>NC_041394.2:207439084-208039084 GCF_900747795.2 Erpetoichthys calabaricus | reverse complement strand
GATCATTTGACTATCTTGAAATGTCTAGACGTGGCAGCAATAAAAATCTCTTGGTTCAACTAATGGATGGGCAGATTTTTTTCTCCACCCTTACGTTGAATCATCCTCTGTTAAGTAAGTTATACATCTAATATGTCAATGTTTACTGTACTTATAGGCCAGTGTCTATTGATAATCCAAGAAGGCATGTTCTTATTCCACAAAGCTTCTAAAATAAAGGGGTCAAAATGACCCTTATTTTTCTGAAGATGGTATTTGGAGCTATCCTCACAGGAGCAGTTTGTTAATATGTGCTAAAATTATAATGACTGGGTGATCCTGTTGAAGGCATAGCCCTTACACTCAAAAGCAATAGATGCCCAATAGTAAGATTGTTTTACTTTAGTGGTTTACTTTCTTGTTATTATGCCTCACTGATGATTATACTATCACACATCAGGAGAACACCTCATATTGGTTACAAAGGTGGGTAATGCAGTGAGGCATACTGAAGCACAGCAGTGGTCATCCAGTCAAGACAAATGAGCTGGTCAGTCATTTTTGCACTTTGTGGAATGGTGAAGGTCTACATCATGCAACAGCACAAGATCTTTACATAGCAGTTCTTTTTATTTAATTGTGTGAAGATGCTTGTGTGGTTCTGTATATTTTTATTTTCTGACAGAGAATTTCTTAACAAATCTGACCAGATTTACAAATTTATGCAGTGAGCCCTATTCCTGATAGTCAAGATGTGCTACAGAGGGATGGCGTACCTGACAATATTAAAAGTTTTTATAAAGTGAATCACATCTGGAAATTCCGGTATGATAGGCCTTTCCATAAAGGAGCAAAGGATAAGGAAAATGAATTCAAGGTAGTTTTTCATTTTTTACTCGTTCTTCAATATTTACCTCAGTGCATTTTTGCTTACAGTATGTGCATAACATTGTGTTTAAATGTCTGTAAAAACTATAAATTGAACAAAACAAGTCCAAGTCCTAAGGAGGTTATTCTCAAGCTTTATAACACACTGGTGAGTCCTCATCTGGAATACTGTGTGCAGTTTTGGTCTCCAGGTTACAAAAAAGACATAGCAGCGCTAGAAAAGGTCCAGAGAAGAGCGGCTAGGCTGATTCCAGTGCTACAGGGGTTGAATTATGATGAAAGATTAAAAGAGCTGAACCTTTTCAGTTTAAGCAAAAGAAGACTAAGGAAAGACATGATTGAAGTGTTTAAAATTATGATGAGAATTAGTACAGTGGATCGAGACTGTTATTTTAAAATGAGTTCATCAAGAACACAGGGACACAGTTGGAAACTTGCTAAGGATAAATTTCACACAAACATTAGGACTTTTTTTTTTTACACCGAGAACCATAGGTGCTTGGAATAGGCTACCAAGTAGTGTGGTAGACAGTAAGACTTTAGGGACTTCCAGAATTAAAGCTTGATGTTATTTTAGAAGAATGTAGTGAATAGGGATGGCAAGCTTTGTTGGGCTAAATGGCCTGTTCTCATCCAGATTGTTTTAATGTTCTAAAAGCAATGAGGCAAAAGAACATTTGTAAAAACATGGTACATATTTTTTCAAAATGACCTTGGTTCCTTAGACATCACATCAAGTCGATAAATAATTCCTCTTTTTTCCAATTTTATGCCAGACTTTGAATTTATCTAAATGTTTTTGAAGGTGTTCTTTTATAGCTATTTTTCGCTTGTGTTTCCATCCCTGTTTAGAGCTTATGGGTTGAAAGGACAACTTTAACGTTAGTGCAGAGTTTGCCGGGCATTTCTCGGTGGTTTGAAGTAGAGAAGCGAGAAGTGGTGAGTGTAACCTTTACTTACTTTATAACTTTCAATATGTAACAGCTCATTGTCATTTCCTCTATGGGTGGTTGTTCTCTTATAAAGACTTCAAGCTGCCCTGAAAGTTAGTGGATTCTTCTCGTATTCTCTTCACATGAAGTTAAAGCATTGCTACATCATTCTGCACCTTCTTCATCAGTCTGGTCACCAAACGATGACACAGGGCTTTGCAGATTTGCAGTATACACCACTTTGAGTTGAGTTTGCTAGGTTTCCATTTTAGCAGTATATATTTTAGGAATATCTTAACCTTTATTTGTTTTCAGTTATCTTCCTGATTAATTGTTGATATCCTATATTTTTATGAATCTGTTTTGTTTATAATATTTTCATCTTCATCCCTGAAAATCACTTGAGTTTGATCCTTAAGAGTGTTAAGTCCTTGAATGTAACTGAAGCTGAGACCTCATCTCAAAAGAAGACTTTTTCCGTATTGGTGAAACTCATAAATATGCAGGCAATGTAACTTCTAACAACCCAGCAGGCTCTCCTTTACATATGTCATTGCTGTAGTTCAAAGTTGTGTGTAGAACAAATGAATACACTGATAATGGATAACTAGATACCTTAATGAGATGACATCACTTCAACATCAAGTGTGTAGTTTGAACTGAAAAGCTACAAAATGTGATGAGCGGAAGGAGACAAATTTAAGCAGACAAAAATTGTACTAGAGACAGAGAAAGAAATTACATTGATTAGCATTCATCAAACATGTTTCATAGCATGAACTGATAACATGTAATCCACGTGTCTCTACTTTTGCTAAAAAAAAAAAAAAACTATAATTTGAACAGATCCAAACGTTTATCAGTATTTACTATTGTTTTTTAACAGCAGTTAATCAAAGTGTCCTGCATTAAAGAATGAATACTGCCTAAAAGCACCACAAACGAACAACTATCCTTTTCTACCCTTTGTAGCTTGGCAAAGAAATGTTTATTAGCAGAGAACAAATAGCACATGTGGTGCCAAGCCTGATTAAGTCAGCCAGATGTTTATATGCCAGTTTTAATTGTGGTACATATCACATATTTTCACTCATTGTAACAGGGTTTGCACTGTTAATGAAAACACAACATATAATAATACTACTTGCATCAAAGTAAATTTGGTTTTCCATCTCATGCATCTTGTTAAATTCTTTGAGCTAAGTCCTTTGTATAATTTGGAAGAGTAAAGAATGCCATCCTATGAAATTCAAATATTAGAATAAAAATATCATTATCGTTATTCAGGTATTACAGTTTCCCTTGATTACTTAGATACATTTCTTGAAAATAATCTCCTTTTCCCAAAACTCTATACACAATTTCATAGCTGCACACTCAATTCTCCAAACTTCATACTTCCAGGTCAAAACCAAACCGAACTATCTATCTATCCATTTTCAGAAGCACTCTTTTTCAATTGCAATCACCCCAGTCCCAGTGAAGCAGAGTCTTATAAACTTTAACTGATAGGCCACCACCAGTCCTTAATGGGATTAGTGTTTATTGCCGGGCAGATTTGTGCACACACCCAGATCCATCAGTTAATCTATCGTGAATTAACTGTTGACTTTAAACATGACCACACTACCAAGAGAAAATCCACCTGAACACCAGAAGAATGTACAAACTCCATAAAGGCACTGTTAGACTTGCAAAACCTAAACCATGTCCCTCAAATATGGGGCAGTGGTACTCATCACTGCAGCACCATATTGTTAATAAAATAAAGAATTTTTTTTTTGTTGCATTCCTATGCTCAGAGAAGACTCCTTGGAACAGCAATATCCTACCGAATTTATTAAAAAAAACAAAAGATTGTTTCTCATTCTGTTATGGGATGTAAAGCACTACTTACTGTAGACATCAGACAGACGAGCTTCTTTTCTGCTTGTGAGGTCCAACACCCACGTTACTAATCCTTTTTTGCTGCATTTTGTGCTTTGTAATTATGGATGAGCATTGGTTGTCAGCTTTCATGAACACAGAGCCTTGTCCCTACATCTAAAGACAAAATTAAACTTGTCTTATTTGGATGGAGTGAGACACTTGTTATGTCATGCTAAGAGACAAGCCACACTGCCAACTTCCTGTGAGTCAATAACATTACAACTGAAAATCACTGGAAAAGTTGTCTTATATGACATGGCCTTAAGTGTTTCTGTCAGCATATGGCCTCTTAGAAGAAGGCAGATGGCATCATTTTGATAGGTTAATCTTTGAATTTAGAGGTTATTCTATCAATGACTCAAATGTCAGTGGCAGAATAAATTACTATATAATTGTCCTTTACTGTGACGGCCTTCAAGAGATTTTAAAGATAAGTTGGGCCAAAGCCTCCCATGTAAGGAAATGGAATCTTGAGGATTCTTGAGTTTCGTGTGTGTGTTGAACTAGTTGGGAGAGACACTCCTTCTGGTAGACAGGAACACAACCTCTAAAGGGCTTACACCTAAACAGTAAACTAGGAATTTGTTTATTCGTTTATTTATAAACTAGTTGAATTCCAACTTCATTCTTCTTTTGCATTAAATTGGTTGCTTAATTTTGGTTGCTCGTGAACTTGCTCTGAGTAAAAGCAATGATTTGAAAGTCTGGTTTTGAAAGCATTAGATGGCAGCAGCAATTGAAAAAGCACAATTAAAGGTGATTTGTTTAGTGACTCTAAACCCTTTTACACATGTTTACAATTTACAGTTTTAAAGCTGCTATTATGATATGCAGCATATTACTAAGGGTTTGTGGCATCCATTAACTCTCTATAATTGAACACATTCCTAACAGTACTTCATATGATGGTGTGGAAGCAAAAGTTAGGCACTTGGCCATCAAGTATTGTTTTCCTCTAGAAGATAGAGCCAACGTCAGATCCAGCACATCAATATGTTACTTTGATATAAATAGTTTTTTTTTATTTTTTTCTTTGCCAGTTTTCAAATGCAATCTCTGCCATTAGCACATCAACACATCTGTAAACAAGTCATGTTCATTCTCTGAGCAGAGTAAAAGCAGAGGGATCTTCTTACTTCTGTAACCAGCTCTATCAATACATTTTTGATATCTGAAGAATGTTGGCATTTAGGAACATTCACTTCGTTTCAGTCTCCCTTCCTTTCAAAAATGTATGTGTTCAGTTATTAAGTCACTGTACTCATCCATACGAGAGTTTTGCATTACTAGAGTAGCTCAGTGGAATACCAAGCTTTTGTAGTTGCCCATTTTTGCGTTTGGGTTTTGTTAATATGTGTCATTTAACTACTGTATACAGTATATATTTTTTTGTATTTTTGCTGTGTAAGCACCATATGTAAACGTAATATGTGTTAACTGATTATAGCAGTCATCTTCTAATTATATAGAGATAACTGCTAAGCATATATTGATTGGTGTAACGATTTCTAAGGTAGTTATGCATAAAATCTGAATTTGTGTCACTGATACTTTACAGCTGACATGTTTCAAAACATAGTGGCACAGTTGAACGGTGGTTAGTATACTATGCCTCCAGAGTTCCGGGGACAAGTATTCACATACAAGCCTGATCGCCGTATATGCACGGTTTGCATGATTTCCCACATCTTTATGGCTTTTCTCCATGTACAATCACAATGGCACATGTGTTAGGTTCACTAGTCATTTTAAATTGGTCATATATGGGTGTGTGCGTGAGTGTGCATTGCCTAAATGGATGTTTTGAAACATTAGAGTGCTGAAAAATGTGTCCCTTTGTGTAAGTTACGATTCCTTTTTAGGCTTTAATCAAAGAAGTGCATGGCCCTGCTTTAGCATTACTTGGTATAATGATAATGTGCATTTGCTCTAAAATCACACCATTAGAATCCAGGCTGCGGATGATTTTATATATAATATATTCCTTTACTTTTTCATGTGTTTGTCTTTCAGGTGGAGATGAGTCCTCTTGAAAATGCGATTGAAGTAATAGAGAATAAAAATCTACAGCTGAGAACTCTCATTACTCAGTGTCAAGCCAGACAAATGCAGAATATCAACCCACTCACAATGTGCCTGAATGGAGTTATTGATGCTGCTGTTAATGGGGGACTTGCCAGATACCAGGAGGTAATTTTGAAGGGGATTGTTTTTCTGCATTTTAGGTCTTAATGGAGGACTGTAGATTCTACTGACAGTCTTTGCTTTAAATATGTTAAAACATTCTTCAATATCTCTGTACAGTGCTTGAACCTAGGGGAGTATGATGTATATGTGGCACCGTTGCTAAGCAATTACACGAGTGTCTGCTTTATGTGAGGCCTTTTTATTTTTAATACACTATACAGTGCTTAGCAGGGTACTGATAAAATATTAAAAGAGAAAAAGTCTTAACCATTTTCTCAAGATGGTAATAACAGAAAAGGTGATGCTAGAAAATGTATTGCAAAAAGAGATTTCAAATCCAACAGATCTCAAACCAGATGCTCTTCCTAAATCCAATCTATCCATGTGTCCTTTTTTTTAAAAAAATGCTTATGCTGCTCTTGATTTTGAGTGATACCGTTTTTACTATTAATGCCATACAATTCCAGAGTTCCCAGCTTGAATCTTAGCCAGTGCACATTCAGTGTGGACTTTACACAATCTCCCCATACTCTAAATGAGTGAGAGCACATGGCTGTACATGGGAATGGGCCTTGTAATGAAGTGACACACGATTCAGAGTTAGTTCCTTCCTTCTGTGACAAAGATGCACACTGGTTTTCCACAACTCAACACCGTTGAGAAGATATGAAAATGCATGGGAGCATGGTCAGTGAGTTTGTGAAGAAGAATTTACAAGGCCTAAGACTGCACTGGGTAGCAGTCCTTTAAGACCCCTGCAATCTCAGCTGCAGGCACATGTTAGAGCAGCCCAACCAAGAGGTTTTTAACTGTAGGTAGAGGCCAGAAGCTGTTGGTTACACAGGGACAACAGGAGAACTCCACACTGCAGGCAGCCTTAACTTTGTAGTGACCTGGGAGCTGTATCATTCCATACACATTAAAAATGAATGTCCAAGAAATTATGTTACACAACATTTGTGACCAGCATTGGTACAGGTAAAAATTATGATTGCAAATTACTTTATTAACTAACCTAGTTTAATTTTGTTATTCTGTGAAGCTTATATCATTGTCATTAACTTATTTTGTTCAGAAGGCTAATATGCTGCTTGAAAGCAGTACATTTTGCACACCTGCCAGTATTCAATGCTTTAAGTTTTAGTAATAAGCTTTCATTTATCTTAAAAATTAACTATATCTATCTTCTGAAGTTGTATCTTGCATTGGAATCACAAATATTATTAGGTTGCATTACTTTCAGCAACAACAGTGATGTTACTTAGGTCATAATTTTTATTTTCAAGATCAAACTCTTCTATATTTGATTGCTGGCAGATCCATAGAATATCTTAGCAGTATACAGTATGTGGTTTATTTTTATGTGTGGTTTAAGTTTTATTATTGATACTGTTTTCCCCTTGTATTTCTTATACGTTGTTGTTTCCTATTATATACTGTAGCTCCAATGGGTATATGAATGTTTCTAATACATCCCACAAATGAGAGCCATCAATCGTAACCACTTTACCCCCAGAGGTCACAAATATGCTAGACCTTATTCCATCGGCAAGATATTGAATGTGGTAACGGTGTGATACAGGACAAATACACTAATGAGCACTCACACACACACATTTTGACATATATATACTGCAAAAATGTCATGACACATGTTAATGTGATCATATGGCACAAATATTGTGTCTTTAATTCTGGTAGCAGTAGTCACATCTATCATATGCCTGTCCCAGTGTTCCTGAAGCATAGACACAATGGCATTTGCCTGATTGCTACAAGTCGATTGAAACATTGCCTACTTACATTTTCAGTATTTTGTGAAGTGAGCCTATTTTGCTTCTGTGTAAAAATTCTCCCGCTTAAACAGTACTTGCACTTTCATTCCTTGCACTGTTGAATCTACAGATGTCTCTGGAAATCATTAAGTGCACCTCTTTTGAGGTGTCAAGGATTAGTCTCACTTTTTGGGATCTTTGGTGTCTCTCTTTGTAGAATATCCCTGACCCATCTTATTTCTGTACCACTCTCTTGTCAGTGGTAAGTTAAATGGTTATCATTTCTACTGTTAAGCATTGGTATCTTAGCTACTAAACTGTCTGGCAAATAGCATTCTCGATTGCATTGTAGAAGCAGTCTGTGGTTATTTTCTGATATAGGTGCATTTTAAGAGAAAATTATCTGCACACCAAGACCATTAATTTATGCCAAATGTTATATTAGAATTTCATATTTGTGAATACTTCACAATGATAGTATTATGTGCCACTCTTCATGCACTTTCAGAGTATCATCAGACAGACATTGGCATTTACTTCAACAGGAGACAACAACTTGGCACCTCCGCAGACTCCTACCTTATATTGCTTGAAAGTTTGATATTAAACTGAAGGGCTGCTTGGGTAGTATAGGCAGTTAGGTAGCTATGTGTATTGGAATATCTACATAGACATCATATGCTGGTATCTTTAGAACTTTTAGAAGTTCTCCTATGGTCATTTGTCTCTGCATATTTAGTTTCAGCAACACAATGTGGATAATATCCAATGTAGCATTGTATACAGTATAGTAGGCAACATTCCACATTTCACAGACTACTCTTGGAACTAGCTTGATGTTTTCCACAGTACCAGGTGATGAAGTCTAATTTAAAAATACAAATGGTAAAATACCCGGGCAGTATATTTTCTCTCCCTGCTGTGAACACAGATGGGGGGGAAAAGATGGGTTGTCAGGCCAGACACTTTTTTCATTTCTATATGTAACACCAATCTTATTACAATTTGAAGTTTTTATGGTTATGTTCCCTAGCCTTGTGAGAGCACTTAATTGCGTAAAGGAAAAATTAGATGAGTGTTACATCTATAGAGGAACATCAGGTTATAATAGTTGCTGTTTCTTGAAAGACAATAAGTAATACTGTAATGTGACATTACTGGACAGTGATTTAGTTTTCTGCATTGTACAGTATATGTTTTACTGTTTAGGGTTATAAAATCTTCATTTTTGCAATGAGCTGGAAGGTGACAAAAAGCAAGGCTAAGCTTCTTCAAGACTGAAGAAATTGAGCCATTTTGGTCAGTTTTTAGATAGATAGATAGATAGATAGATAGATAGATAGATAGATAGATAGATAGATAGATAGATAGATAGATAGATAGATAGATAGATAGATAGATAGATAGATAGATAGATAGATAGATACCTTATTATTCTCAAGGAAAAAACAGCTTAGCCAACATCATTCTGTCTAATGCCGACAACAAAGAAAGCCTTCCTGTTTGACTTTTTACGTTTGCTGGTATCTTCTGTAATTATGCTACTACAGTAACATTAAAAGAATTCTTGATAGAACAAGTGTCCATCCACATCTTAAGATCAGAGTCACCTGAGGAAATATAACAGGCTCTTATACTTTTTGTATAGAATTTTGTCCATTTGCATCTCCATCACCTGATTACTCCTCTAAGGACTACGTCCATTGAATCTACTGTGTATCTTTGCTTTCAACTGTGATTTTCCTTGGACATTATGAATTCTGCACATCATCTCCCTTCATTTATAATGTACATTATTTCCAATAGTGCACCATATACTTTAAAAAGGCTAATATATAATAGATAATTACATTTTCACATTGCAATGATGGTAACACATGATTATAAATGCTGTGAAACTATTTCCTTCCAGTAAATCCACAATACACATAATATATTCACTTGTACATGTCCAAACCATATATGAGTATATTTTATTACAGAATTTAATTTCCTTCCCATATTTTATATTTGTGTATATTATGTTAATTTACCCTGTGAAAGTGAGCGTGCGTTGCTTTTGGTGGTGGTCTATGTCACTCCATCTTGGTTCCTGAATCTGCTGGGATAGGATCCAGTATCCTATTGTAATATACTGGGATAAGAGAGCTTAAATTGGATGGATAGATGGATGGAATCTTTTTCCATGCATGTGACTGATTCCACTTTTTACACAATATATGTATTGAATTTCCATTTCTAAATATATCCTTGTTTTGAAAATTTAGATTCATAGGCAGACTAACAGGCACAGATATCTTATTGATTGTAGGGAGAATTTTCAGCAATCTAGTCATTTTTCTAGAATCTAGAATTTTTGAAGACTTTTGGAGGTAGTATACGTATATGCTACATTAGTTCATTCATTTTCATTGTATCTATAAGCCTCTGCCCAATACCTAATGCAACTCCCACTCCAACATATATTTGAATACATTTTATAAGAATACACTACTTAAAATCCCTTTCTCCCCTAGACTTTTTCAAAAATGATCTGTCCTGATGGTCTCAGATTTTTTTTAACTCACAATTCTACTCAAGCTATGCTCTCCTACTGTGGGCTGAGCATTCAGAGCTCCTTAAAATCATTTTTCTTCTTGCAGAGTGTTTTTGTTAATCATGTTGCATATGATAGTGTGTTTATCATCATTCATTTAAATTGATTATATTTTTAAAATATATAACGCAAAAAAGTATAGCAATTATGTTACAACTATATGGTGGTTATTCATCAGTCACTTTCTATTGAAAACCAGACGTTATTAAATTGATCAGGCTATGTGTTTAGATAAAAGCAAACCTCACTCTATAAATCATTGAAAGACATGGCCTGGCCTCTTAGAAAAACATTACCAGTTTATGTGTCAACTAACATTTGTCATTTTGTCTCTCTGTTTCAGAATGAATGCTAATCTATAGATAATTATTTATTGGGAATAGCTTGTATTGGTTGGGAATTTTGCACTGTTTTTGCCTTTCTGGACTCCTGGCACCTGGTGGCACATATGTGTAGTTTTGCAGTTTAAACATATCTTTAAGCAATAAGACATTAAAGAAGGTGTATTTCCCTGCAGGCATTTTTTATAAAGGACTACATTGTAAATCATCCTGAAGATGGAGAAAAAATTGGCAGACTGAGGGAGCTCATGTTTGAACAGGTAAACAAACAAATTACTGCAAATTGAAAATCTTGTTTGGTTTATGGATGAAAAAGGTTACCTCACTAAGTGTTTGTCCAATGAACCACATCAGCGAAATACCAAACAAAGCGATCATGAGTGTGCCTCCCACTGCCTTTGTAGTGAAATCCAATTTGTAGTAGTCCTCTCCTGTTCATTATATTCCATGAAAGCTGTGCAGCTTTCGATATTTTTCATATTGGTTTTTCATAGGTTTCAAGCTGTATAAGTTGCACATACATTTCTGGCATCATCCCTGCTCCTTCACGGTATTTGTTTAGGAACTAAAGTACTAAGGAGTGATACTAAACTTTTGGAAAAGGTCATTACTACTTTTACTCATCTGTTGTCATTTCTAAATGTTTTATATCTGTGCCAAGATATAGGTTAGTAATTGCGCATCCTGTCAATTTTTTTTCCCCAATAGGAGAACTTATATAGCATAAATTATTTATTGCTTCACTACCTATATGTATTTCATTTGTTTTGCCTAGTAGAACTGATTTAGCATTTACCTGTTTGGACTGTGCATAATTATACATGCATTACAAAGGCTTTGGCAGCCAGCAAAATTGTTTCGTTTCATTACCATAAGTTTGCAGTCCCAATACTTAATATTTAAAATCTACCCACACTTCGAGCTTTAAACACATTTATTTGCAGAGCTTTTTTAGCAAGTGCATATGTAGTGTAGTGAAAAAAACATGGCCATGGTCTGAAATCCTTTCTGACTGTGAAACTGCACATAACTTTAGTGACCCATCAAGTCAACAGTAACGGCCAAGGCACTTTTCATAAGTCAGTGAAGAATTGGTGAAACGTAGCAAGGACTCTTCATACAAAACTAAAAATGTCTTCTTTAAACAGTTAGCCCCACGTTTATTACAGCATGTCACATAGGCTTTTTCAAGTCAAGTCATGTTAAATGTATTGTCAGTACAATGAAATTCTTACTTGCACGTCTCATCAGAATTGTTGACAAAATTACAATACAGGTAAATAAATAAATAAAAAGTAGCTAGCTTGTTGCATATACTGTGTGTATATATATATATATATATATATATATATATATATATATATATATATATATATATATATATATAATATAATATACACACACACACATTATTTTGTTACAGTATTTGTTCGTATGATTGACTGTTCAGCAACCTTATGCCAGTTTTGGTGGTAGAATGTTATGAAGACTGACCTCAAAAATAGAGTTTAGAAGCAATAATCTTTTACAATTTTAGGCTCATATTTTGGAGTATGGATTGGCAGTACATGAAAAATTTGTACCTCAAGACATGAGACCATTGCATAAGAAACTAGTGGATCAGTTTCACCTCATGAAGTCGAGTTTGGGAATCCAGGTAGGATTTTTATGGTTTCTCTCTGGCTGCAGCTTGTAACTAATAATGCTAAAATATGATAATGGTGCCCTTTGAATCTGTGCTGGATCTGTTAAACTATATTCTTTGTTTACTGGATCAGCCAAGGGTCATGGAAATAACACCAGTGAAATGGACTATAGCCTCACTAAGTCATAAAAGCTTAAAAGCTCCATTTGTCTCTCTGTTTGTGGTTACAAGTAAAATGCCTTTTCTTGTAATGTTAAGTGTGAGTATGCCTTCAGCACATTATTGAAAAATAAGATTTTTTTTTGCTTTCTAGAAAGAATATTTTTTATTTCGTTTTACATTTATTCAGGATTTCCCAGCTTACGTCCGTGCCAGCCCCATCCATTTTACAAATGGTAGCCCACGAATATGCAGAAATTCAGTGCCTAATGCCATAAGCCCAGAAGGTGCTAGACTGACCTCCAGAAGAAGGTGAGTGTTTAATCCAGATTTTTGCCATTTATAACTGATTTGCTTCTTGATCTGTATAAAACATGGCAGCACAGTGATGTAGTTTTTGACTCTGCTGCCTCGAGCCTCCAGGAGACTTGCTTTGTGTTCTGGCCCTGCCAGTGTTAGCATGGCTGTTTCAGTTTTACTCCAGCATCTCCAAGATGGACAGGTTAAGTTAACATGACAACTCTTTATAAGCATGGAGTGAGTATGTGTGTGTTACATAAGTGGCTGTGCATAGGGTTTCTACTCCATAAACTTCCATAGTACAAATATGGTACAGCAAACAGATCAGTGAATGAATGGATGCTTGCATTTTTTCATACAGAATGTATATTACATATTTTAAATTGACGAAGATGTTATTTACAAATGCCCTGAACCTGAAGACTTGTGATAGTCATAAAGGTAGAGCAGGGGTAGAGCAGTGTTTATGATTTAATAAATAGTGCCAAAAGAAAATGTGTTATGTGTTGTCTGTCACCATAGGATAGCTTTACCTAAAATTAGGATTTTTTGAGGAGTAGTTATGTCTTGATATGTAAAACTTTAGAGCTAAAAGAGGGTGTGCATACTGTTTCAGAAAAATATCCAAATAAAAAAAACACATCAGTCTGTACTACCTTTTTGTAACCAGTAAGCCAGTGGCTATATTGAATAACCCGACCGTGTAGTGCATAATGAGGTGGAATATTTTCAGCTCAATCACAGGTATTACAATTCCTATAATCGATATGAGAATGGACTCTATAATATATAATCAGGACTGAATTTAGTGGTGTCAACACAATTAAATTTGTAGATTATCTTAAATCCACTCTTAATACATCTAATATCTACTCTGTTACTGTGCTATCCTTTAAAAAATTAACCATGTAGATAAAAAAAATCCATAAGAATGACTGCAAGACTATTTTTAGAGAACATTATTATTGTCATGTACTGTTTTAGATGTGCAGTGCGTTTACTGCAACATAATATATTTTTAGTGTTATTTTTTGTTTTGAGAAAGTATAAAGTGATGCTGTAATATATGTAATATATTTAGTATGCCCACTCACATATCTAGTAATTGTATTGTCACTAAAGGTAAAGCAGAAGAACACAGCATACAGTTCAGGGACCAGTGTATACTACTGATGAGTTCCATGTGCATTTTTACAATTCGATATGCTGCCTCTATCCACATGCAGTAAATGCAAAACCAGATTTCTTGTAAAATGAGAGGTTGGCTGAATTTGTTGAGGGTGGGCGCAGTGGTGGTCATTGGTACTAGCACTTATAGGTCTACTGGTGAGTGAAAACATTTCAGTGCCAAACATATCGCGTACATACTATGTTACTGAAAGGCACTTGTGAGTATGTTGATAGATTAAACGAATCAGCACTCCCCCTTCAGCATTTTCCTGTAAAAAAAGGGGCTTGGAAGGTGGCAAGGGTCTTCCAGTACAGATTAACTCTAACAAATAAGCACTGGGAGATGGAAGACCCCACTTAAGCATTTTACGGTAAGAGTGCATGGAGGTAGCTACTGCACAGCCAGTGTCCTCCAGAACGCAAATGCAAGAGATGATATTCACACAATTTAATTTTGGAGTTCAAAGTGAATGCTATTAATTTTTTATTGATTTATCTATAGTGCAGTTGCATCCCTACTGCATTCAATTGTACTTATCAATGCTGGAAATTTTCCAGATACGCTCAAGAGGTCAAAGGCCTATTCCAACAGCACTGAACATCTCTAGGGCAATAGTTGATTACACCTAACTAATTTCAGAAGCACAAGTCTGTCTTTAGCATGTGGAAAGTTCCACAGTGCGTAGGGAAAAACAATGCAGACTTTTGAATAATAAGAGAATTCCACATGGACAGTTGCTGTTCTGGTATTTGAACTTTGGTTGATACGATACTCATTTGTGCTACTCTGACACAATGCAGAACCCAGTTGTATGAAACAGACAGATGAAGTTTTGTGATAGTACAAGATAAAGCATTAATGTCTCCCAAAACAGTATTTGGAATCTGGTTTGCATGCTCTCCAAGTAATCTTTAGTGTAGAGTTTAAATATTCTCTCTGTATGTTATCTTAATTTAAATAAATCGCTCACATTTAACATTTCTTTTCAGAAAGAGGGTTCCAAGGCTTGCCAAAAGTGTTTAACTGTAGTCAGCAAAGTATTGTGTCAGCCTTCCTCATTCAGCTTTTATTATTTTCATATCTGTTGTCAGAACAAAGGAAAAAAGACACAAAAAGGTTTGGGATAGCCACCCCGTATATTGTAGTTTGTTGCTGGCAAGGCAAAGAAAACGAATTTTAACTGAGTTCAATATGGAATTGATGCACATGTGACGAAATGGTGGTTTTAAAGACTGCCAGAGGAAATGAGGTCATCAGGGCCGGAACCAGAAGTGATGTCACCGGGGCTAGGCAGGATTTCCCGTAACTGGTCTGCAGGAGAAAAAGAGAAAGGGTTAATGCACTCCACCCTCCCCTGGTCCGGCATGGAATTACCTTCATTCGAGCTTTTTAGCTGCTCAAGTGTCTTGTTAATATGGCAGAGTTAACCTTGTTTGACATGAAGATTTGTGCCAAAGCTAAACTGACTCTCTAGCATATCTCATCATAATTTTTCATGCCTAAAACAACTGAACTTATGCTACTAGGCAAAAATGGTGCAGATGGTCTTTCAATGAAAAATTTAATCCAGTATAAGGTTGTGGGAGGACAGGCAGCACCAGGAACAAGGCAGGAAATGTGCAGGGCTCTGCTTCACGGCAGGGAACAGAAGTGAAAGTATGTAATTCCATATGACTTGGATTGAAATCCAGCTGCTCTTATGGCGCCAGAGGATCATAGATTTCAAACTGAAAGTACAGATTCAAATGGACATGTCTCTATGATTCTGTCGCTTGGCTATTTGCAGCCTAAATTTAATACTGTGGAGCATTGTGCTGTATGGAGAAGCTGAGAAATTAATCTTGTGAATGTACCATTTTGGATTTATTTGATAGAGAGACGTCGTTTAGTTTTGCCTTGATGTTAGTGATAATGTTGATTCAATTTGTTCTCTTTTCATTGGTTAAACTGAAAATTAAATTTCCTCCCTTATGCTTTGATCAGCTCCATCATCTGTTCATGTCACGCTTGAATCAACAGCACTTCCTGCTGTCATACCATATATTGGTATGGGATTACGGTAGATGTATCATATAATTTAAAATGATGTGAGCTAAATATGTATAACATTTGGTAAGGAAAGCGGTGCAGATCAAACCATTTTCAGAAACTATTTGATTATATTTATGGCTGTATATTTTTCTTTTGTTAGTGGTGTTAAAATATTTTAAATTTTCAGTTATCAGTTAAATAAAAATAATATTTCAATTACTTAGAAAGGAGGCATTCATGTATTTGTATCGCTGTTTATGCTAACCGTTATGGGAGCTACTTAGAAGCAAGGGTGGTTTAGCAGTATGGTGGTGGAGCAGAATCAGAGTCTCAAATGAGTCAGGACAGTCAATACTTGTCCAAAGGTTTTAAGTTCTTGCTTTATATATTCATTCCAGCACCAACATTGAAACGAAGTATGTACGAGGCATATACAGTCAATAAATTGAACACTTAATGTTCATTTTAATATGACTTTAAGTCATAGCACAAGTAGTTCCTAATGTTGAAATACTTTTAAGATTTTGATGTAGATTGAGGTGCTTCTGAGCTGATCCTGATATTTGTAGACTTTAATCAGGAGAGAAGAGACAACATCATCACAAATGCTAATGAAGTTTGATGCCTGATGTTTATCTGGTGCTAGTAAGTAAAACCTTAGGGCAGATGAAGAGTCGTAGAGAACTGGGGAGGGAAAAAAAGTGGCCTGATTCTAGTGAGTTGACAAGCCACCCTCATGCTCAATACTGATCTCCCTCCTTATGTTTAAGTAAGCTTGATGTGACAGAATATAGATTTTCTTGACCTACATGTTTTTTTTTATTGCATTTACCCCCAAAACCAACCTGCATCATTGCATGAGCAGCAGTAAAAGGTTGGAATTTATCTGCTGTGTGACTTCAGTTTGTGTAGGTGTATACCAAAGCTGCTGCAGGGCACCCTGTCACCTCTTATTCAGATATGTAATTGTAATGTGTAATCCGCCAGATCCAGGTTGTCACACTCCTTGTTGTAAATGTCACAAAATACCACCACAGATTAGCGTTAAGCATCATGAGATTTTTAGCTTTTTTAGAAGATACACTCATGGCCTTTTTCTCATCTAAACAATCTGCTTATTGAAGTAAAGCACAAGATGTACTTTATTCTGTGTTTTCCTTCAGATGCATATCTTCTATATTCCTTTTGTACCTTCATCAATGATTTGTTAAATATTCTGAAATTAATCAGTAAGAAATTTATCGCAGTTCAGATCTTTCCATTTTTTCTCAGTATTTAAGATAAACAAAATTTTTGCTAAACAAGGAAGCATGTAATTTAAGAATGAAAGTAACTGTCCTAATTTTATAATGCATTTTTCTTCTTTTTTTTTTGTAGCCCTTTAAGTTACCCAGCAGTCAATCGGTATTCATCATCTTCACTTTCATCACAAGCTTCTAATGAAGTTAGCAACATTACTGGACAATCGGAAAGTTCGGATGAAGTTTTTAACATGCAGGTATGCAGCCTTTTGCCTTTATTTTATTTTTTGCCTGTTTTTCAGATATATTTACTTCTCAAAGCACATTGCTTATGCATAGTATAGGTAACAGTATATATAGTGTTATTCATGAAGGGTTATTGAAAGGTTGTATTGATTTGGACTTGAGTATTGAGTGGAAATACGAGACATCTTGTTAATACAATGAATTAGGGAATAGACAGAGTTACTTCTGCCTCCTGCTACTGACACTTATTCCACTGAAGCTGATTGTGTATTTCTATTTCTACTGGGTGAGTCAGTGCAGGCAAGAAGGTTGTCTCTAGCCCAGTTTTTAAATTGTAATCAACTCATACATTGGATGGTTTTTCATTCTTAAATAATTCTGTGACAGATTAGTACACAATTTACTTGCAGTCTATGACATTAGTTCATTCTTAAATGTATTTTTTTAAAAAACCTGATGAATATGGTAAACATAGCTTACCTTTAAATTTTTCAATATTATGCACTTGAATTATTTTTGTGACTAGACCTGTTCTTGTCCTCCTATTTCAAGCCAAGTCCATCTACCTCAAGTTTAAGTTCTACCCATTCTGCCTCTCCAAATGTGACCAGCTCTGCTCCATCCAGTGCCAGAGGTATGACATCTTTATTTTGAGAAATAGAATTGCTCATTGCCCGGGGAGCCAAATGCATTATACATTCCCTGAAATTCTCTTCTGTCTCCTGTTTTAAATTAAAAAGTGATTTGCAGAGAAGTTATTGTGGCTGGCAGTATCACACGTCTTTACCAGGTGCAATCTAAGTTCATCCAACAAGAGATGCATTGCAAATGAGTTGTCTGTTTCATTCAGCATCACCTCTTCAGTTTTCGAACACAAGCCTGCGAGGCAGATCTCATTGAAAAACACCCCTAGACTGTCACATAAGCCGCTTTAGAAACATACACTTTCAAGCGGAGCTAAAAAATATTCTTCGATATATTGGCTATAAAAGTGTCTTAAGAGATTACTAAACTGCAAAGCTAGAGTGACAAAATCAAAGAGTCGGTGGATATGCTTATCATGAAATCTTGGTACAAAGTCTTTCTCTGTAATATTTTATGTATTTGTATTTTTGCCTCCATCTTTCATTAGGATCTCCATTGTTATCTGACAAACAGAAACATTCCAGGGATAATTTCTGTCTTTCTCCACGAGAGAGGCCCTGCAGTGCCATTTACCCAAATCAAGTGGAGCCCACACAGGTGAATCATTTTATATTACATTTTTATGATTTTTCTAAATGAACTTCGGTGAGTGCAAATGCTAAATGTCAAATTAACAGTCTGTTACATTTATTTGTTTGGCCAACAACCTCACCATTTCTCTTTTTTGAGATGTGTACAAAGTGAAGACGCTTACTTTAAGGGTCTGAAAAGTAATTATTTAATTATACTCTATGTGGGATCCTGTTGTAATTTCCACTTTCATGAATGTTCATATTTTATGTGCTGCAGTATATTATGCAGCATACATTTGAGCTTATTTTTTTGGGAACAAATCTTGAAAGATGCTTGACTACTCTGCTTAAAGAAAAACTTTGCAATTCTAAGAAAATTCTGTTTAGGTACTGTATTATAAAAATCCCATAGGTTAATATTTTAATGCACTGATGTGCAGCACTGACAGGTACAAATTGCTAGTGGCTCCCATCATCTCTTTCCCATTTGTGGGGCACATACATTTGGAACTTCCTATTTAAATGAGCTATGAGGCAGAAGTGGTAACCTCTGCTCTACTGTGCCGTCACTACAGAACTAAAAAAATATGTTCTGCATCTTGGATTTTAAAAGATAAAAACCTGTCAGTCCCAAACTTACAGTATGTCCAAATTGAATAGGCCTATTTTACTTTAACATTTTAATAACAATACAGTTGTGCAGTTGTTAGCGCTACTCTCTCATACTCTAGTTCCATGGTTGAGATTCTCACTCAGTCACTGCCTGTTGGCACGATTTTCTTATGCGTGCTTGAGATTTTCTGAAGTACTCCACTTTTCTTTCCATGTCTTAAAATGTGAATGTTAAGTTAGGTTTTGGTTGTAAGCTGACCCAGCGTGTCAGAGGATGGATGTGTGAGTGTGTGAGTGTGTACCCAGCATGCCCTACCTTAGCCAGTGCTTGTGTGGTGTTGGCATTGTCTTACCCTGTCTGTTTGTATGTGTTTTGGTTTCCTATAACATGGACTAATTGGTAATGCTAAATATTTCTATTATGATCCAATGTGATATTTTGTGTGACTATCTTTTACAATGTACTGGCAGCCCATCCCTAGACTTCCTACATCCCCCCCTATAACACCCTAGTCAAGATTAAGTAGGTAAGAAAGAGGATGAATGGGTGGATTGTTTAATTAATTGGGAAACTAGAAAAGAAATATTCATTTAATTGACTTTAATAGTAGCAGCTCAGCAGTCCAAGAAGGGAAATTTGCCCAGCTGTCTGTTTCTCTTTCTGTCTACCCAAAAGTACTTAGTAGGATTCAATCACTTTGACCTGATTGGATTTACTTCCAAAGGTCATCTCTACAACTGTGTGTGGTGGATGGACTCATCTTATACTGTACTCCCAGTAGGTCCCAAAGTACAAAGTAAGAGTTCTTGGCTATCCATAAAGGCTTTCGGCACATCAAATGCTGGCAAAAATGTATAAATAATTTAACATTTGCATGCCAATATTGAATTCATTTCCAGTAAGTTTTGTTTGTTTAATTGATTGTGGATATCTTATTTAATATGTTGTGGTTCTTTTTGATTGAAAATTTCTGCTTTTACAGAGGGTAAAAGAGATTGATCAAAGTGATGTTAATGTAATGATGGGCTCCCTGACTCTCCAGCCTAGGACACCACCATGACATTGTATACAGAACATACAGTTCCCTTCCAGGAGGGTAGCCACATAGAGGCAGTGTGTTACAAGTTGATTAGCACATGCAAGTAATAATTACACAGTACTCTGTAATGACCCTCCATATGACAAAACAACTGCATGCATATATCAGTATCCTATAGGTTGATGAACCAGAAAAAAGAAGTCAAAGGGAAAAGAACAGCCTCACGATTCAAGGATTGCTATCTATATTCCTACAGATAGGTCCATACATACTAATGTATCCACAGCCTGGTTGATACAAAGCAATACAGTTCAAAAGGGGAATACCACTTAGCAAAATTACTCAGATAAAACATTGGGTCCTCCTAATTATTAGTCATCTGAAATGATATGTCACCTTGTTCTAAGTGGGGCTCATTAAGTCATTCAATTAACTTTGATTGTGAATGTGTAAATCAGGGTTTGCTTACCAAAGAATGTGCAGCTAGGAATCTATGCAAATATGCATCTTTGCAAAATCTCGACATCCCTAAGAGGGCTTGGATCTGTTTCTGCGATGCAGGAACTTACTTGACTTTTTTTTTTTTTTTTTTTAATTTATAACCTGTAGTCCATCTTCCATTGATTACCCTTGGTATGTGATTCGTAACCATTACTAAAAATGACAATTTCATTTGGAAGTGTCCTAGAATATTCAGATGGGATTTCCAAATTTGGTTCATCATGTGGTGAAATGGTAAAGGAACCCCATGTATGCCAAAGGAAAGTCTGACAAGTCTGTGTACAGTCTATCTGTTGTCAAGATGACAATTTTCCTTGTAAGGACAGGTGAGACACAAAAATAACCGGATTGGTAAAAAAAAAAAAGTATTTATTGATGAATTACAGCATTCTAAACATTGTCACCTTCTACAGTGGTGTGAAAAACTATTTGCCCCCTTCCTGATTTCTTATTCTTTTGCATGTTTGTCACACAAAATGTTTCTGATCATCAAACACATTTAACCATTAGTCAAATATAACACAAGTAAACACAAAATGCAGTTTTTAAATGATGGTGTTTATTATTTAGGGAGAAAAAAAAATCCAAACCTACATGGCCCTGTGTGAAAAAGTAATTGCCCCCTGAACCTAATAACTGGTTGGGCCACCCTTAGCAGCAATAACTGCAATCAAGCGTTTGCGATAACTTGCAATGAGTCTTTTACAGCGCTCTGGAGGAATTTTGGCCCACTCATCTTTGCAAAATTGTTGTAATTCAGCTTTATTTGAGGGTTTTCTAGCATGAACCGCCTTTTTAAGGTCATGCCATAGCATCTCAATTGGATTCAGGTCAGGACTTTGATTAGGCCACTCCAAAGTCTTCATTTTGTTTTTCTTCAGCCATTCAGAGGTGGATTTGCTGGTGTGTTTTGGGTCATTGTCCTGTTGCAGCACCCAAGATCGCTTCAGCTTGAGTTGACGAACAGATGGCCGGACATTCTCCTTCAGGATTTTTTGGTAGACAGTAGAATTCATGATTCCATCTATCACAGCAAGCCTTCCAGGTCCTGAAGCAGCAAAACAACCCCAGACCATCACACTACCACCACCATATTTTACTGTTGGTATGATGTTCTTTTTCTGAAATGCTGTGTTCCTTTTACGCCAGATGTAACGGGACATTTGCCTTCCAAAAAGTTCAACTTTTGACTCATCAGTCCACAAGGTATTTTCCCAAAAGTCTTGGCAATCATTGAGATGTTTCTTAGCAAAATTGAGACGAGCCCTAATGTTCTTTTTGCTTAACAGTGGTTTGCGTCTTGGAAATCTGCCATGCAGGCCGTTTTTGCCCAGTCTCTTTCTTATGGTGGAGTCGTGAACACTGACCTTAATTGAGGCAAGTGAGGCCTGCAGTTCTTTAGACGTTGTCCTGGGGTCTTTTGTGATCTCTCGGATGAGTCGTGTCTGCGCTCTTGGGGTAATTTTGGTCGGCCGGCCACTCCTGGGAAGGTTCACCAGTGTTCCATGTTTTTGCCATTTGTGGATAATGGCTCTCACTGTGGTTCGCTGGAGTCCCAAAGCTTTAGAAATGGCTTTATAACCTTTACCAGACTGATAGATCTCAATTACTTCTGCTCTCATTTGTTCCTGAATTTCTTTGGATCTTGGCATGATGTCTAGCTTTTGAGGTGCTTTTGGTCTACTTCTCTGTGTCAGGCAGCTCCTATTTAAGTGATTTCTTGATTGAAACAGGTGTGGCAGTAATCAGGCCTGGGGGTGGCTACGGAAATTGAACTCAGGTGTGATGCACCACAGTTAGGTTATTTTTTAACAAGGGGGCAATTACTTTTTCACACAGGGCCATGTAGGTTTGGATTTTTTTTCTCCCTAAATAATAAACACCACCATTTAAAAACTGCATTTTGTGTTTACTTGTGTTATATTTGACTAATGGTTAAATGTGTTTGATGATCAGAAACATTTTGTGTGACAAACATGCAAAAGAATAAGAAATCAGGAACGGGGCAAATAGTTTTTCACACCACTGTATATACTCCCCCTGTCAATCTCTATACCACTCCATATGTATCTTCCATTGATTGAAACAGTGCTGTAAGTCTTCTTGCTTAAGGCTCTTCAACAACAGGCTTGCTGTTTTTGTCTTCACTTCATCCATTGAAGAAAATTGTGTGCCCTTCAGGTCACTTTTGATTTTCGGGAACAAGTAAAAATCACAGGGAGCTAAATCAGGCGAATAGGGAGGATGATCGAGGACAGGAATGTTTTAGTCAGTCAAAAACTGCTTAATGGAAAAAGAGAAAATTTGTGAGGAATTTGATGTTGATTCACTGCTTGATTTTTTTTTCTCCCAACATTATCGCAGCAACTCATGTAGCGATTGTTGTGCAAATACTGACTGGGTTATTCACAGGATATACCTAGCTGGTCGGTGGTTTGAGAGGGCGTGTAGGAGGGGATATAGTTCTACGATTCTCATCTGGCCGAACTCCAGACGGTTTTCCAGGAAAGCCCCAAGCCCAGTCCAGTTATTTTTGTGTCTCAGCTCGGACAGATTTCATTTTCTTGCATTGAGCAATACTTGCTTATTTAACACACATCACAGAAGGACAAACTAAATGAATGAAAACATCTAGTATAAATAAAGTTTAAGTGAGAGCTGTATATTTTAACATAAATAAGCACACCTAATGTGATTTCATTAATCTTTTATTCTTATTTCTTTTGGAATAAACACACCAAATCATATGCAGTCATGCGCCGATTTAAGGTGTTTTGTACTTATGGCCAAGGATCATGGAAAAACAATATGGTATTTATGTTCTAAAAATTGCCAAAACCATCTTGCAGTAATAAATCTTTTGTTATCATTATTATTTCACAGGTTTTAATATTTTTTCCTGGATAGCCCTCTAAAGTTTGTTTTGATCAGCACCACTCCACATGGCTAATGAAATCATTCTGCACTGCCTTCCCTTACACCAGTGTTTCTCAACCTTCATTCTCCCATGAATCACTTATGCCTTTTAAGTTAATTAATGACCCACTACCAGAAACACTGAACCGCCCTCTTGCTCAAACAAGTGCGATCAGGGGTCCTCCTTGGTGAAACTTGCTCACTTTGAAGTGAGGAAACATTTCTCAGTGCTGCTGATCACTTCAGGCAACCCACTTGCATGCTAATGACTGCAATCCACGACCCACAGACAATACAATCCAGCGGCTGAGAAACACTGCCTTACACGGACCTGCCGTGTGGCTGCCGAGACGTAAAGATTGGTTTGTGCTGCTTCATAACGGCAGTTAAAGTATGCATACCGGTGACCCACACCAGACCCACTAAGCCTCAAATGCAGTGATCTGCGCACTTTGTGAACGGTATACGAGCAAATGACCATTCCCAAAAGAACTGTGTCTTGAAAGTATACATTTTAAAATGATTGCTTTTTTAGACAAATAGGCATTTTACATTAATTCACTGTAATATTTAACAAATAATTTAATAAATCGATTGCTACCAAAAATTGATTTTGCTGATGGTGAAATTTGTACAGGTTTAGACTTTGTCTCAGTTATTTATTCTTCCATTTCTTTACTGTTTCTTGGATTTGTTCTTTTTGGCAGTATACACTTTATTAAAGCCATCTAATATTTGTTGTGCTGTATAGTCTACTTACTTTATATCAGTTTTATGATATGAAAATTTACATTGATAAAATACTGTCAGAATTTTTTTAAAGTACTGAATGTAGCTTTTCTTGATTGAGCGAGCAGTGGTATCTTATGGTTCTTATAACTGACTTATTAGCCGTGCAAAACATCATAACCCTTTTTATAGAATGTGTAGAATAAATTTACACAGTAATTGATTATTAAATGACATTAAGCTAGCCTGCACTGTTTAGTTCTGCATTTTTATATAAAATTCCCATAGATCTGCAAGATTTTCATGTTAGGGTTTTATACATGGCGGCACGGTGGCACAGTGGTAGCGCAGCTGCCTCGCAGTAAGGAGACCTGGGTTCGCTTCCCGGGTCCTCCCTGCATGGAGTTTGCATGTTCTCCCCGTGTCTGCATGGGTTTCCTCCGGGTGCTCCGGTCTCCTCCCACAGTCCAAAGACATGCAGGTTAGGTGCATTGCCGATTCTAAATTGGCCTTGATGTGTGTGTGTGTGTGTGTGTGTCCTGTGGGCGCCCTGCCCGGGATTGGTTCCTGCCTTGCCCCCTGTGTTGGCTGGGATTGGCTCCAGCAGACCCCCCATGACCCTGTGTTTGGATTCAGCCAGTTGGAAAATGGATGGTTTTATACATTGCCAGTTCAGTTTTTCGTGCAGTATTGCACTGATTTTTAGTTAAATATTACACAATCACATTAACTTTTTATTTTCATGTGTCTGGTGTTCATTGAGTGACATTATAAACAATGTGCAAAGCACACAACTATACATGCAGTATACCCATGTATTGTATAACATATTTTGCCCCTTTTCTAGTTTTTGTTACAACTGCTGGAGGAGGCATAATACAGGATCTGATGGCTGAAGGCAAAAATAAGCCCAGTAACACCTCTTAGCCACCTGTGGTGGAATGAACCAGTAGCTAAAGATGCTGCAGGGTAAAATGTCACAGAGAGAATGGGCAACATTAATCATAGCATCCACTCTTTACTGCCTCTAAAGATCAGTCCTGCAATACTGTTGTGGTTATGTATCTTGTATCTCTTGAACTGTTGGTTCATATAAACTCTTAACCATATTGGCTGTAGAAATTAATTGACCAAATAATCATTTCTACAGAAGTGCGCTTTTATTATTTATACCAAAAACATGTGTTATGTCCTTCACAGAGAATGCTCTCTCACCCACCTGGAGAAAACTGCTTACCAAGAAGTGACCCCAATCTTGCAGCACCAGAGAAAGGTATGATGCATATACTATTGCTAATGTCTTTATACAGTTTAAATATTGAGGCATTGTCATTTGCAATCATTGACTTTCATGCTGTATGTACTATACCACTTAATTTTGACATTTTCAACTGGAAAGGATACCAAAAAAAGAAATGGCATAATAGCTAATGTTAGCAGCTGATTTTTTTTTTGTGAATCAGTAGTTCAAGAAACATGTTCTATGAAGCAGCCTTTTGATGTACCGAAGAATTATTATCTTAACTGGATTTTTATAAAATGGGGGGTTTATGCCTTAACTGTTTTGACCTTTTGTAAAAAAAAGACTGATGATTAATGTACACCTTTCATCTCCACCATCTACTAGTGCCATTGTCTGCCTTGTGGACCACATCCATGTTCACTGAGGTCTGCTGGACACCTAGTCAGATGTTAGGGCCATTGCGGATGGTACAAAGAGAAAATGTCGGGTGACTTACTGTCCTTACGTTGCTTTTACACAATCTCACTCACAGCCTAAAACAGTTTAAGTTAAAGCTAGATAGCTGTTTAAGTAACTGAATACATGCATAATTTGACTCAATATATAATTTGTGCAAGACTGGCACAGCAGTGTAGTTGTTAATACTGTTGCCTCCCAACTCCAGGAGACTAAGTTTGAACTCCATCCTGGTTACGTTTTGTGCAGAATTTGAACATTTTTCCAAGTGTCTACATGGATTTTCCTTCGATGTCTCAAGACACGCAGGTTAGGGTAACTGCTGAATTCTACACTGTGAGTGAATGTAGGTGTGTGCGTGAGTACACTCTGTAATAGCCTAAATAAGTGGATAGGACTGTCAAGCTTTGTTGGGCTGAATGGCCTGTTCTCGTCTAGAGTGTTCTAATGTTCTAATACCGCTTCCAGCATTGGATTCCCACCTGTTTGTCCTGGAAGTTCCTAGGGTGACTCTTGTTTCCCCTTTATACTCTTTATTACATTGACCATAATAGATTGCACCATATCCCATACATTTACTGCACTTTCCGAGTTGACTGCTACTCTTGTTTAAAACTTCTTTTACATCTGTAACCCAGGCCACTAGATGGAGCACCAGAAGAGGCAAGTGAAAAAGCTACAGATTTATTCATGTATTATAGTGGATATGTCTAAAATAATAAACAAAGTAAAATGAGTTAGTCAAAAATACCATTTCTACCTAAGTAGCAGTTCATCTTGTGTTATATGCTTAATTCCACTGTCTTATATTGATTAGTCTCTGGGACGGCTTGGTTTTTGCTCCTGCGTGTCCTTTAAATGGATTGATAGAAACTGGCAACAAAGTGGTAGAAAGAAGGAGCAGCATGGGCGCTTACACTTATTATGGCTCTGTAGCCCCTGACACACCTCATGTTCCAGTGGGGTGCAGCATTCACCAATGAAATGCTTTGTTCCTGCCAGCATTTTCTCCAGTTACAAAGGATACGCAAGTGTAGTTTCAGACAAACGAGAAAGAAAAGATGCACAGAAAATGAAGCCGTAAACTGCTTCTCTAACAGTCTCGGCATTCCCCCTGGGGATAGAGGCTTATAAGGTGTAAAGTGTCCCGGCAGACCTGTCCCACTCTGGTCAGCTCTCCCTTTTCCCTCCCATAGAACACTCAACAGAAGTTCTTGTCTGATCTAGTTGGGTCATAAATGTGCCAGAGCAACAACTGGTTATACAGTTTTATTCCCTTTGAAATACATTCCCTGTCTGATTACATTTTTAAATAATATTTTTGCACATTAATATAAAAAGAATTATGAATCTCTATGCTAGATATTATTCTCCATAAAACCACCTCGTGCCCAGTGATGGTGGAATTCTGCCCCCATAAACCTGACTTGGATTAAACAGGTTTAAAAATGAATGGATCCGTGGACAGATAATAAATTGCTGTATAGACCATTTTGGAATGAGTTCTTCAAAAAGTAAGACAAACTATTTGCTGAACAATGCCAAACAGTGGATTTACATTACGCAGACAAAAAAAAAACATTCTTCAGCTTATTTCATTCAATGCCATGTTTTGATATACTTGTCTTTATTAAGCATTTGTCATCAAATGTCCTGTGGTTTGAAAACAAGATTATACACCAGATAATTACATTACAGAGGAAACCATTTTTTTAATTAATTGGATATCCAAACATTTAGAGACAAAAGGGTGTGGTTTGTTAACAGTATTATTGTTGAGGAAGCCATTATACACAATATATGACAGAAATAGCACCGAAAACTTTGATATTTTTTGCTGATATAGTGTATTGGTTAGTTACATTTCAATCTTTAAACAAAATTACACCAGTTTATTATGCTAATGTGACCGTTCATATCTCACACACATTGCATATATTCTTTTCTTTATTCCACATTCCTTTGTCAGTTTAGATAGATAAATAGAACTTTATTTACCCCCATGGGGAAATACAGTAGCTCCTTAAATAAGTAAATAACTAGATACACACACACACACATACAATGGTCTGAACACACTAGAATGACTAAAAAGGAAGGAAATTAAAAAGAAAGAAATGTTATGACTTAACTGTCACAGTCACAGTAAGACATTATGCAGGCGTATTGCTGTTGGTATGAAGGAGCCCCAGTAGAGTTTCTTGACAAACCTCTGCTGAATAATTCGTTGGCTGAAAGTCCTCAGTGTTAGTGCGCCAGACAGAGGATGTGCAGAATTGTTCATAATGGCACGTAGTTTTTGTTTTAACTCTCACCTTTGCTACTACCTTCAGGGGATGGGCCTTTCTTGAAGTGATGTTACTGATCCAGCACACCACAGTATAGAAAATCACAGTGGACATCACAATGTTTTAGATGATGTAAAGAATGTAATTACTGACATTAAAGGGAACTAAGTTATATGAGCTTGTTCTGCCATTTCTTATATAATTTCTCTGTGTTGTAAAGCCGGTCCAACTTGTCATTAATGTGGAGATCCAAAGCTCTTGTAGGAGTGTACCACCTCTACATCAAGTCCTTGAATAGCGACCACACAGAGGTGCTCTTTGGTGCAGCAAAAGTCAGTAACCAGTTCCTTAGCTTTGTTAAGATGCAGACAATCCTCTTTGCACAAAGAAACAAACATTGCCACCTTTGTACTCTGTCTTAACCCTATACATACAGAATCAACTGATAATTTCTGCAAGTGAAATGACCTTGGGTTAAAATTCTAGTCTGATTATTTGTTAGCATAGCACAAATTAAATTTTAGAGTTTGAGTTATATTCATTGTTGGTGTAGGGGCACTGGACTGTTGTGATCAAGCCCACAGGAGGGATTACTTTTTCAGAACAATTGTGGATTATTTACGCTTATTAATAGAGCAGAGTTTGACATCCTCTTTATATAGCACAGTATACAGTATGCTCCCTGGATCACTTTGAATTAAGCCAATGCTTCAAGTAACAGTCCTTTACATTCAGAATAAATCTTGCACTAGGTCATCTTATTTTCTTGGTTCTTACAATCATGGTTTCTCTTTTCTGTCTAAAAAATCATAGCTTCAGCAGGCAGTCAGTACTACTGCAGTGCAGATTCCTTAACATTTCTAAAGCAGGTGAATGGTAAAGGCAATGCATGGCAAAGATGCTTATGCTATCTGAGATTTCTGCCCATGGAAAATTAACATCCACCTTAATAAAAGCATAATTGTCTCTGTGTCTGTCTGATTGCTAAATCTATGTCATTCCAAAAAGATGGTGCATCACAAACATTTTTATTAATACAAATGCATTGCATTAGTTATTTCAACAGATGGTGCATTGCAAACATTAACACTGCTTTTATGAACCCTATGCCGAATGGCATATAACAAAGACATAGGCTTTGCATGGTGCACTGCTGAGGTCTTCATTGATTACTCAGATTTCAGCTTATGTTAGACAGGTACCACATCTAGTATTAATATAATTTTAACTTTGATAGAATTACAGACATAAAACAGATAAACACTTATAGTACTTTTAACATACCGAAGTCAATAGGCATGTGGGTGGCAAAACTTTTTTAACACTAATTTTTAAGGCACATGTGTTTGCGTTTTTTGGTCAAAACAGTTGATACGGTTCTCCTAAGAATATTAGTACACCTTTTTCTCTCCAACTTATATCACACTTTACATGATTCATAGTGCATGTGGGGCTAAGAGTGGGATGATTTTAGTACCATGGTTAGAACCTTCAAATCACAGAAACAACTGAATATCTAGTTGTATTATGACAGTGGTCTGCTGCCAAGAGCACTTCACAGAAGTGTGTAGCACTAGATAATGAGGATTGTAAGCATGTGTCTGTGTTTGGTCACGGAAAAGTGGGATTATGCTGTGTTTTTTTTTTTTAACTTCAAAATAGTAAGAATGAATGTGACTTCTCTCCGAGTGGCAATATTTGGATTTTATGCCATCATTAAAAATTCTTTGGGATATATCACCCCATATCTGGAGGCTCTATTTAGACTTGAATGTGTTCCACCTGGCCTGCTTCCTTACCATTTTATAGTGACTAACACTTTAAACCACAACACAACCCATAAATTTCATCCTGGGACCCCCTTTGTGACACACTTCTGCCTCCAATGCCCCAGTTGTCTAAAAAAAAGTATCCTCTTTAATAAAATCCCTGTGTGCGTCCAGGTGTCCGTGTGTGTGTGTCTTCTGGTGAAGCGCGCATGCACAGGGCACGGTGCGATGCGCGATATTACTGTCAGAGAAAGTTGCAGGCGTTTAACAGAAATACAAACCAGTATTACTGTGAGAGGAAATTAAAGGTACACAATATAGTGACGCATATTACAGCCACATACAAGCCAGTATTATTGTCAGAGGAGATGAAAGGCATATTACCGACGCGCACGCCTGTATTGTACAAGCCAGCAGACGTACAAGACAGTATTACTGTCACAGAAAATTAAAGACACACAATACACAACGGCAGCCCACGAAGAACGGTCAGCTCTGCAAGTAAACATCAACAAAAGAAAGGCTGAAAGAAAGAAAAATACGACCAACAAAAAGAATGACGTCAAAGTCCCTTGCCATTTAATATAGACTGTTCCTACTAATGTTTATGCACTACTGTTCTAGCGCCCATTATTGAAACGGGCTAAATGACGAGTAGTATATAAACAATTATAATTTTTCATGATCTTTTAAGTTATCTTAGATAAAGGCACGAATCACATTTACAAATCATAATAATAATAGTACCGATATGCATTTTGTTACTCAGTATTGTTCCATTTTGTCTGGTTCACATTATGACATGATGGAATATGTAATTATGCATTACAAATGGCTAATTATAAATTGATTAATTACTTAACATAATAAAGTGTATATCATTGTATGTCTTTGTTAGCGCCCATTTCTGGTTCCAAAAGTTGTTTTATAAAGCAGCTTTTCTAGAGAACCAGAGGATTTGATGTGGAAAATGTTGATTTTGTAGGCAGCAGATTTAGGATTAATTAAAGTGAAAATAGACTTACTGTAGTAAGCTACTACACAGACAAATCAGCTGTCTACATAAAATACTTAAGTATAAAGTAACTTTAATTCGTCCACTTTCTAAACCCCCTTTCTTCAGTATAGGCTTTCAGAGAACCCAGATTATCCTCATTGAATGTCAGTAACTTAATACTAGAGGGAAAATGACAAAAGATCATTTTAATATTATAAATCAAAGGTGCCTAAAGCCATGCTGAAATTACAAAAATACTTATACCAGTAAAATTAATACTTTAGCCTTAGCTACAGCAAGAGAGAAAGCATTTAAGAGGATCAAAATCTGTTCCGAACAGCAAAATAAAGTAGAACCACATTTCACTAAATAAATTAAATAGAATAATCACATTCTCATGTGAAATGTAGGCATGTGAAACTTAAAAAAGATATGTTTCTACATGAAGATTTATTATTATTATATAATATTGCATTCACAAAATTCTTAATCCATTTCAGGATCATGGGGGCCTAGTCTCCGTGTGGAATTTGTTCATTCTCCTTGTGTTTGCATGGACGTTCTCCTGGGATATCCAGTTTTCCTCCTACACCTGTGGGTGTTTGGTTAACTGGTGATTTCAAATTGGCCTCAGTTGATATGCAAGTGTGGCTGCGTGCATACGTAGGCCCTGTGATGGATGGCCAGGGCCATTTCCACACCTAAACCCAGAAGTGCTAGAAGTTCATCCAAAACCCTCCATTTCCCCTAAATTGATTGTAGTGGACTAGAGATTGGTTTTATATGGTATGTTACAAGTTCCTGATTTAAACTTTTCAATAGAAAAAATAAATCGGTAGAGTTAAGTACGGCTGTAGTACTTATATGATTCTATATGTGGGTTTCTCTTTGTTTTTTATCATGCAAAATTGACATGTGGGAGTTGCTGACCATTTTGGTTTATTTTCACAGTTTAGTTTTTGTATTTTGTTTTGTTCCATTCTTTAGTTTATGTAACTCAGGAGACATGTCCAGGATCGACACTTTTATGACATAAGCGCATATACCTGTAGTGACGCTATTAGTATGACAATGGTTCCATGCTTTGGTATCCCCTGGTTGGATAAACTTTAAAGATCTTTAGTGATAGTGTGCAACTCAAGTGCCAGTTTTCATTTCAATTTTTTTATCTCCTCTAGGCTTTGACTCTGATCTTTGGCTTGTCGCTGTGCTGTGTCCGCTTAACTTTGATTCTCATCTAATGTTATTATCTCCCAGTCTTTTCCCCAGTACCTTTTCCCTTTTATACCTCTGTTATGTTACGAGACAGCATCTTCAGGGATTATTGTAAGAGACAAGAAGAGACTAGCGCATAATAACACAAGACAAGAATAATGGTTAAGACCAGTCCAGGTCGAAACTGGGAGATCAAAAAGAAGCACAAATGAACACAGCACAGCTCCAAACCAAAAATTAAAGTCAAAGTCTCAAGGAGATCAAAAGACTGAAACAAAACCAAGAACTTTACGTATTTGAGTTGCAAACTGTCGCTAAAGTTCTTTCAAGTTTATCCAACCAAAAGATACCAAAAAACTGCCACTATGCATATAGTGTCACTACTGCATATGTCACAAACGTGTCGATCGCAAACACGCGTCACTTAGAGAAAAGAAATGAATGAAATGAAACGAAATACAAAAAATAAACTTTGAGAAAATCAAACCAAAATGGCTAGCAACTCCCACAAAACAATTTCAAGTGATAAAAAAAATAAATAAATAAAATATAAAGACGTATAGAAACATGTAATTACTACAATGAAAATGATGGATGAAGCTGTTGTGATGTGTAGTTTCTGTCTGTAAGTTTATTCTAACTTGAGTTTATAGATTTATTTCTTTAAAGTTTGCAGCATCAGTCATAGCCGTAAATAATGATAAAGTTGTTGCACTTCTTCAGAGCACAATCTTACTTATTTTTAAGAACTATTAGAAATAATCCTCATCAAAACAGAAGGTAAACTTTGTAGTTCAATAAACTAAAAATGTTTAAAATGTATGTTATATTTAGTGTATTTAATAGAAAAACAAAATATTGACTGTATTAATTTATATTTTACATAAAGTGTCATTATGGGGGTGCAGTGGTAGCACTGCTGCCTCACAGTAAGAAGACCAGAGTTTATCTCCTGGGTCCTCCATGCATGCAGTTTGCGTGCTCTCCCCGTGTCTCCCCGTTTTCTCCAGGTGCTCCAGTTTCCTCCCACAGTCCAAAAACATGCAGACTATTACCCTGTTCAGGGGACTGTTCCTGCGTTGCACCCAGTGCTAGCTGGCATAAGTTGCAGCACCCCCGTGATCCTGATCTGGGTTAAGTGGGTTAGAAAATGATATGACATGACCATGTGGCATCTGTTCTCTGTCTGAAAATGACCTGTGGCCCTCCAGTGAATATCATAAAGAACATCATTATAAAGCACAGCAGACCCAATGCCACTCCCCACCACCACAAAGGTGCGCACATCACTTTTCCTGTCCTCAAATTTTCAAATGAACATTGTGCCCCTGAGAAATACACAAGCAGAACAAGAACAAGTTTAAAAAGGTAATTAATAAAGATTAGCCTCTTTAGTACAAAACCTGGGAGCTGTTGTACCTTTCCAGAGCTGGCCACAGCTAGTTTAGGTAGATTAGTGTCTAAAATAAACATTGACTGTGCACTTACCAGTATACAAAGTGCAGACTTCATCCAACATGTATTATTCAGAATAAAGGAACCTATATACGTACCTGCGGTGGGTTGGCACCCTGCCCGGGATTGGTTCCTGCCTTGTGCCCAGTGTTGGCTGGGATTGACTCCAGCAGACCCCCGTGACCCTGTGTTCGGATTCAGCGGGTTGGAAAATGGATGGATGGATATATACGTACATAGTACACAAACTGATGGCATATCAGTTGTGATTTTTTTTCTAGTGAATAGCTTAAAAACTATGCAAAATTATGCCTAATGAGTCATAGTTTTAAAATGTAAAAGGCAAACAAAATAACATTTATTGAGACATTCAGAAAGCAGTCAGGAAAAAATGAAAGTTATTCCCTGGGTAAAACTGTGGTAACAGCTTTGCTGTATGCCGCTTGAAAAAATAATGATGCAGCTCATTATGATTCTAGAGAGATGCCCGTTTCACGGTATAAACATCTCCTATTCCTGTCTGCCATGGTGAACCAATATTGTATTCAGTCCAACTAATCAGTTCATCTGAGGTACTCATGGCTTTGACTAGATTTGAGGTTATTGAAAATAGCAATCATTAGTGAACTACAAACTTTGGTAATATTAATACAAAGCTGTATGTATGGTTGCCACTGGGCCATAATGCATTATAGAATTCCATGTTGATAATAAATTAACTTTAAACTTAATTATTCCAATAATTATTTATTATACAGGTTCCTAATTGTTTTTTAATACTCCTTACTATTTAATCAACTTGAAAAGGTTATAGTACAGCTTTCATCACCTAAAATATAACTGCAGCTACTCTATCATCGGAAATTAAGGTGCATTCAGGCATGTGTTCAACTCTCAGGAAGCTTAAAGAGACCCAGCTGAACTGTTGGCCATAAAGCGTAATGCAGTACTTTGATGTATGATGTGGCAGCTCCAGAAGGAAATATTTTTTGGTACTGGATGACTGACTAAAAAGACACCCCTAATTCTCTTGATCAGAACGAGAACAGAAATATTTAATCACAGCTGCTGTCCACATCAAAGAACATCACTTGCCAAGTGAAATAGTTTTCATTCCTTCTGGATGTGATGGTAACTGCTAAAGCCACTGCAGACTCTGAGATTATTGCCCTCCATCTGTACAGGGTTGGAAGGCTGCAGAATATTTTCTCAAAATTTCCCCAATTCTCACTTTCCATTTAGGGGAGCAGCAGAAGCAAACGTAGTTGTAGAGAGTCCAGAAGGGCAAAACACACCGCCATAAGATACGGAAGGATAGGGATGGGGGCACAGGGAGGCAGATAAAGACCACCACTTCTACAGCTCCTATCTCTCCAGCAATCTAGGAGGGGAACGGAAACCAACCTTCACCAGCCAATAGACTACCTGAGACTCCTTCTACTTCTGTATACCACTAATAGTCCCACTATATACTGTGTGTGTGTATATATACAGTATATATATATATAATTATTTCCTATAATTTTCTTTAAATATATTTCTTGACATTTAGTCTCTGCCAACTTGCACTCTTAGCAAGTCCTTGACTTATGACAAACACTTATCTTTGCTTGATGACAACTCACTTTATAAAGAGTGGCCTCACTTTAACTTCATGATGATGAAATCATACTTATAGACTGAATTGTTTAGATACGTCCGCTGAACAGTATTACTTAAAAGACTTGACAAGAGATTGAGCCTAGGTTCTTCTGCATTAGCTGTCATTTTCTCAGAATCAGCAACTCTCCCAGCAAGTCTACATGATATTATAATGCTGCAGCTTGCTCTGCTAATTTGAGTGACATGGTTGATGACATCTCAGTTGACAGGCCATCACTAGTCATTTCACAATTTCAGAATTTGTTTGTGTTCCTCTTCTTTGTGAGTCACTCAGTAAGAGGGAAGGACATTGATTCTGACAGAGTTAGTTGGGCCGGCAGATACAGTATAAATTGCAGCGTGGACTGTGTGGGAAATTCTGATGTGGTTATGTAGCTGTGCCGTGGGAAGCAGTTTCTGCATGAGAATAAAAATGGTGTGGCACTTAATTAACACCCAGAAATAGTTAATCACTAATGAAGTGTAAGCCCACACAGTAGCTGTAGGCTCCATTCAGTTTGAAAAGTTTTTAATATGCTCGGCAGTTAATCTTGTGGCTTTTTCCAGGAGCCTTGGCTTCAGATATATTCATCTTATACTTAATTGTGGGCACAGCACAGTGGTGCATGGCTACCTCACTGTTCCAGGTGCAAATCTCTGCCCTGTCACTGTCTTTGTGGAGTTTGCATGTTGTCCCTAAGTAAAGTGAGTTTTCTCTGGGATGCATCCTGTGCAGTGTTTCAAAGATATACGTCTTAGGCCTTACTGGGGACTCTAAATTGGCTTAATGTGAGTCACTGGTTTGGTGCTGCAAGTCTCAGGCTGGAATGAGTAGGGTTTGGAAAATTGATTTGTTTTATCATCATCATGCTGTGTATTATTATCTTGTGATGGTTTGCTTTGAAACACTGTAAAATAGGCCTACAATATAATAAATTATTTGGCCAGCCAGATATGAGGGTGTAATTTATGGGTATACTATTTCAATATCTGTTAAAAGCAAAAGCCAATAAAACTGGCATGTGTACAAGACAGATTTTCATGTTTGCTTATAAAATAACACCAAAATGTATCATTTACTTTTTAGCATTATTAATCATCTGGACTGTTCATAAGAGTCATTGGTAGGGAGTTTACATATTTTGCTTAATGCCCAGAACTATAGACGTCTACTTCTTATTAACATGATGATAAAGGTAGAATGTCAAAGAGGAGAAATTTATATACAGATAGTGATGAGGCTATATGGTCTGAAGACCATGAATTGAGTAATGCGTTTATATGTTCTGAAAGATGAACACTAATACACTCACTGAGCAAATTATTAACAACGGCTGTATATACCTGTTTATACAAGCAGTTATCTAATCAGCCAATCTCGTGTCAGCGGTGTAATGCGTATAGTCAGTCAGATGCAGGTGAGGGGCTTCAGTTAATGTTAAAATCAAACACCATAAGGAAGTAAAAAAATGTGATCTCAGTAATTTTGACCGTAGCATGATTGTTGGTGCCAGATGGGCTGCTTTAAGTATTTCTGCAACTGTTGATCTTCTGGAATTTTCATTTACAACAGTCTCTAGAGTGATATGCAAAAGAAAAATCATCCAGTGAGCGGCAGTTTTGCAGACAGAAACGCCTTGTTGATGAGAGAGGTCAGAGGACAATGGACAGACTGGTTCATGCTGACAGAAAGGTTTAGATAACCACTCTGTACAACTATGGTGAGCAGAAAAGCATCTCAGAATGCACAACATGCCCACCTTGAGGTTGATGGGCTACAACAGCAGATGACCACATCGAGTTCCACTCCTGTCACCCAAGAACAGAAAGGTGAGGCTGCAGTGGGTGCAGGCTCACTAAAACTGGATAGATAAGGACTGGAAAAATTAAGCCTGGTCTGATGAATCTTTATTTCTGCTGAGGCACACAGATGGTAGTGTTAGAACTTGATGCCAACAGTATATATTCATGCACTCAACCTTCCTTATGCGAAAAGTTCCGGCAAGTGGTGGTGGTGTAATGGTGTGGGGAATCATTTTTTGGCACAATTCAGGCTCATTTTTTCCATCTAATCATTGCTTGAATTCCAAGGCCTATTTGAGTATCTCTGATGGCTACTTCCAACATGATAATGCACCATGTCACAAAACAAAGGTCACCTCAAACTAGTTTCACAAGCATGACAATGAATTCATTGTTCTTCAGTGGCCTTTCCAATTACTGGATCTGATCCCAATTGAACACCTTTGGGTTGTGGTAAACTGGGAGATTTGCAGCATGAATGTAGAGCTAGAAAATCTGCAGAAATAGTGTGATTCAATCATGTCAACATGGACCAGAATCTTAAAGGAAAGTTTCTAAAATCTTGTGAAATCCATGCCAAGAAGAACTGAGGCCTATTGGGAGCAAAAGGCGGCCAACCCAGAGTTAGTATATTATTACTAATAATTTGCTTAATGAGTATATATTGCAGTCTTACAAAGTACTTTCTATTACAAGGCATTAATCAAAGCACTTGAATGTAAATAATAATTTTCCAAAATTCATGCTTACAAATTTTCAACTGTCCAAAAGTAAAATAATAATAAATGTAAACACTACAGTGTGTTTTTTTATTAATGTTTATCCCTCATGTAGGTTGAGGATAGCAAATATAAAATGAGGTGACAAACCATTTTCTAAACAGATTGAGTAATACATAACTTTGAAAAAAACAAACTTTTTAACAGATATCAATTTTAACTGAGCACTGTACACCTGGATAACCAGACGATTGCCATGAAGCAAGTTACAAGTGCTTTCTAAAAATCAGCACCCTTTTTGCTGTTATATTATTTTTTTTCTCCCATGCTTTATTTCATAATCTGTAATTTCCATTTACCTGTCTCCTTGTTAATTTGTTACATCAAATCTTATTTTAATATAGTTCCTTTTCCTAACTATCACACAAGCTGTCTGTCTATTCTGTACTTTCTATTTCATTATACACCGATCAGCCACAATGTTAAAGCCTCCTGCCTAGTATTGTGTAGGTCCCCCACGTTCCACCAAAACAGCTCTGACTTGTCAAGTCATGGACTCCTCAAGACCTCTGAAGGTGCCCTGTGGTATCTGGCACCAAAACGTTAGCAGCAGAACCTTTAAGTCCCGTAAATTGAGAGGTGGGGCCTCCATGGATCAGACTTGTTTTTCTACCACATCCCATAGATACACAATCAGATTTAGAGGTGGGGAATCTGGAGGCCAAGTCAACACTTTGATCTCTTTGTCATGCTCTTCAAACCAATATTGAACCATTTCTGTAGTTTGGCAGAGTGCATTACAGTAATCCCTCCTCCATCGCGGGGGTTGCGTTCCAGAGCCACCCGCGAAATAAGAAAATCCGCGAAGTAGAAACCATATGTTTATATGGTTATTTTTATATTGTCATGCTTGGGTCACAGATTTGCGCAGAAACACAGGAGGTTGTAGAGAGACAGGAACGTTATTCAAACACTGCAAACAAACATTTGTCTCTTTTTCAAAAGTTTAAACTGTGCTCCATGACAAGACAGAGATCACAGTTCCGTCTCACAATTAAAAGAATGCAAACATATCTTCCTCTTCAAAGGAGTGCCTGTCAGGAGCAGATCATGTCACAGAGATAGAGAGAGACAAAAGCAAACAAATCAATAGGGCTGTTTGCCTTTTAAGTATGCGAAGTGCACAAAGCAGCTCACACCCCCTCCGTCAGGAGCAGACAAAGAGAGAGAGAGAGTTTGTTTTTCAAGCAAAAATCAATACATGCCCTTCGAGCTTTTAAGTATGCGAAGCACCGTGCAGCATGTCCTTCAGGAAGCAGCTGCACACAGAAGGTAGCAACGACCCTATCGTCTAGGTGTGCGAACAGCCCCCGTGCTCACACCCCCCTACGTCAGCGCAAGAGAGAGAGAGAGAGAGAGAGAAAAAGTAAGCCGGGTTTCTTCTCGGCCATCTGCCAATAGCGTCCCTTGTATGAAATCAACTGGGCAAACCAACTGAGGAAGCATGTACCAGAAATTAAAAGACCCATTGTCCGCAGAAACCCGCGAAGCAGCGACAAACCCGCGATATATATTTAAATATGCTTACATATAAAATCCGCGATGGAGTGAAGCCGCGAAAGGCGAAGCGCGATATAGCGAGGGATCACTGTATTCCATTGAAAGAGGCCACTGCCATCAGGGAATACCATTGCCATGAAGAAGTGTACATTGTCTGGAACAATCTTTAGGTAGGCGGTATCTGTCAAAGTATCATTTACATGAATGCCATGATCCAAGGTTTCCTAGCTGAACATTTCCCAGAGCATTACTCTGCCTCACTGGCTTGCCTTCTCCCCAGAGTGTATCCTGCTACCATCTTTTCCACAGATAAATGACTCACATGTATCCAACCATTCACATGACCAAAAGTAAAACATGATTCATCAGACCAGGCTACTTTCTTCCATTTCTCCATGGTCCAGTTGTGACCCTCACATGCTCATTGTAGGTGCTTTCAACAGTGGACAGGAGTTGGAATGGGCAATCTGACTGGTCTGCAGCTACGCAACTCCATATGTAACAAACTATACTGTGTGTTCTGACATCTTTCTTTCATGGTCAGCATTAAGTTATCAGCAATTTGTACCACAGTAGCTCTTCTGTAAGACCAGACCAGACGGGCATGCCTTCAATCCCTACACACATCAGTTACTCTTGGGCGCCCGAGACTCTGACGTTGGTTCACCAGTTGTCCTTCCTTGGGCAACTTTTGGTATGTACTAACCACTGCATACTGTGGGCACCCCACAAGACCTGCCATTTTGGAGATGCTTTGACCCAGTTCTCTAGACATCACAATTTGGCCCTTGTTAAAGTCACTCAGATTCCATGCACTTGCCCATTTTTCCTTCTTCAGAAAATAGCTGCTTACTTGCTGCCTAATATATCTCACAGCTTGGCAGGTGCCATTGTAACAAGATAATCAGTGTTATTCTCTTTACCTGTCAGTAGTTTTGATGTTGTGGCTGATTGGTGTAAATGTATCCATTGTTGACTTTTCCATCTATTTATACAGCTTCTTATACATCTGAATGCACATCTTGTATGAAGTGCTTTTTTCATCATCTTTATTTCTGAAGCATCTTTTCCATTTACGCACCTGTCTCCATCATTCTATTGTATTGTATTATGTAGTAAATTTCTTTTTTCTATATTCACTCTTTACTTTTATGCATCACGTTTTTTGTTTTGTGGCACAGTAGTTATCTGCATCAAGTGTCCTGGGTCTGAATCTTGCGGTCGAGCATCATTTGTATAGGATTTGCATGTTTCCCCTTGTTGTTCCAGTGTGAGTGTCTCTGTGACCCCCTACAATGAACTGGCATCCTGTTCTGGTCTGTTCCTGCCTTGCATTCAATGCAGCAGAAGCTGACTATGGTGTCCTCAACTCTGAAATAGATTAAGTGGGTTTGACTATGCTTTGTTAGGTTACATTTTCTATTTATTTACTATATTTACAGTGCCTGTCTATTTTAAAAAGCATTATTTTACCTTTAGGTAATGCTTCTATTTATTTATAAAATGTACACAGCAAAATGTGCCTACTTTTTACATCATTATAGGTTTGTGACATAAATCATGTAAAAATGGTAGAGAAAATTTTTTTTTTAAGATTTTAACAAATATGCCATTCTTGTGTATGTTCTGTGGTAATCCTGACTGCTCCTATAACCCAATTAACTTTGGGAGGAGAAAATGCATCTGTAAATAATATCTGTACAAGTGTTTATTGACTCTGTACATTGTAATCTTATGAGTCAAACTGTATTTATGGTAATAAGTTATTGTCTTCTCCAGCTAAATGGCATCTATTTAAAGATATTGTACTTAGAATTCTGTAATTTAGAAAAAAGTTTTACTGTTGAAGCATAGAAAAGTAATGTTCAAAATATTACCAAAGGAATAATAATTACCAAAGGAGTTTTATTTATACAATGAATGTTTATGTTATAGTATAAAAAATAATCTTTGATGGTGATGCTCTTTTAGTCCCGTAGGACTGCTAGCTCACCATTAAGGTCCCATGTACACTGCTTTGCAGCTGTTCCATGGTCTGCATATTGTAATTAGTCCCTATGTTTAGAAAGCTATCACCATGTTAGATAATTAATATTTATATGTGCTTTTGTTTTCAGATATTTATTTTATGAAGCATCATTTTGTCTGCGCTTCCAAGTGTGTGCTGTTTTTCTGGTTGTATTTTCCCCTTTACATTTACATTACTGGGCTTGTGTTGTCTGTTACAGTAGTAAATCCCACACCAAGCAGTTGGAGCCTAGATAGTGGTAAAGAAGCAAATTCACAGGTCACAGAATGTGTTGGAAAGCTGGTATCGCCTCCTGTACCACCTAGGCCTCAACACCAAGGTAAAATAAAATAAAATGAAGAGAAAAATTGCAAACATTATGTATAAAAACTGAAAGTTGCAAAATCTGTGCCAACATTTTGTTCACTTTTGCTATCCATATGTTTTTTTGGCGCACTAATCTTGGTCACACTTCTGATGATCTGGAGCTTTATTGGGAAGCCAAAGAGGCAGGGTCAGAGTTCCGTTTTATATATTTTAATGTTTGCTTTGAAACTTATAAATATATTTCATATATACATATACAAGTTATTGGTTTGGATATATGGTATTACTTTGAATGCATCTGTTCAGATGTATACATTAATTGAGATACATTTGGGCTGATATATATATATATATATATATATATATATATATATATATATATATATACTGTGTATATATATATACTGTATATATATATATATATACACTGTAAAAGCTAGCCCGGCCATAGACAGACACGACACCAATGTCCAAAACACACAGGTTTATTTACAGAAATATTTACAATTGATTCCTCCCACGCTCACACTATTCCTCAGTCCTTCGTCTCTCTTCGGCCACCTCCACTCCTCCCTCGCAAGCTCCATCTTCCTCCTCCCGACTCCAGCTCCTCGAAGGGAGTGAGGCGGCCCCTTTTATCATGCCCCGGATGTGCTCCAGGTGCTTGGTGATGGTCTTCTGGCAGCACTTCCTGGAGTGGCCGAAGTGATGCCCTTGCACCCGGCAGCACTCCGGGCGTACACAGTTCCTGGAGCGGTAGCACTTCCTGGTGTGGCGGAAATGCTGTCCTCCAGGGCTCAGGAACCATCCAGGCAGCCCCTTATCTCGGCCACGGACCCCCACTGGGTTGAACTTCCCAGTTCCGTATCCGTGGCCCTTGATGGAAATCAGGGGGGCTGCCCTCTTGCATCTAGGGAAGATATTGCCCCTTTCCCAGTCCTTCCCTGATCCAGGCGTCCCGGTGGGGCAAGGTCCCTGGCTGTCTGCTGCAATATATATATTAAAGAATGTATCCAAAACAATGTCTATGCATTTACATACGCACATACATATATATGTATATACTGTATCTACACATATGTTCACTAAGTCAACATATATATGTATATATCTGTAAATGGATCTATTTAAAGCAATATATATATATATATATATATATATATATATATATATATATAATAAAAACAGTATACAGATATTTAAAACATTTATACCATCCAGTATATACAGAGAGATATATAGAAATAACCAGTATTTTATAATATACAGTATACTCAAACCAATGTTCCTCAATTAATATGTACCATATATCTATACTGTTCTGTACTATATTTACAAAGTAATCTTTTTTTCCTGAATGGCACTTATAAATATATATATAATTTATGTGTGTTTGTATATACACAAAGACATATGTAAGTAATTACGGTGAATACAACAGTGATGCAATTTCAATTGTATACATTTAGGCAAATTCATGTTACAACATTCTGTAGTTTATTTTGTAGAGAGGAAATTGTACAATATGATAAATTCCAAATCAACAGTATTTGCACTAAGTAAGTAAAGTGTAGGAAATTCATAGTTTAAAGCAGTTTTTAAAGCAGAGTAGAATGTTTCCATGTTTGGATTAACATCCAAGGTATAGTCAATTAATTTCTTTATTTGTGTTTTCTGAGAATTTTCTTACCACAGTTTTCTCTTTTATGTATTTTAAACCATTTAGAACAAATTGAATTCACATTTAAAAAGTTCAAACATTAAATGCCTTTCGGTAGTTAGACTTCACAGTATCTGTGAGTTGTGGGAGCCCCTTTAGGGTTCTTGGTGGACCTGGTTGGTAAACTAGAGTGAACCATTTTGTGGATTAAACTTAGAGTATTTTTGTAATAAATATGCTACCTGTTTTATCGAGAAGAATTTACTGTATAATCAGTCTACAAAGGATTTGTTCTTTTTTTTTGTACAGGTTCACCAGCAAGAAATATAAGGTCTCTGTCGCCAGTTGCCACTCCAAGATCACCACAAAAGGTAAATTATACTGAATTAGAAAATGTGAATACCAAAATATAAAAAATATATTATTACACACACATACAAAGGAAGGTTAGACTCCTCAGTACAAAGACCAGAGCCAGTACATTTATTAGTAACCTGGCTGATAAATAAAGTGAGCACACTAATATTCTTTTCCATTAAATATTCTTTTGAATTTTAAGAATAGGCTGATCAAAAGATGAACAAGTTTGAAAACTTTCAGTTTGCTATATGACACTCCCTGATTTAAATTATTCATTTTCCTTAGCTTTATTTAATAGTTTTTCAGCTCTGTTTTGAAAATTTTTAAATTAAATTCTAATTTTCTTCTAGAGTTATTATTATTAAAATTTATTTGTAAAGTTTCTACACTTTTTTGTTTTTTACTGGCACCACCATTTTGTGGGTTTTTACCTACTATCCCCTGGGTTACATCCTAGATATTAATTACGTGTAACATCAGTTAAAAGGTCACCACTGATGTCTTATTTCTATCCAAGCCTGCAGATTAACAACCTAAAGCAATTAGTCTTATCAAACTTCATGTTTCTTCATTCTTTTGTTTTAATCTTTCAGCAAGTAATAATAATAATAATAATTTATAATGCTAATAGACTGCTGTACCGCAACACAACACTGCTTGGGCGCATACACCATCAGCATGGCACTGCCAGATCTAAACACTAGCGTGCCAAATTGCTCGCATACTAAAGTGACTATAGCTGCAGGTGGAATTCCCATTTTACTTATGGTGCCAAGCAGTTGTGTGTTGTGGTGTAGGAATCTATTAGCCAGTGAAAGCTCTGTGAAGAAGCAGACGTCTGTTACGGTTCTGGCATTGTCCAGAAACAGCTCTATAAGCTTTGTGGCCACAGACTCGGAAAGTCTTTGCCCTGGGTTGTAACTCAAAACACAGTTCTCAACAAAACATTGCAAGATCTCCGAAATCACAGCAAATCTGTTGTTTTTCATATGTTCTGCACGGGTGTCTTTGTTGTCATAGTGCAAATGCCGCATGATAGTCTCAGAGCGGCCACGGGATATTGTATCTTTGTTTGCCGGTGCCACAAACAGTTCTGAGCACGCATCTAGCATAGAACCAACTGTGGACATTACTGCTCCTGTGAAATGAATGGAGATAAACACCATCAACTCAAAGAGGGAGAGGCAAGTTTGTTTTACCACGTGAATGTCACTAACAGAATAAAACTTTCACAAGTAGCCAAAATTTACACCGGTGTTACAGACTCAAATCAAATGTACGTTTTTATTATATTACAGTAATAATAATAGCCGCTCACTACTCAAAACGCAGAGCACCCAGACTCGAACCCGGAACCTTTTGGTTATAAGGCAGCAGTTCTTACGTCTGCACCATCCAAGAATACATATCAACTTCCTGTCAATTGACATTTGAGCTTGGGTTTTAACTCATTGACAGCAACATGTGAATTGAATGATTTTTTTTTCTTTGGTTATATTCTTGAATAAAAGCGCACGTGTTTAGTATTTCGACTAAAGTCTTCATATATTATACACTTCACATCATTATTAGTGTAACATGGAAAAAGTTTCTGTTTTAGGTATGTGTTCAGTATTTTTTGTCTCGCATTTGTTGTCATCCTACACTTACTCAGATCATTGTAGACAAGGAACACACATGAAATGTATGTATTCCAAATAACAATATATTATTTACCCTATACAACTCCAGGCATCTCACACCATGATAAAGAGACTTGAGCTGGAAAAAGTTTACGACTGACTTCAACTCCATCATTTGGATGGGATAGCAGGCTGCTTGCTACTTGTACTCATCGACACATTCGCAAAACAAAAGACGCTGATGAGGAGAGGTGTGAAGGAATTTATGGTGGCCTGGGATTACGAGTTTTTTCATAGGCTTCAGGGATTCTAATAATAATAATAATAATAATAATAATTCATTTCTCAGTACTCAAAGCGCTATCCACACAGGGGACCGGGAAGCGAACTCACAATCTTCCACAGTTTCCTTACTGCAAAGCAGCAGCACTACCACTGCGCATTCTAGTGTTAAGTTAGCCAATTAACCCTTACGGGTAATCGTATTTTGCTATGTTTTAATATGTTAATAGGAGATAACCCCACTGTTATCTCTTCATAACTGGAACAAATGTTTCATTCCCAAATATTATATAATATTCTGATCTTAAATAATAAAACACAAACAAGGAAGAATCAAAAAATAAATGAAATAAGTTATAGAAAAAGCAAGAACCTTCCTGCCTCAATGCACCTACCTGTTAGAGCTTGAACCCCTGTGTGCCTGCCTCTTCAGTGACATCAGAAGCATTTTCCATTCTCAAAACCTTCTTCCAACTCAACTCAAGTTGTCATTTTTCTATTACTTGTGTATCTGAGTTATGTAAGCGTGTATTGATTAATTCTTATCTACTGTTTTCGGGAAGTCATTTTTTCATTCTTAATCTTATCTGTTTGTTTTGTTTTTTTCTTTCAACTTTTTCTTTGATATCTTGTGAAGCACTTTGAGCTACTTTCTTTATATGAGAATGTAGAAATGCATGTTGCTGCTGTTATGTTTAAACAATAGATCCTTATTCTAAATTATATTTCACAAATATAATTTTTTATCAAGTAGCAGATTGAGGTCTTTCTTTAAGGTGTTTTCAAAAGAATTGTGAAGAATGTTTGCTAAGGTTAAATCATTAGTTGAATTAAATAGCCTAAAGGTTAAAGGGCAAGCCCAAATTTGCAGTATATAAAAAGTTTCCTTTATTATTTACACCCTAAATTATTAGTGTTTTGTTAGTTTCTCCTTTGATAAATTAAAGCTTGAATGCAATATAATGCAAGCGGCTACCTTGTATATCATGTCATGTGGCACATGCATCACATACCTAGAAACCACGCAGCCTTATATTCACCAGACATATAATAATGGCAGTGTCAATAAAATTCAGACCTACAAAATGGCAACTTCTTGAAAAGCAAACATAAAACGGCACACTTGTAGGAAAGCAAACATACAAAAGGGTGCTGAAATGATATCTCCAGGAAAACAATGAAAATATAAATAAGTGAGCATAAAAATTAATAACCTGACAAAAGACTTCTGTCTTGTGGTGGTTTAAACATCAACCCTCCCATATTTGAGTTACCTGCTGGCCTAGCCATGGAGTCCTGGGCAACCCGCTTGGCTACATGGGAAGCTCTTACAATTTGTACAGCCTGAGCTCTGTATAGCTCTTAAAGCACTGAGTCTCACAAACATCATACACACTGTCTGATAGCTCAAGGGGCACTATGTTCCCATTCATCCCATTAAGAGAGAGTGTGTGTGTGTGTGTGCGTGTGTGTGTGTGTGTTGGCCCTAGCTCTACTGACCTTTTAAAAGGGGCAACATTGTCCCACTCTGTTTGCAAGGAAGTCAAATAATGATTTGACTTCGGAGGGTGAAGTACCTGTATATGTGCTGAGACACTGGCCTTTAAGTGGCAGCTCTATCCCAGCTATCTTGCTCCCCTCTAGTGGCATAGGGCACTTCTTTGTTTACTCACCAACATATCATTTTAACTCACCACCTGAAGGTTTTGCTTACAGACCACCTGACAAAGTTGACCGCTCTCAGTGACATCTGTCAGACCACAGGTGTGCAGTGCTGCACTGTGGGACTGTTCTCTGATTTTTTGCCATTCAATTCCATGGCACACTTTTGCCAGATTGGCAGAACCTTTACTTTATGCACATATATATATATATTATAGATGCCCACCATATATTTTGTAAATGTTATAGTTTTAATATGAATTTGTATTTTGAGATTTTCTAAATATGTGAATTTAAAAGCTACTAACTGCCAAATGTTTAACAAGTAATGCAATTCAATTCTCACGCCATTGAGAATATGTTTTCTTTTTTATTTTTTATGTAAAATAAATTCTTTTGTTCAGTAGGGGGCACAATAGTATAAAATATAGTCATTTTCCATTAAAATTGTGTTAGAAACGGTTTAAATGTTTGCCTTAGACTGATGCTTACTGCTATTCACTTTTGTTTCTTTGTGTATTTCAAGTTTCAGTAATATGACAACAGCATTTACAATACAGTGGGAAAGGAGAAACATGAAAAATACAGCCAGAAATTCACCATTTTCTTTATTTTCTTCCCTTTTAAATATGCCATATAAACTTTAGTAATGCTGACCCATTAAATATTAAAAAGAAAGAACATTTGTTGTTGTTTTTTTGTTTAGATTTCCATTATTTTTTTTTATCAAAGATTCTTTCTAAATTATACTTCAGAAATGTTTTGTTAGTTTTTATATTTTTAAATTTCCTTTTTTTATTTTACTTCCTAATATAAAGTGTTAAGGAATCATTTGATTTGTGGCATCATAAGATTTGATGGACCCTGCTGCAAAAAGAAGATTTTGATTTTCCTGATTGGAAATTAAATTAAATCTGATTAAAAATGAGCACCGTCAATGAGATACCTCAAGGATATTTATATATTTTCCATGTACTTATTTTTAATCTACATAAAACATCAACAGTTACAATCAAGCTTTACAGAGTTGTAGGAATGATGACACCATCAGCCTTTTCAGTTTCATGTGGCATACCCAAGTATGGTAATAATAAATGAGGTCACTGTGGGGTCCCCCAGCCCAAAGGGTCCCAGTTCAGCTACCCTGCTTACACTGCTTAGAGTTCCAGCAGTGCATAAGGTCACATATCTAATGAATTTTTAAATAATGCACTCAGATTTTCAAAATGAAAAGTATGAATTTATTTACTGCAAAAGGGCATTTTAGGGGTATTCTCCATTTAAAAAATTAATGTAATAATCATAATGTAAAATAATACAAGTGTTATTTAGAATTGTCTTGAGCTTCTCCAGATGTTGTAAGGCTGTTCATGTGACCAGATGTTTATGTTCAAAGACATATCACGCCTTGCAGTTCATGTTCTCATAATTCTTCTACTGCTTTGTAACTCCTATTTTCACAGAGCTCTGCGCAGTCCTTCACGCCGTCTCCAACAGAGTGCCATACCTCAGGCCTAGTGTCCAACTCCCCAGGTCTGTCAGGAAGTTACAGCAGTGGGATTTCAACACTGAGCCGCTGCAGCGTATCAGAAACATCCGGAGCAGAGACACAGCCGAGTGATCACCTTCTGACCACGTCAGTTTCTAGCGGTTCTGATGAACTCATAAGAAGGGAGATCAAAACTCCTCCTCCTTACAGTGTCTATGAGCGATCCAACTCCAGGCGCCCAGTGCCTCTACCTCACAGTCTCTCTGTCCCCATCAACTCGGATCCCCCAGCTCTCCCTCCAAAACCGCATCAGCTCCGTTCTAATAAACTGGAAAATGATGGCAAGAGATGTGAACAGGTTTCACGGCCCAGGCCGTTGCCAAGAAAAGTTTCTCAGCTATAGTACAGCATATTGTTAACAGCTGGAACATTTTGCACTTTGTTTTTTGTAAAGGAGAATCATTTAAAAAGTTATTACTCATTTATATTTTGCACCGACATCCAGTACCTTTAGTCTGGTAGGGCACATTTTGTATTATCCCCTTGGGTAAGACAAGGTACTGCTAAAAATTTAATCAAGACTTGTGCTTAAAAGCAAATCTTTATTAAGACAGTTATCATAATTAGCTCCACATAGGAATTTACAACAGGGTTTTTTTTTGCCTTAAACATTTACAAAAATAGTTATATGAATTTTAGGAAATTTATAATCCTTCATCATGACATTTTTAGCCGTAAAAGTCAAAAATCTCTCTTAACACAGTGGCAAATCTAAAGGTGCTAGAAATTTCTCATTTGTAATGAGGCATAGCATAGAATCTAAAAGTTCACCATAAAATAGCTGTGTTGAGTCATTCAGAGTATTGTGCCAAAGGAACTCTCTCTCTCTCTTTCTCTCTTTTTTTTTTTTTTTTTTTTTTTTGTTTCTCTGTCTCATAATAAATACTTTAATAATAGAATCTAGATAACTGGAAGTGATCTACTGAAGTAAGATTGACTTATACTGTGTTCAGTGCTACGTGTTTTTTTCCCCGTTTTGTGTTTCCCTTAAACCTTTATCTCTAATTGCACGAGGCCTGTAAAAAAGCAATAGAAACACTGTCGTTCTGGACTTGAGATCATTTAGACAAAGCACAAATGGGTGTGGCAATTGACTGCGGGAAGTGTTTTTGAGCCGGGTTCAGGCAGATGTGCCAGAGCAGCTACTAAATGTCGAAAACACTGACGGATCTTGTTGATCTCAAACTGACTTGACTGCCAGTGCCCATTGCCAAAAGTGGATCTCTTAGAATCGAATCTAACGCATTCAGCTTTCGAGTGCTTTTGTCTCCGTTCTTAGGTGAGCAATGTTTAGCAATTTGTTTGTAAATTCCAGCTATTTTTATTACTTGTACGTGATTTAAGAAATATTGCAGAGAGAATGTACTGTAAATTGAATTTTGGCTTTACAGTATTTGAATAGTTGTGGGTTCGGTGTACCCATGGTCTGAAATTGTTTCATTCTTAGCAAAATTTTTATATCTTAATGGACTGTGTATATTGATTGCTTAATTTGAATAAAGTGGCCAGTTTTGGAATACTAATTACATCATTCTTAACATGTTTTTTTAATGTTTTTTTGGTGAATTTTCAAATATATGCCAGACATGGTTAATTGTGAGAAAAGAAGAGACTGTATATTACACTATGAGATTGTTGTAAGTATGCCAAATACTTTATGTAATTCTCTTGTACATAACGTGTTTTTAACAAAATGTAGCCATATTGAATTTACAGCTTTGAATGTTGCAAGAGCAAAGTATAATTATAAATGTTAAATATTTATATGTTTTAATGTGATTAGGTTAAAAGGAACACATTAACAGCATCTAATGCTTTCACTTCAGTAACAACTTTTGAGGTCTAAATTTTTTTCCGAGGTTGGGAAGAATTTAGTTTTTTGCAATTAATAACATCATGTTTATATTCATAGCATAAAAATTTTAAATGGTATGTAATTTGTATTTTGCTAGAAATCATATGATACCACATTGTTTAAAAAGAAAAATCACAATATTCCTTCTATTTAAAATTTGCTTATTATTTCCCAGGGTTGTACAAGCTGTTTGTTGTACAAATAGTGTCAAGTATAGGTTCTGTCAGTGTTATTTTACCACTAAAGCCATGTTTATTTGGTGACTGCACACTGTAGGAAGGTGTTCTGTATGTGTTTATTTTTATGTTTTCAGAATGCACATAATGGTCTATTACAAGAATTTAAAGTTAAATCTGGTCTGAAAGGACAGAATGGAAATAAAATAACCCATATAATAACTAGTGTTATCTGATTATGTTCTATTTTTTTCTTACTGTTATAAAATATAAATATTCTCCACTTCTTTGGATATGATAAAGACTATTATGGGTGCCCAAATATGGTCCCTAGGCTCACTTTGTCTACAGTTTCCTTCTTGCAAGTTTCAGTCTTCTGTTCATTCTCAGTGTTCACAAAACTCCTTGAAGTCTTTCCAGTTTTTAAGGCTGCTGCCTTATTTTGCCCGGAGAGTATTTGTATTTGGAATGTTAATTCCTTTAACGCCCCTGGTTTTATTATGAATGTGTCTGCAGACATCATCCCTGAATATTATTCATTACCTGCTTTAATATATACATTAGGTGTTGGCACATCTTACACAAATTTAATTGTCAGCTTTACACAGTTGAACCAAATTTTTGTGCCTTAACAAATCTCACTAAGCTAGTAATAAGCCTTATATCACTGGCCTTCCTGATAACTCCTGCCTGGCTCCCCTATCACATCTTGTACTTTCTCAACCTTTACTGTTATGTACCACAGGATTCACAAATTTGAAAATGGTTGGAGAACTCGAACAAGAATCAGATCAGTAGTCTGCACTTGTCTGAACAAATTAAAGTCTCATCTACCAAATCAGCCTGGCCCCAAAATCAAGAAGCAGGCTTTCTGCCTGCATAGGCATAAAAAAACTGGAAAAGGCTTTTTAAATTCAGAAACTTTGTAAGGGTGTGAAGAACTGTAGAAACCCCTGGCCCAAACTGTAAAAGCATCATTCCTTCATATGATGCCATAAATATGATTTGAAAAACAAGAACAAATACAAAAGCAGAAGCAAAAAAGTCTCATCTAAGTCTTATGAAGATTAGTAAGAGGTACAGTGTCCAAAGCTAGACAACAGCAAACAATACCAAAAACATCCAGGAAAGTAATCTCACATTACTCACAATCCACATAATTCAAGCCATTCAGTGGTATACTCAAAGATGTGCAAAAACCTAGAGAATGTAGTAGTCCATAAACAGGAAACCTTGTGCTTGTGAATTAAAGGAAGGTGTGTTGACCAGTGATTGAGGGGGGAGATGTGGGTCTTCAATTCAAAAAAGCAATATTGTGCATTTCACCACATGAGTAATATGACATTTTTTATATTGTTTGCTGTTGTGCAGTGTTGGTCACCATAGCCTTCCATTCTATCAAAAATGTTATCTCCATTCCCTAAGAAAACATGAGTCAAGAAATAAAAAAATCTTCATGAAGTAAGTAACATATAAAAAATATCATTTTGGGTGGACACTTCCTTTAAAACAGTGCAGATCTTTGTGTCTTCTGCATATGTCTGTGGTGTTCTAAGCATCCAGCATCAAGTACTTCTGATACAAAGTGACAATAATCTGTCCCCACATTAACTTGAAAGATCTTGATTGGAAATCTCTTGAAAAAAGGCCTGGCAGTAATGGAGCCACTACAAACTCATCATCCATTGGGATACCTGGACTTTGCAGGGCATCCGCCCCATCATGGATCTTCCCCTAGCACTGACTGGACAAAAATAAGCTCAACAACACATGCAGAGTCCATGGTGAGTATTAAGCTTTTTTTTTCTTTCTTTTTTAGTATTTTTTGTCTGATAAAAAGTTGATGTTCAGGCAAAAATGGAAACTGTAAAGAGTGAAAGGGGACAACTGTATATAGGAGGCTGTAACTTTTTTTCAGTTATTTTGTTGAAATGTTGGCATGATGTCATCTATATATGATTTTTGACTTTTATTTACTTTGTCAATTCCCTAGTCCTTGTGATTTGCCTGCATTGTGGCTCTTCCTGTTCATCATGGTGCCAGAGTGTGGCAGATTTTTATTCATCTTCACCAATTATACATACAGCATATAATGAATTAAATAATGGATTACAAAGGGTACATTTGACGTTAGTAGTTAACATCTTATTCAAAATAAATCACATGCCCTCTCCCTTACATATCTGGAGAGCTAAGAAAGAAAGAACATTTATTTAAAAGTCACTATTCAATGAAGCTGTAGTGTCCAAAGATTAGAGATGGCTCTGCATGCCTAGTCATTTGAGGACAACATTAATAAATTCTTTCCTGATTCTAAGAACTCTTTGACTCTTTCATGTAAAATTAATTAGATTTATTTTTCTAATTTTAAATAAAGTCAGACATGTTTTTCCCATTGTGTTATGGTAGTTGGGTGAGGATTCTTCCATTTAAAATAGAATGGTGTGCTAATAAAGCAGGGTAAGCTATCAGAATAGAGTGTATAAGTAGTTTAGGAAATACTGTGGAAACTGTAAGTATAAAGTAAAGTATTTATTCCAACCTGGTCTAACATCAATCACAATTATGATATTAATCTTGGTACATTAAGGGTGCTCAAAAAACTTTGAGTTCAGTGTGCAGTTTTGAGCTAGATTAGAACATGGACCACATTGATTGATAAAGAATGAATTTGATGACATTGAGAGGTGTCACCCCTCTTGAAACCACTGGCATAATGTAGTGATGTCTATTTTGTTATCTCAGCTATAAATAAAGTTTCTACTGTTGATATCAAGAAAAAGCTACAAAGTTCATCCAGCTACCTTTTAGTAAAGTTTCTGACTTGCATAAAGTAAAAGAAATGTTTTGATGAAAGTTTACATTTGAAACACAATTGTTCAAACCAATCAAATATGCTATCAATGTACAAATCTTTGAAATTCTCAACGGAAAATGTATGCTGTATATTAAGTACTGTGGACTTTTGGGATGGAGAAAATATGTGATTATCTCACAATGGTGTGATTAACAATACAGTATGAACTCAGTGATTCCTTCATTGGTGCCAGATTCCAGTTGCATGCCAAACCATCAGACTTCTTAGCTGATGTCTCAATTAGTGGTCAAAGCAAAGCAATTAGGGTAGGATTTCCTTTTCATGGTTAAAGAAGTTGGTACAGCGTTTTCTCTTTCTAATACCTCCCATAATCTCATAATGTGCATTTTGCCACTCAGTAGTAAAAGTGGACAGTTTATAACATCATGCCATCATGTTAACACTCACACCAAATGTGAGATGAAGATGGGATCAGCTGATAAGGTCTTCAGTCTTCCCTTCAGGATAGGGTAGGCTTCAAAATCATTCTGTAATTATGATTCCAAAGTATATGTTCTGTTGTGAGACAGTAAACAAAACTGAACAAGTTTACATTATAATGCATGGCTATTCACAGGACATAACATACCTTTATTCAAGTAATTTTAAAAACCTCAGATTTTGTAAAAATCTCCAAAAAATTTAGTACATAAGGAAGTGATGAATATGGATCTGTTATAATACAAATCATATTGACTATGATTTGTACATGAAGAGATACTTTCTTTTCTTGTCCTTCCCTTAGTTTTCCACAAGTAAATATCTATGGGTTGATGGCAAAAATCGGTGGCAGAGGACAAAATCATCTGGGTTTCCATTCAGATACTCATAATGGATATAGTTCTCACAGCATGAAGCTTCTGGGTCCAAGTATAATAGTTTAATCTATTGATATGCATCAAGCCCAAACCTAATCATTCAGCTCTATCAAAGGCTATTTCTGAATCCAAATATAGAATGACCTTTGGAAGCTCTGTTTCTGTTCACATATACGTTGTATTGAACCTATGGAGAAGATTAGGAATTAGCTGACACCTTTTAACAAATGCAGTTTGATGCTCTGAAATAATAAAAAGAAGTACTTTTTGCAATCATTTTGGCCAAAATCTTAACATTCTTATTGAATAGGGTAATTGGCCTGTAGGAGCCATATCCTGCAGGTATCTTCAGAAATACATTAGTTTCTATCTATCTATCTATCTATCTATCTATCTATCTATCTATCTATCTATCTATCTATCTATCTATCTATCTATCTATCTATCTATCTATCTATCTATCTCTCAAAAACTTTAAGATATTAATTACATGTTAAGTTAGTAGTGCCTGATATTCTAAGTTGCGTGTAAGGAGTGCATGGTCTGAAATAATAATGAAATAAAATAACAACTACATGACCTGATAGAAGGTAACAAATTTTCCATGATTTGAACGATCAATTCATGGATAACATGAAGCGAATATTGTTTCGAATATGGGGGTGGAAACCTCCATGGATCCAACGGCAATGTAAAGATGTTCAGGCAGTATTGAACAGTGTTAAAGTAAAAAATTTAGAGAAAGCGGTGCTTAATACACAATTAAAATTTTTTGTCATTCTATGTTATGACTGAACATTTTGGTGATTGAGGAGAAAACATCAGCTACACTTTTCTTATCATCCTAATTAGGTGCGGATACTTTGGTAAAAATGAGTTTCGTTTTCACATTGAGAAGCTGTTCCAGTGGCCATTAAAGGGTTTGGTTTGTTGTTTTATTTCTCTGGATTAATTGCCATAACAGAAATGAAGTACCTGTCCTGCCCATCTTGTCTTCAACCTAGAATTATCTTTAATATTTAAATTGCTTTCATGTTGGAAAACTATATCCAAATTCATTTGACAAAGATGTGAGAATAATTCTTTTCAGTTTTTGGTTAAAATCTTTAACATTACAGTTTATACATCACAGTTATTGGTTTTTTTTTCTTCTACTGTTCATGTTCAATATTAATTTATGTATTTGTATCCTTTTTTGGATTTGGACTTTATTTTTTCTTATTTTAATTTAAATGTCTCATGTTGAATCCTGAAAACAGAGATATCACAAGAGATCTACATAGTCAAATAACAGAACAATCTTGAATAGCTCCCTACACCACTGTCTCTTGGGTGCTTTGATGAAAATTTATTAAATGTGTAAATAGTTTGTTTTTTTTTTGGTCCAAACATCTATTCTTGACATCCAGACTATGCCAACCTGCCTTATACAGTATAATTGCATTATTTGTGTGGTCTGCGAGCACAGTTATTACTTATGATCACTAAACCCTTTAAAGTATTGGAGCAAGTATTAAAAGATGTGTTTTTAGCTTATTAGATCTGGAGTTGCTATGCTAAGATGTCTACTTCCAACATAGCCAACATGTCAGGAATAACTACATACATATAACTAGTAAACAGACAAAGAGGAGGCAAAAAGTCTATGGTCACAGGCATCCTCCACCGAGTATTTTTCTGTCACTGCATAATAAACTAAATGAAAACAGAAGAAGACTTCCTTCATTGAGAAACATTAGGAACAGGTGCGTTTTTTTCTGCTGCTCGGAAACAAAGCTGACACAAGACTCTGCTTTCTAGTTTTAATGCTTTTTCTTTCATATGGACCAGGAAAGACAAACAATTTGTTTTGGGATTTATGTTAAGCAATGCTGGCTCTACGTGTATTAAAATCTTCTCACAAAACCACAAACCTAATCTTAAGTTTAGGTTTTGCTTTCTTTTTTACACTCCAGGACAGATGTTCACTGTTTTTCTAACTGCTGTCAAGCCAACATCTGAATTGCACTGAACAAACGGTGTAATGTCATTACAAACTATAACCATTTGCATTCTGAAAAATTCAGTCAGTCATCATTATCTAACCTGCTATATCCTAACACAGGGTCACAGGGGTCTACTGGAGCCAATCCCAGCCAGCACAGGGCGCAAGGCAGGAACAAATCCCGGGCAGGGCACACACATCCACACACCAAGCACACACTAGGGGCAATTTAGAATTGCCAGTACACCTAACCTGCATGTCTTTGGACTGTGGGATGAAACTGGAGCACCCGAAGGAAACCCACACAGACACGAGGAGAACATGCAAACTCCACGCAGGGAGGACCCAGGAAGCGAACCCAGGTCTCCTAACTTCTGAAAAAGTGTTTATCATTATTGGTCACTTCAACAAAGCAAATTTAAGGAATATATAGTATAAATACCACGTAACATAAGGGACAGTGTCTCCCATTTCCATAACAATGGGAGGGATGTAAATGGTTACTGATTGAGTTATTGTTTTTCTTTGTGTGTTTTTGTTGGTAGAAATAAACCTGTTTGATTTCTGCACAGTGTACTGTAAGTGCGTCTTTGTTCCTCACGTCCAGGATGTGGCATTGTAGTATTAATGTGAGGAATATGATGATCTGCATTTCTCTTACAAATGTGGTCATTCCAAAGAAACACTGGAATGTTAAGATGGTTGTCTGGAATTAGTTCAGATATGAAAGCTCAGATGTCAAGAAAGCTAAAGTAAAATGCAAAGACTGCAAAAAGGCAATTGCAGTTAAATGTTGCAACTCATCCAGTTTGTTTCAGCACATAAAACAGAATAATGGAACCGCTGTGGGAAAGCACAGGACAAAGTTGAAGCCTGTCCAAAACTAAGAGCTCACAAGTATTTTTCTTCCTGTTTCAGCATGGACCCCACAAAACATGCTCCCTGTTATATATCCTGCTAAATTACATTAGGAGCAGTCATTGTCCAGAGGAAGAAAACAGCAGAGCTGTCCATCACACCTTCCTACTCTACCTCGGTGGCTACAAGCAGGCTGTCTGTAACGGGCAGTTGGAGGGCCACCAGAGTGCACTTGGAGGAAGAGACTCCTGTATAGGCGGCTCACGCAGGAGACCAGTAGTTATGTGTGCTGTTTGTGTAAAGAAAAAAAGAAAAGTCATCTGGGGTAAATGTGTGTCTTAGGTATAGGGAAGTAAGGGCCACAAAACAAGAAAAAGTTGTAAAAGAAGACTGCAGAAGAAGTTAAGGAAAGTTCCATGTAAGTGATGTGAAAGGAATGGGGGGCCACAGAGATGAAGAACAAAGGCTACAAATTTTTTAAAAAGTACAGAAAATTCTGCACAGCAAGATGTTTCCTCATTTTGCACCTTTTCTTATTGACAATAAAAATATGAAAGTTTTTGAATTTCTAGGAAGGATGCAAATGTATTATATTTTCAATTTGGAAAATCAGCATAACCTTCTCATTTTGTGTGTTTTTTTCTGCGCTATAAAGTTTAAATGAATCATAAATTGTCCAGAAATTTTATTTTTTGCCATATCGCCCAGCCCTACTGTGTGCCTATGAAAACAGTCTACTTATTTCCTAATCAAAAAGCATGGATTACCCGGGACATAAATAATTTACTTTATGCTTGCACTAATGCCTTTCTGGTCAGTGATGTCAATGTCAATATGAATTTATTTATATAGCACATTTAAAACAACATAGGAATGCTGTGGCCAAAGTGGTTTACAATAAAAGAAGAAAAAAACATACAATTAACATGAATAACATAAATAGAAATAAATGAACACAAATAAAATAAATAATAAATAGAAGTAATGTTATATAATCACAAAGAGGAAACCATCAGTATTACTGAAGGTCACGGAAAGCAAGTGAATAGAAATGAGTCTTTAATCTTGTTTTGAACAGTTCAACTATAGACGACTCCTTTATGTAATGAGGTAAAGAGTTCCACAGGCGAGGAGCAGCAGCTGCAAAAGCCCCGTCCCCCTTAGTTTTACACTTGGTACGAGGAACAACAAGAGACAACTGAGCAGAAGATCTAAGCATTCTGGATGGCTGGTGTAAAACACACAATTCGGATAAATAGGCAGGAAAAGATTTAAAAACTAGCAACAAGATTTTAAAATCAATTCGAAAACTGACAGGCAGCCAGTGTAAAGAAGCTAATATTGGAGAAACAGAATCAGACTTTCTTGCCCCAACCAGAAAGCGAGCGGCAGCATTCTGGACCAACTGTAACCTGTGTATCAGGGATTTGCTAATCCCAGAATACAGCGCATTGCAGTAATCAAGGCGAGAAAAGATAAAAGCATGAGTAGCTTTCTCAAGATCCCTAGAAGATAAAAAAGGCTTGATCTTACCTAAAAGACAAAGCTGGAAAAAGCAACTCTTGACTACAGAATTAATCTGTTTCTCAAAAGAGAGGTTACTGTCAAAAATAACACCAAGATTACGGACTTGAGGTTTGCAAAAGACAGAGAAAGAGCCGAGAAGTCCAAGACCAATTTGGGCTTTAGCTGATGGACCCACTATAAGCATCTCCGTTTTATTTTGATTCAGATCAAGAAAATTATTAGCCATCCAGGAACTTAGTTCAGAAAGACAGTTGTGCAGTTGATTTATTGCAGAGTTGCAGACAGGAATATAAACCTGTGTATCATCAGCTTAGCAGTGAAAAGAAATGTTAAATTTCCTAAAAATAGCTCCACCCAAAATGGATCCCTGAGGAACACCACATTTAAGAGGAGCAGTAGACGAAAAAGAGGAATTTAAAGTCACTGAAAACTGTCTACCAGTTACATATGACCTGAACCAGTTAAGAGCAGCCCCTTTAAGCCCAACAAGATGTTCAAGCCGCATCAGTAATATCTCATGGTCAAGGAGGACAAGGACTGCCGCATCACCTGAGTCAGTATTAATAGAGGTGTCATTGAATACTTTAAGGAGGGCCATATCAACACCATGATAACGCCTAAAGCCAGATTGGTAGATCTCAAATAAATTATTGGAGTTAAGGTGATCAACCAATTGATTATAAATAATTCTAATATTTTAGCCAGAAATGGCAATTGGGAAATCGGGTGAAAATTGGATAAAACTCCAGATAAAACTCCAGGATCTAATTCTGCCTTTTTTAGACAGGGACATACCGCAGCATGTTTAAAAAATGAGAGCACAACTCCATCACTAATAAAATGATTGATAATGGCTAGTAAAGATGGACCCAAAACAGCAAAGGCTTCCACTAAGAGGCGTGGTGGTACAATATCAAGAGGACTGAGAGCTGGTTTAAGGGTGTCAGTAGTTCTTTTTAACTGTGAAAGTGAGACAGGATCAAAAGATTCAAATACAATACCATGATTAACAGTAGGATTAACAGTAGGAAGTTCATAGTCAGTTGGAACAATACCACAGTGAATTTTATCAATTTTACTGACAAAGAATGAAAGAACACATGAAAGAACAGTGCTATTTAATCCCATCACAGAATGAGGGTGAATGGCCAATTAATTGAATTAAATAAGACCCTAGGATTCTTAGAATGACGGGAAACTAAATCAGCGAAGTAATCATGTTTAGCTTTCTTAACTACAACCTGGAAGTTGAATAGAAAAGTTCTAAAAATCTGTTTAGAAACAATCAGTCCATCTTTCTTCCAACACCGTTCCGCAGTTCGACAGGCGCGGCGCAGCAATCGTGTAGTTTCATTTAGCCAGGGAGCAGGTCTTCCCTTATCACAGCGTATCTTGAGCGGAGCAATTGAGTCTAATACCGTTTTACATGAAAAATTAAATTCTAAAACAGAATCATCGATACAATCATATTGGACATGCACATCAAGACTAGAGAATATGGTTTTAAAATCGGATATAATAGAAGAATTTAAAAAGCGAGAGCAGTGTGAAGCACAACTAGTAGTAGGGACATCTACAGTAATATTCAAATCCATCATTATAGAAAAGTGATCAGTAAAAGAAACATTGCATAAATCAATATTATTAACTGAAATATCACGTGTAAGAACGAGATCAAGGGTGTGACTGAGAGAGTGAGTTGGCGTATTAATATGCTGGATAAAATTAAATGAGTCCAATAGTGATAAAATGTCATTAACCAAAGGTTTCGATTGACAACAAACGTGAATGTTAAAATCACCAACAATAAGTACTTTGTCATGGGAGAGGGTGATATCAGCCAGGAGATCAGAGAATTCAGAAATGAAGATGTCATTAATTACAGGAGGTCTATAAACCACAGCAAACAACAAAGAATGGGAGCTGCACACTTTGAAAAGTTGCAGTTCGAAGCTACTAAACGGACCCTTTGTAAGGTCCCGACACAAGAACATACTTTTAAAAACAGTGGCAATGCCCCCACCATGACGTGTCAGACGAGGAGAGTTTAAAAATGAGTAACCTGATGTTACCAAGTCAGTAAAACATGAAGAGTCACCATTTACAATCCAGGTCTCAGTGATGAAAAAGAAATCCAGATTATTTGAGATAATAAAGTCTTGCAGAATAAAAGTTTTATTAGACACTGATCTCACATTCAAGAGAGCAGCCTTGATAGAAGTAGAAGAGCTCACTGCGGGATGAGCACGGGTGAGTGTGTGAAGATTAGCAGCGTTTACTCCTCAAGAGCACACCAAGGAAGAGTGATGCCGCCTTGAAATGGAGAAATTAAATCCGGTGTCCAGCACCCATGGACCAGGGATGGAGTCCTGTGCAGGAGAAGATGGGTCATAGATGACTCGCAGGCATCAGGAAACCAAGCTGTGGGACTTGAGTTGGCATTGTTTAACAGCAGTACCGGCTCTTTTTCCACGTCGGTGGCGGGTGCGTTTGTGTCTCCGGGAGGCATTCAGCTCACTGATACAGGTGAACACTGGCATCCAGGTGAAGAAGTCAGCAGATGAATAAAACAAAGGTGGAGGATCACATAATAAGGTAGAATAATTGGGAAACATACAAGAAATACAGAGAGAGAAGCACAGAAAAACAATTCAAGTTGCTAAACGTCCTAAGGGGAGTAAACTAGAGTACAGCATCATTGGTGATGAGCTGGCAAATCTCAAACAAGCTCGAACTTGAAGATCTCTGGGCATTACCAGCCAAGAGAAAAAGGCTCCGAGCTTTATGCTCTAGCCCAGGGGTGGGCAATGTCGGCCTTGGAGGGCCGCAGTGGCTGCAGGTTTTTCTTCCAACCCAGCTTCTTAATGAGAAGTCAATTATTGCTGACGAAGCACTTATTGCTTAAATGACATTTTGATTCTTCATTTTAATGGTCTTGCTTGTTAAGGGTCCCCAAACCTTAATTGCTTATTTCAATCTTAAACTGCTGCATTTACTGTTTTAATGGCTCCTTATTAGCAATAAGATGTAAAAGATAAAGCAGCCAGCAGTTCTCCAGCTAGCTTTTTTCCAGTTACATCTGTGTGTGTTCATCATGCACTGTTTGTTTGATTTAACAAAACACTTAATAGAAAAATGTGACAGACTGAAAATGATCTGTTTTAGGCTTCAAATCATTTGGATGATATCTTTGGAAAGGAAAAAATCTGCAATATAGGAACCTTGCACTGCAGACTAACAAGCCATAAAATTAAATAAGGTCTGCAATTTGCAAGGATTGGTTTCAAATTAAACAATTGGGTTGGAATGAAAACCTGCAGCCACTGCGGCCCTCCAGGACTGACATTACCCACCCCTGCTGTAGCCTAAGAAAACTGTATCTAGATCTCCCCCTCAAACCAACAGCGGAAATACATATTGATGGTGATGGTCTCTATTGAACATATAATGGAACATGATACAGAAACAAAAGCTGAAAAAGAAACAAAAAATTGAAAGGGAGAAAGAAACAGGGAAGCTGTTAATATAAAATATCATAAAGCTCTGCTGCAGCACTCACGTCTCTGCATTCCAGGATGGGTGATTGAAACCTGCCTTCACTAGCCATGAGTTTGAATGAAACACTGCATCTCTTGGTCTCGTCACACCAGGAGGAGTCTTGCAAATAGCTGGCCGCACTCCCAGAGGATACTAAGCAAAAAAGCTCAGATGATGCCGACACTCAGGTTGTAAATGTCAGACACCTCCTAATGCTTTTCTGAATTAATGGTTCATCTCCTGGGAAACTAACTGGAAAATGTTCACTGGCATGACAGGATTACTCTTAAGTCATCACAGACTTAACCTTTGGGTCCTCAGGCTGAAACTCTTACAACAGCCCTTTTTGTTAAGCTTAATCAAAAACTAGGAAGATTCAAAGCACACTTTTTTACACAACAAGCTCTATGTTCTAATAGCATGTGTTACAATTCAACAGATTAATAAGACTTATTTCTGGCCCTAACAGTCAGCTTACCTATGGTCACCTTTGGTCGGAGAGCCTCTAATCCTCCTTATTGTACTCCGATCAGCAAGAAGAAGAGCTAATGCATAAAGAGAAGCCAACAAACCACTGTGTGGCTAGTGGTGTTTGTCTGAATGGAGCAAGCAAGTCTTCTCCCACCATCTGACTAACACTTTGTGACCCTAATCCTGAGGCTGTCTGTTCATATACCTTTCTTAACTGGTGGTTATGACAATAATTAATTATTTTGTCGAAGTTTTGGAGCCATGAAAGGGATTCATGAGTTTGGGAAGTTTACCGAAACGAATTCAGTTCTCCTTAAATGGTAAAGCAGGCATCTCCTGATGAGTATGTATGTGCGTCTCTGGAACTGCAGGTCTGACATTGTGGTCAGCAACACAGGAGCGCCACAGGGGACTGTACTTTCTTCGGTCCTGTTCAGCCTATATACATCGGACTTCCAATACAATTCGGAGTCCTGCCACATGCAAAAGTTCACTGACGACACTGCTATCGTGGGCTGCATCAGGAGTGGGCAGGAGGAGGAGTACAGGACCTAATCAAGGACTTTGTTAAATGGTGCGACTCAAACCACCTACACCTGAACACCAGCAAAACCAAGGAGCTGGTGGTGGATTTTAGGAGGCCCAGACCCCTCATGGACCCCGTGATCATCAGAGGTGACTGTGTGCAGATGGTGCAGACCTACAAATACCTGGGAGTGCAGCTGGATGATAAATTAGACTGGACTGCCAATACTGATGCTCTGTGTAAGAAATGACAGAGCCGGCTATACTTCCTTAGAAGACTGGCGTCCTTCAACATCTGCAATAAGATGCTGCAGATGTTCTATCAGATGGTTGTGGCGAGTGCCCTCTTCTACACGGTGGTGTGCTGGGGAGGCAGCATTAAGAACAAGGACGCCTCACGCCTGGACAAACTGGTGAGGAAGGCAGGCTCTATTGTTGGCATGGAGCTGCACAGTTTGACATCTGTGGCGGAGCGACGGGCGCTCAGCAGGCTCCTATCAATTATGGAGAATCCACTGCATCCACTAAACTATCATCTCTAGACAGACGAGCTGCTTCAGCGACAGACTGCTGTCACTGTCCTGCTCCACTGACAGACTGAGGAGATCGTTCCTCCCCTAAACTATGCGACTCTTCAATTCCACCCGGGGGGGTAAACGTTAACATTATTCAAAGTTATTGTCTGTTTTTACCTGCATTTTTATTACTCTTTAATTTAATATTGTTTTTTGTATCAGTATGCTGCTGCTGGAGTATGTGAATTTCCCCTTGGGATTAATAAAGTATCTATCTATCTATCTATCTATCTATCTATCTATCTATCTATCTATCTATCTATCTATCTATCTATCTATCTATCTATCTATCTATCTATCTATCTATCTGTCTATCGATATCAAACAAACAGTGCCATTGAAATTTGAGCAAGTGATTGTTTTCCCAGTGAGCTTAGTTTAACAAAAAGATCCATGGTTCCAAATCTGACTAAAATGTATTTTTTGCAGTTAGTCTAAAGCTCTCCTTTGGACCACTTTAACCAAGACGTTTTTTAATATGCTTTGATCACAAATTCAAATTTCTTTATTTGGGATGCTTGTGCCTTGGATGTCAAAGCACCATGAACTTATTGCTAATGCCTACCATAATTAAAGGTCCATGACGGCCAAACTAATAGCACCTTTGATTACCTCCATCCCAACAATTTTCTCAGAATTGGGCAGCTACATCAACTTGATTTTATTGTCCATAGTGTAGGAAGCGTTTAACACAGATCATTGACCAACTATTATTCTCTTCAGTTCTGGCAGGGCATACAGTTATCTTATAATCTTAAAGTTTGATCCAGTCAGGTCTATGTTTTCTCTCTTAGATGAACTTTGTACTTTGAACCACCGCTCTAATAGAAACTGAGTGAGGCCCTGCAACACTTTGTGATTTGATCTTCTCGGTTTCTGGATAACTTTACAATGATTTTTAAATCACTCACCAAACCTGGTTAAACTGTTGGGGTCCTCATTTAAATACCTGAAAGCACCAAGTGGCCATCATTTCTAAAGCCTCAATGAGATAGTGTATAGTTTCCATCTACTGAAACAATAACACTGAAAAAGACAAAGGCAGGCTGTTTTAATGATTACCAGCTAGTGGCGCTCACTCACGTTGTGACAAAATGATTTGAGAGGCTGGAACTGGGACACCTTAGAGCAGGGAACTCAAACTCCGGTCCTGGAGGGCCCCAGTGGCTGCAGGTTTTCCTACTAACCCCTTTCTTAATTAGCGACCTGTTTTTGCTGCTAATTAACTTCTTTTGAATTAACTGTAATTGACTTCTTTTTTAAGATTTGTTCCTCTGAATTTCTTCATCATTCCTCTGAATTGCTTAATTTCTTTACTTAAACAGAAATCAAATGTGATGTGAGTGAGCCAACAGAAGACCAACTGAGTCAGGGCCTCAAACTCCAACCAATTTCATTGTAACCAGTTGCTTAATTAGGCTCTGATTCTTGTTGTTAATTAAACCCATTCTTTAATTCTATGGCTTGTTGCTGCTCTCATTGTGCAATAGCAGACATATCTGAAATTGCAGATTTTCTCTTTGCTAAGAGCTCAGTTAAAATGTTTTGTGGACCTGAGCAGATCAACATTCCTGAGACCTTCATCTTTATTTTCAGATATTGTATGATGAGCACAGTTTGCTGGTCATGTTTTGGTTCATTTTGTATCTCATTATTGTTTGGCTGCTAATTAAGGAAAAAGAAACAAGGGGTCTGAGTCTTCAAGAGCAAGTCAAATAAAATTAAGTCAAAAGAAGTTAATTAGGAGCAAAAACAGGTCACTGATTCTGAAAAGGGTTAGAATGAAAACCTGCAGCCACTTCAGCCCTCCAGAACTGGAGTTGGGGACCCCTGCCTTAAACCTAGTAATAGAGTGGACCATCTCCTCAACTTATCACCCCAACAGTTTAACAGGTAATGCCACCTTCCTGCATTTTGTACCAACTTGGCATACCTAGATAATAAAAACTTCTATGCTAGGGTGCTATTTGTAGACTATAGCTTAGCACTTAATGTAAGCAAATATAAGGTAAGACACATAGGAAACTAAAGTGTTAGATCTGAATAAATGAGGAGAGGCCTGGAACTTGAAAGTACTGATTTAGTCTCCATATTACAAAAAGGATGTAGCAGTGCTAAAGAAAGTCAAGTGGGGAAAAACTAGACTCATTCAAGGACTGAGAGGTATGAGTTATGAGGAAGCATTGCAGGTGGTGCACCTTTTTAGTTTAACTGAACAGAGATTGAATGGTGACATGATTGTGAAGGGAACTAGTACAATGGATCTGATACTTTACAATTAATTCTTCAACAAGAACAAAGGGACACCGTTGTAAACCTGAAACATTAGAAAATATTCCTTAACACAGAGCTATAGGCAAATGAAATAAGATACCAAATGGTGTGCTAGAATGTAGGAGTTTAGGCACCTTTAACAGGTGACTTGGTGTTTGTACTGACTGCACGAAATGGCAGCAGCTTTGAGGAGAAATGGAATTGGGAGATGACATTAAATTAATAATGTCAGGTAAAGTGTCAGAACCAAAGGATAGATAGATAGATAGATAGATAGATAGATAGATAGATAGATAGATAGATAGATAGATAGATAGATAGATAGATAGATAGATAGATGCATACATACACACACACACAATATGGCCTGAACACACACCAGAATGGCTAAAATGAAAGAAAACTTAATAAGAAAGAAACCTTCTGACTTGGCTCTCACATTCCCAGTATGACATTATGCAGACATATTGCTGTTTGGTATAAAGAAGCCCCAGCAGCGTTTCTTGACACACTTCTGTTGAATAATTTGTTGGCTGAAAGTCGTCAGTGTTAGTGTGTCAGAGACAGGATGTGCAGCATTGTTCATAATGGCACTCAATTTTGTTTTAATTCTTTCCTGTGCTACTACCTCTACGGGGTCCAGAGTTAAGCAGTCTGTGCTCCAGATGTGTATCAAGAATCATAGTTACGAAGTTATCATAGTTAGTGCATGAAAGTTTGGTAGCCAAAAAATAAAAAGAAACAAATATTATTCTTAACCAAAAATACCAAAACAATAAAGGTCTTTGGGAGATTCCAGTCAGCACAGTGCATGATACAACCTTTATAGTGTAGACCTGGACATTTTATTCACGACACACTTCTGGTTGACCTTCCCTAGCATTAACAGCAATCATCCAGAAAGACTTCTCAAAATGGCTGCACATATAAGAAAACCAAAACCAAAATGGTGCCACAGGAGAACGCTATTTATTTTCGACATTCTTAAAAATGTATCAAGCACCAAAATAAATGTGACCGCAGGATTCCTGGATAACTAAAACACCTATAATTTTTGGAGATTCAAGGAGAATTTGTAAAAAAAAATCTAACACAAAAAGCCTGATTTATTTTGGAGAAATTAGGCAAAGAGGACTGGCGAGACTTGAGAGGCCTTCTCTCCTTAAAATAGTTCTGTGACATCATAATCAATTATTAATAAAGTATCTATCTATCTATCTATCTATCTATCTATCTATCTATCTATCTATCTATCTATCTATCTATCTATCTAATCACTTTGACACCTGAATGAATGTATTTTTAATATTTATCTGCAGTATACATTCTGATTTTGTATTAAATGTATGCTTTTGGAGGCTACACGTGAATCCCAGTGCTATCTGTGTGGCGTCTGTGTCTTCTCTTCATGTTTTGCTTGTTTTTCTCCAAGTTTTCATATTTCTCCCTCGTCCCAAAGGCTTGCTGACCCTAAGCTGTGTGGCAGCGTGGAGGAGTGTGCACTGTGCTGTGTCATAGACTGGCACTCCTTGCAGGGTGGGCTCCTGCCTTGCACTGTAATCTTCTGGGACAGCCGCTAGAGCTTTATGATCTTGGATTGGAAAGCATAGGATTTGAAAATGAATAACTGAATAAGCTGGCTATAGTCTAGAACTGTACATTTTTACACAAATAATATATGAAGCAAGCTTCTTTTTTGAGCAGGGTCAGGGTTTAGTGAGTGATTGATGCATTCATTTACTAACTGATTACAAGAAAACTATTTTGGTAAAATTGTAAGTTTGTGACTAATTCAAGTGTATGCTCTTTACTAGTAACACTAAACAAATCTTTTATGAGAATGAGAAATCATCACATAAAAAAAAAGCTTGAAAAATAAGACATGAGGACGGCCTGCAGGTTACCCAATCTATCCAGTGCATCAAGGGTGAGATTTGTATCTGTGATGTCTGAGCTGCAAGTTCAGCTCTGTCAGCATTACTGAGCAATAATAAAACTTGAATTCTATGAAACAAACATATAAATAAGTAAAACTCTCTGTTCTGCTTACAACACTTATGGGACCCACTCAGTGCAATTCGAGGCAGCATTAATATTTCCATTTGATGTCATGCTGGAATATTCAAAGGGCAGATACTGAAGTCTAAGTGTCAGTAAAGATAGACATATGATACATCAAACTAGTAGGAGGAAAAAAAATACTCCTAATTTATTGACGCCAAATTATTAACAAAAAGGCACAAGCCAGCATTTTTGTAAAAATTTAATACAGATAGATAGATCTTTATTGCCATTGTCCAACTGAATAAGCCTCCAAGTTGGCACTCCGGAACTTTCCAATATTTATTTTTCTCCCTGACTAACAACTTCTGGACGGGTATTTATATATTTTTAATCTCATTTATGCTGTATTATACAATAGCAGATTTCTAGAGTGAGGTCACAGGGTGGCACAGTGCTCAACATTGCCACCAGGTTCTAATTTTGACCTGGGCATTGCCTGTGTGGAGTTTGCAAGTTTTTCCTCTGTCCATGTACTCGTCGATTTCTGTCCAGGTCTTATAGTTTTTCACCCCCATTCAAAGGACACAAATGTTAAGTTAGCTGGAAACTATAAACTGGCACAGTACGGAGTGGGCATGAGTGGGCCCCATAACAGACTGGTGCCACGTTCAGAATTCCTTCCTGCCTTGTGTTTAGTGCTGCTGGGACAGGCACCACGTCACGACAACTCTGAACAGGATTACAGAACAGTCAGGACTTTACTAAATCAGTCAGTCGAAACTCCTGAAGATTCAAAGGATCAAAGGGGGTACCACGTGAGCCCAAAACAGATACTGTGAACGGGATTCAGGCCAACCTGAGACAGAACTGAAAATGGTACTTAGAATTCTTGGATATTCTGTGGCATTTGAGTTCATCAGTTTATAACAGTTAAGAGTGCTTCATCTACATTATCAGTCTGTCCTGGGTAAATAGTTCTGCTAATCTTGCTGAAATCCAGAGTATGACCTTTGTACTAAGACTTCACATTTTAACTTAAAATAAATCTTTCTTAATGCAGAACATTCCTCCTTTATCTTTACTGTCCTTTTCATGTCTAATGTGGTGACTGGTCACCAGACTGACATTTTTACTTTTTTCATGTCAATTTGCTAATCTTTGGTGCCCTTTATAAATATGGTTCATGAGGTCTCCCTCTGTGTGGGAATCCTGACTCGCCAGACATATTTAATCTTTGGTCTGCAGTCTGTAAGGCCTTTTCCATACAACTGCAGACCTTCATTTCCAAAAAGCCCTTTTTGGCTATCACTTAAAGATGTAGTCTACCACCATCTGGTAAGAAGAATCGTATCTCCATCTTAATCTGTTTTAGCTGAGGTAATATGTGTGGTATCTGTGCAAGCTTTTGAAAATCACCATTTGGGTCATTATTCTAATTTTGCTTTTTTAAGTTTTGGAAACCTCCTTTAGTAAGTACATGTCTAAATTACTTCAGTTGTGATTGTGAAGGCAGCAGGCATATTTATGCCATCTTCGCTGAACACTAATTTGTTGACCATGACTGCTACTGTGTCTGCAGAAATCTGTTCACTTCTCTTATAAAACATCTTTGGAACTGACGTTATCCTAAATTTTAATCTATTTAACCTGAATCTGAACACCAGGGTTGAGAAAATGGTTAGCTTCTCAAATTATGGGTCGGAGGCAGTCTGCCAAACTTTAGTGTTTAAGAGACCTCCACCAAAGAACATTTTGAAAGCTGCATTTCCCCAAAGGTAGTGTTTTGTCTTGGTAGAGTTCTATGTTGCTCTACTTTCTCCTTTTGTATTCTTTGTGTAGCCTTTGTCAGAATGTCTCAAATCTCATAGATTTACCACTATTATAAGGTATTGTACTTTATAACTTCTTCCCAACTTCCCTTCTACATCTGTAAGTTCATGCAATTACATAAAGTAAAAGACAAGCAGGAGTTAAGTTACATTTTAAATAATGTACAAGGCTGCGGTGGGTTGGCACCCTGCCCAGGATTGGTTCCCTGCCTTGTGCCCTGTGTTGGCTGGGATTGGCTCCAGCGGACCCCCGTGACCCTGTGTTCGGATTCAGCGGGTTGGAAAATGGATGGATGGATGGATAATGTACAAGGGACGTTCAAAAAGTTTCCACACTTTTTTTTAACTCTTTATTAAGAATTTCAAAAACAAATTACATAATTTTTCTACATAGTCACCTTCCTTTGTGATGTAATTTTCCCAGCATCATACCAACTTTTTAATGCCATCAACAAAAAATGTTTTTGGTCGAGCGCGTGATGCACCGCTGCTTTCACATCTAGGTTCTTTTTCCGTTCCTTATGGTCGTGGTTGTAGCTGGACATCCAGAGCACTCTGCATCCATCACACTAGCTACGAGAGAGAACTTTATCCCCATACTGAGCACACATGCGGAGATTAATTTTTGTTCCCAGCACACCTTCTGCTAACAAAAAGCAGATGACAGAATGCTGTCCCTTTTTGGTCCAATTTATAAGTCTCTTAGCCATCTTCACTATTGGGTGACAACTCTGATACTAAACTGCAAGGGCGGCCAGCTTGCCAGACAGAACTAGTCACATGACATTCTCAGATACAACCAATTACTACTCCTCCCGCCTTCACAGTTTCCAACAAAAATATAAAAGTGTGGAAACTTTTTGAACGTCCCTCATATTATTGATAATATTCATAAATACTAACAATAAGCAAAGTACATTTGAATATTGACAACCATACAACCTGATAAATGTTGATGTGTAGTTTCAGGCGGCACACAGACTTGTAGTTACTTAAAATGTCTGTAGTTAAGTGGTCATTTTGTGGTCAGCTTTCTTCAGCACAGGCCACATGCCTGTGTCAATACGGCTGCCGAATTGTACTTCTCAGTGTGGTCTTCTTTTCAGTCCAAGGAGTGTGAGATGCTCCTTCATCATGATGGTGTGAGAGAGATAGGGAGGGATAAAGCAACTGAATTTATACATTCTTTGTTCAAATCCTTACACCGATAGGGCGTCATGCTACAGAATGGCCCCTCATTCAAACCAATCCCAAACAGCCATACTTCAGACCAATGGGGGCACACCTTTCATACCTGCCCCCAAAACCATTTGTCAAGTGAAGCTTGCCTGCTAGGTTATTTGGCTTTCCTGTGGGGGTTGATTGAAAGAGTCCTGCAGAGAATCACTTGCCAAACTGGTTTTTGGAAATTCCCCCAACGCTGTCATAAAATTCCTCACACAGTTCTAAAGACTCGGGTGTCATCAAACCATTGCTGTTCTTATCAGTGATACAACACTAATATTACATTGTTTTGTCTAAGTTACAAATAAAGACATACAAAACATTTATCAACTTATATCCAAAATTTCACACCACAACAGGCAGTAAACAGTTTGGAATACAAAGAGATGCAAAACCTTGAATTTAAAGGAGAAGACAGAGACTTGGTTAAAGGACAGGCAAAGGTCTAATGTTAGAAGTCAAAAATGCTAGCAAATAAACTAAAACACAGTCCAAAAATGAAAAGTTAAAACACAAATCAGTATGTCAGAACCAAAACTAGAATATGGAAGTCCTTAACCAAAAGATCATTTGAGCAATATAATCTGAAGGTTGTATCTATCTCAAAGCTCAGGCAGAATTGTTACCACACTGTCACCTAAAATAACACGTACTGTAAGTGACAATGTCACATTTAGTATGATTTGATGTTTATTTAATTTTTTTCATTCTATTTAATGCTTTTCTGGACTGTTTTCTAGCCATTTGGGGGTTTTTAAGCATGTAGAACATCATTTTGACAATCATATTTTCCTAAATCAGGAAACCATCTAAATGTTTAAGAACACCATCTTTGTGTTGTGTTACAGGTAGTGGTTATTCCCTGGTTTATGTGTGCTTTCCTTTTCATTGTTGTTTTTGATATTTTTTATATTTTCCTGTACTTTCTGTTAATGTTGTTAAGATTTATTTATTATTTAGTATGAAGAGTGCATTCATAGTGAGTATTTTCTAGTTTCTAGATTTATTTTGCTTCTGTCACTGGTTTTCTCATATTGGGACTTAATTGCTCTGGACAGCCTTTTTTGGCAAACTTTTTTTGCCTGTCTTTCCTATTTTTGTTTTTTCTGTTTATTTCAGACTAGCTGTGTTTTTTGGTTTCACCCAGGAAGTTTCCTAAGGTCTTGGTTATGGTGCTGTCAGTTTATCGAATCAAATGTACTAGAAGGACTCCATAAGTCATTTAGGGCTTTTCTGTACTCAATAATTTTTTTTTTCCAGGACCTTACTCCTGAACATACTTCATACAATTACGTATGAATCCCTGCCGTAAGTCAATTCCTGCTTTTCCTAGTGACTGACTTTGGGTTCTGTTCATGGCCATTGCAAAACAAAATTTTACAGGAAAATGTATTGTTTTTAATTGAAGCAGGTTATTAATAGGATTAATGGGAATTTTAGATATAAATATAATTTCTCCTGTATGACAGATCTGAATGTAACGCTTTGATCTGTAGACTTCTACCTTTCCAAAGTTTTGGAGGGTTTAGAGAAAAAGCAATACAGGTCAAATCCCATTGTGGTGTAATATTTTGTATATAAGTTGATAAATATTTTGTATTTCTTTATTTGTAAGTCAGACAAAGCAAATGTAGGGTTAGTGTTTCAGGATTTCATTGATGAGAACAACAGTGTCCAGTGCCCCCAGAGTCTTTAGGACTGACTTATGATGTGAATTTTATTGTAAAGTTGGGCGGTAACTCTGAGCCCCTCCCGGATGACTGAGCTTCTCACCCTGTCTTTAAGAGAGAGCCCAGACACCCTGCAGAGGAAACTCATTTCAGCCGCTTGTATTCGCGATCTCGTACTTTCGGTCACTACCCATAGCTCATGACCATAGGTAAGGGTAGGAACGTAGATCGACTTACAGCTCAGCTCCTTTTTCACCATGACAGACCGATGCAGAGCCCTCTGTTATAGCAGAATATTTTTATCATCCCATGAGTTTCATTATAATGGGATTCCACCTGTGTATATATATATATATATATATATATACTGTATATATATATATATATATATATATATATATATATATATATATTGAAACAAACCTAGCGTATGGAAACAGCAGGTTACTTCAGGTCAACTAAAACATACAGTGAACCAGAAATGTAAACTTGCAATGTGAACTATGCACATATCACACAGCAGTAACTGATAACTGAACTAAACTTGATTTAAGTTGGTAATATAGTACTATTGTAGCTTTTTAAAAAAATGTTATTAATATGGCTTTATCCCAAAGGCCATAACCACTTTTCACAAAAGCAATGACATTTACAGGCTGAACTGTTATGTGGCCCATGTAATGAATCGGATGTTTAAAGCATTGTACAGAAATAAGTGAAACGAAATACATAGTGAACTATATACAGTGGACATCCCCTCTCTCTTCTGGCCACGGGAGACCCATTAACTGAGCTGCTCTAGTGTTTAAACTGACCAAAGGATGCCGTCACTCCCAGCATCACTCCCAGCTTGTATTGAACCCAGGAATGCCACTTCCTCCTTTACTTCTCTTTCTCTCCCTTTGTTTTTACTTGTCAGAAAGCAACACTTAACCCTTGAAGGCCTAAGGAGTAAAGTGACAACATGCTTTGATATTTTATCAACTTTGCAAACACTGATTCACAATTGTTCTATGTTTTTGATAATTTTGTATTTTTGTACTCGGCTACAATAATATGTAAAATGTAAGGTGGTCAGACATATTTGAATGTACTAAAATGCTCTTAAATAAAGGAAAATGACAATTGGTGGTTCTGAACACTGAAAGATAACCTGAGGTAAACACTAATCATACATTTGGACAAACATTTTTGCTCCTGAAATCTGTTCCTCAAAGTGTTGGGCTTATAAATATACAGTATGTACATTTTAGCAATTTATCTCAGACATAGCCAAAATGATAAAAAGAACGCACAGTACCTATAGCCTAATCTGAATTACCCTCCTCAATATGCATGGTGTGCTGAAATCCACAGATCACCCTTTCACACCTGAGCTAAGGTGGCAGCCCCCTGTTAACGCCCCCAAACAAAGGGCCGTCAAAGACCTTTCAAGTCAAAGAAAGGATAAGAAAAGCCCTGGGGTCACTCAGTTCACACAGTGATCAATACACAGCGGCTAAGTGCCCCATTGCATACCTTTACTAGCCTTTATGTTAGACCAAAGAGAAGACAAAGCTCAAAGAAAATCTTAGGAAGTGCTGCAATTCTATTTAGCCAACATAAGGAAAGTAAGTTGGACATTTAGATTTGCAGATAATATATCTGTGCCACTCCTCGAAGCAGTTTCTGTCCACAGTCTGGCAGAGTGGCACATCACTGGCTCTGCACTTCCATGAAGTGACATTTCTTTTTCCCCTGCTTTGTAACTGGCAACTTGTTCTGTGGCCTTGGGTGTTTTTCAGTCATTCGTCACTTTCAGTATTGTGGCAGTTGCCTCAGGAACATGACTGGTGCTCCCATTGTAATAGAATCCAATTTTTTCCACACCACATAGTTGGCACATTACCACAATAATAAAGTCCTTGTGGCTCCTTGTCCTCTATGCTGGTGATCTCTCAGTGCAGGATGAAGGTATTGGCTGTAGCACTGTTCAAGAATTATTAAAAATGTCGGTGTAAATGATTAGATAGGCTGGCTTTATGCTGAATCATATGACAATCCAAACTTATTGGGTTTGTGAGATTTACCATCATACACATTGAAATTGAATTTGTAGCCATTGGTTGAATCAGCCAGCACAAATATCTTTATCAGTTAACTTGTACTTCATATAATGGGTCATGACTGTCCTCACTTTTGTTGCCACCAATAATACATTTGTATATAAAGTACCGGAAACTAATCTGCACATAAATAGTACACTATAATACACAGACATTATGTCTGTAATGAACAACAGAATGAGACAGACCCTTGGTCTGAGTTGGTTATGGAGAGGGGGCTATATGAAAACTAAATTGTTGTTGTTCTGTGTAATGTTACTAAAAATACATTTTGACCAAAGAACAATCAACAAAATGTCACAACCATATATCCTTGTATATTAAGTTTTTCTTACATTACTACAGAAAAGGAACTTTCATTGTCATCCAACTCACTTTCACATTCACTCTCCACTGATAATTTTGAAGATGACTTACTATCCCAGTCATCGTCCAAGGAAAAAATAGGTTGCTGGCCTGCTAAACATTCAGTGATTTTCTGAATCTTGCCATGTTGTCTGTTGGAATAATATGAATACAATCAGTGGCGGTTTGTAATGTGGGGTGCTGGGGCGCCACCTCCCTCCAAATATTTTAAAAATGCTACTTAAATGAATTAGGTAATTTGATATAATTATAAAATAACTTATTTGCATGTTGATGCATGGTGTCACAGCACATCAACATCCATAAAAAATTGGTTCTGACTTGTACTTGTTTAATTTCTGTGTGAATACCTATATTTCCTAAGTGAAGGGTGCTGGCCATGGGAGAATCTATGTACAGTTGTGCTTGAAAGTTTGTGAACCCTTTAGAATTTTCTATATTTCTGCATAAATATGACCTGAAACATCATCAGATTTTCACTCAAGTCCTAAAAGTAGATAAAGAGAAACCAGTTAAACAAATGAGACAAAAATATTATACTTGGTCATTTATTTATTAAGGAAAATGATCGAATATTACATATTTGTGAGTGGCAAAAGTATGTGAACCTTTGCTTTCAGTATCTGGTGTGACCCCCCATTGCAGCAATAACTGCAACTAAACGTTTCCGGTAACTGTCGATCAGTCCTGCACACCAGCTTGGAGGAATTTTAGCCCATTCCTCCGTACAGAACAGCTTCAACTCTGGGGTGTTGGTGGGTTTCCTCACATTAACCGCTCGCTTCAGGTCCTTCCACAACATTTCAATTGGATTAAGGTCAGGACTTTGACTTGGCCATTCCAAAACATTAACTTTATTCTTCTTTAACCATTCTTTGGTAGAACGACTTGTTTGCTTAGCGTCATTGTCTTGCTGCATGACCCACCTTCTCTTGAGATTCAGTTCATGGACAGATGTCCTGACATTTTCCTTTAGAATTCTCTGATATAATTCAGAATTCATTGTTCCATCAATGAAGACAAGCCGTCCTGGCCCAGATGCAGCAAAACAGGCCCAAACCATGATACTACCACCACCATGTTTCACAGATGGGATACAGTTCTTATGCTGGAATGCAATGTTTTCCTTTCTCCGAACATAACACTTTTCATTTAAACCAAAAAGTTCTATTTTGGTCTAATCCGTCCACAAAACATTCTTCCAATAGCCTTCTGGTTTGTCCACGTAATGTTTAGCAAACTGCAGACGAGCAGCAATGTTTTTTTTGGAGAGCAGTGGCTTTCTCCTTGCAACCCTGCTATGCACACCATTGTTGTTCAGTGTTCTCCTGATGGTGGACTCATGAACATGAACATTAGACAATGTGAGAGAGGCCTTCAGTTGCTTAGAAGTTACCCTGGGTCCTTTGTGACCTCACAGACTATTACACGCCTTGCTCTTGGAGTGATCTTTGTTGGTCAACCACTCCTGGGGAGGGTAACAATGGTCTTGAATTTCCTCCATTTGTACACAATCTGTCTGACTGTGGATTGGTGGAGTCCAAACTCTTTAGAGATGGTTTTGTAACCTTTTCCAGCCTGATGAGCATCAACAACTCTTTTTCTGAGGTCCTCAGAAATCTCCTTTGTTCGTGCCATGATACACTTCCACAAACATGTGTTGTGAAGAGCAGACTTTGATAGATCCCTGTTCTTTAAATAACACAGGGTGCCCACTCACACCTGATTGGCATCCCATTGATTGAAAACACCTGCCTCGAATTTCACCTTCAAACTAACTGCTAACCCTAGAGGTTCACATACTTTTGCCACTCACAAATATGTAATATTCAATCATTTTCCTCAATAAATAAATGACTAAGTGTAATATTTTTGTCTCCTTTGTTTAACTGGTTTCTCTTTATCTACTTTTAGGACTTGAGTGAAAATCTGATGATGTTTTAGGTCATATTTATGCAGAAATATAGAAAATTCTAAATGGTTCACAAACTTTCAAGCACAACTGTAAGTCCTTGATCTTTTGGCAAACAGGTGACCTTTCATTGGTTACTTTCATATTTTTCTGGAAACACAGCTCTCTGCACCTTGGACAGTCTCACATTTATTGGTAGCAAATTTGTATTATATTAGTTTTTTTTACTCGAATGTGATTGGATAATTGTCAATGAACGTTGTTAACGTTGCTTATATTAACAAAACAAGTTGGTTGTCACTTTACTCTGAATTTTTTTTTACCAGAAACAGATAAATAACCTCCCATTCACATTCACATGCTAATTAAATGCAAATTTCTCTCCACCCCAGAGAGCATTTGCACCTGAAATGAATGGTATTTAGTGGCAGCAGGTGAAAAAAATGTGGGTGTAGGCACAACTTTTGGGGAGACAAACTGAAGCAGAACTTATCTTATATAAAGTGCCTTTCACATCTATCTACCTATTACTGTATATAGTGCCTTTCACATCTATTATATAGTGCCTTTCACATCTATTATATAGTGCCTTTCATATCTATCTATCTATCTATCTATCTATCTATCTATCTATCTATCTATCTATCTATCTATCTATCTATCTATTCCACATACTCTTGTGGTCCACATATTGGCCTGCTGTTGCACAGTCCATTTTCAGCTTGGAAGGACAGCAAAGACTCGGAGACTATGGAAGACCTCCATTTTATAGCATGTGGCAGTACCTTTTCAGAGAATTGTAACACTAACCCAGCTCAGTAAGTATGTGACTGTGAAGAGCCAATATCCACTTCTCCAATATGTTCAGCCATGACGGCCACATGAAATAAAGTGCACATCTTCTGCTGAATTTTGACAGATTACTTTGTCATTTTTAATAACAGGTCTTCCAAGCCAAAAAGTTGTACGTTAGCTTAAAGCACTCTGTTGTCATATCTCAGGCTATCCTAGAAGCAGAACAAATCTGTTTCGGTTTAACGGTTAGCCTGAAGTAGTAAAACAGAAAAAGCCTGTATGAGAGAGTGTCTATCTTTTTCTTTTATTTTTCCTTTTTAGTAGCTGAATACATTTTATTTCCCACACATAGAAATAATTGTATTTTATAAAGATTTTTACATTTAGTATGAATTGTATGTAAATACATCATTAGTCGTGTTGAGTGTTGTTGGTAAGCCAGTGTATTAAATCACACAGGTAGATTTAATAACAGTATTTGCAAGGAATCTTAAATTATATTAAAAAAAAAGCCACTACAAAAAGACAAAAATGAGAATTATTTAAAAACACCATTTCCTGTTGAATGATTGTTGCTTGAACGTCAATAACATTTCAGATTCAAATTGAACACTGAGATGGTATCTTCTTTGGATGCCTTTACTTTGTGATGAGATGAGGTGCATCAGTGTGGCTGTTTTCAACCCGAGTTGGACTTGGGTGGTTCAGTCTGCAAGAGATTGGCAATGCAAGTGCCATAGTGTTTTATTCACACCTTTGTATTTGAAGCCGTCAAAAATACAATTTGGATGCAAACTATAATCATATTTGAACAAGTATTTATCATTACTTACTAAGCAATGTTTTCAGTTGTGTGCAAAAGTAAAGTCCATGTAATTATAAAATAAGATCGCTAAAAAGCATATCTAATTTGTAACAAACCTATTTTATTGGTAGTCATCCTAAATCTTTTAACACTGGTAATGATATATACTTTTTCTTTTTTTTTTTTTTTTTTTTATTTATTAATTTTTATTGTAATCATTCCATACAAATAGATCAATTTATAACCTAACAAAATTGAAGACATATCAAATGCGGTAATAGTTATTTCTCTTATTCTAAAATAATATTGATTAAATCCTGCCAGGTTTTGAAAAAATTCTGTACAGATCCTCTTACTGAGAATTACATTTTTTCCAATTTCAAATAATATAAAACATCGGTTTCCCACTGACTTATAAGAGGAGAATTAGGATTCTTCCAATTTAACAGAATAAGTCTGCGTGCCAAAAGTGTAGTGAATGCAATCACCGTTTGCTTGTCCTTCTCCACTTCAAGTTCGTCAGGAAGAACACCGAACCCAGCTGTTAATGGGTTAGGAGGGATTGTGATACCAAGGCTGTCTGAGAGGCACTTAAAAATTTTGGTCCAAAATGATGTTAGTTTGGTGCAGGCCCAGAACATGTGACCCAGTGAGGCAGGAGCTTGGTTGCAGTGTTTGCAGGTTGGATCTTGGCCTGGAAACATTTTGGACAGTTTTAAGTGAGACAGATGAGCTTGATATATAATTTTTAGTTGAATAATTCTATGCTTTGCGCATATGGAGCTCGAGTGAATTCTCTGCTTTGCTACCTTCCACTCTTTTTCTGATATATTAATTAAGAGATCTTCTTCCCAATGTCCTCTTGGATCTTTGAAAGGTAGGGACTCTAATAGGATTTTATATAATGCGGAAATAGTGTTTAATTCCTCGAAACTGAGCAGTATTTTTTCCAGCATTGTGGAGGGTGCGAGGTGGGGGAAATCGGGCAATTTCTGTTTAACAAAATTTCTAATTTGAAGATAGTGAAAGAAATGTGTAGCTGGGAGGTTGAATTTTGAACGTAGTTGTTCAAAAGATGCAAATATGTTGTCTATGTAAAGATCTCTGAGCATTTTAATCCCAAAACTTTTCCAGGTATTAAAAAATGGATATGTTTGCGAGGGTTGAAAGAGACTTTCAGATTTTCCATCTTAAAATGCTTTCTAAGTTGGTTCCATATTCTAAGTGAGTAAAGCACAATTGGGTTATTAGTATATTTGTGATAACTTGCATTTATTGGAGAGCAGAGCAGGGAGTATAAAGAAGTACTACAGGATTTTTACAGGATTTTACTTCTATTGCGGACCAAGCCTGTGTATGTTCATTTTTTTATGTCCAGGTTTTTATGGCTTGTATGTTTGCTGCCCAGTAATAAAACTGAAAATTAGGTAAAGCCATGCCACCTTCTGCCTGAGGTCTTTGTAGGGTCGCTCTTCAGATACATGGGTGTTTTGAGTTCCAAATGAATGAGGTTATTGTTGAATCTAACTGTTTAAAAAACGATTTATTGATATATATTGGAATGTTTTGAAATAAATAAAGAAGTTTAGGACGATAAATACTTTTTCATTCATGTTGTACACTTGAATTATCAGGATTATGTATATTAATTTCATGATTCAATAACGCTATGAATACGAACTTAATAAGTATCAATCCAATCTCATCAGCTTTGCGTACTTATTTCCGCAAATCTTATTCCCCTCATGGTACTGCTCCAAAGTTGATCTTTGATGGCCTCATGAAACTTCACACAGATTATCATTTATCCATCCATCCATTATCCAACCTGCTATATCCTAACTACAGGGTCACGGGGGTCTGGATTCTCATTTATGTTTCTTTTAAAAATCAACTTTGTCACAGATGTTTCTCCTAGACAGCTTTAGACAAAAAGGAGACACAAGATACAACTGAGGTAAAAAGAGTCAAAGTTGAGAATGTTGTTTGAAAAGCATGGTATATTTTGTGAGAGCTCCTTCTAGTCTTGACGTTATATTTTTACTTATTATTGGACAGATGCCTTTATCTAAGATGTCTTACAACATCTGAGATAGGATCAGTTCCATTTCTTTTGGTATTCCAATTTGCTCACTGGCATATGAAGTGACCTGCTTGTAATGGAATAGTGTCAGTTGTGGGATTTGAACTGACAACCTCAAGGTTTGAAGTCCAAACCACTTTGCCACACTGCCTCCCTTTTCTTATAGAATGAGTATAATCTAATTGGAGCATGACAATATAAATTAGAGCAACTAATAAAATTCAGTAACAAGGACTACAGTTTTGTAATTATAGTGACATGTTTTATCACCAGAAACAACTGTCCATACATTTCACCAAATATTACTGAGCATATAATGTAAAAAAAAATGTAAAGGGACTACTTGGATTATCTGAGCCTATTGTGTGCTTTGCTGAGGTCTCTGCTGAAACTCAAGAGGAGACACTTGTGATAATACCAGGTTTTTCTCAGAAGAAAAATCTGAAAAGCATGAGACAAAAGAACATGTCCCAATTTAATTTTGTTTCGATCTAATTGTCTTCTAGAGAAACTAAAAAGATATTAAAGAGGTCTCTTTTTTGATGGTTCATTCCTATGGGCTTTTTGTTGAACTTCACTCCAACTTCTGAAAAATAGTTCCTGCTGTCTGCACAGCCCTGGCTTTGTGATGCCTACATGTTGATTCTTAGTATGTGAATTTTTGTTGTTGTTTGGCAGAGACAGCTGTTGGGTTGATTTGTGATGTATGTTCACATCTTCTCGACACTTGATTCTTCACTATTAATGCCCATATGCACATTAAAGTCATGCATGAATGTCAGCCGTGGAGATTTCATACTTCACAAAAAATTCAATCACTGAATGGTGATTTATTATCATTTTGTCACACTGTACAAATGACTGGGGCAGGCTATATCATTTTTCATTCAGATGTGAGATGACAGATATTTCTTGGTCATTCCAATTTACTCCATAATTTTGGTTTGACTATCATAAACGATGATATAGTATTTACTAGTACACCAGCATAATACAGAATGGGGTTACTTGTTCAATGGTGTTTCTCGTGTAAAACCCATTGGAGGAAGACTACAGACTACAGACTGTTTAGGTCTGTTAAGGTGCAGTGTGTTCCCTGAAGGTGAAAAAATTTAGAATGTGCCCTCAAGCCTCAGATCCTATATAGGTAATGTCATAAAAAACAAAATTTGCCAAGGCAGGGTTTTTTTAAATTTTTTTTTTACTTTTTAGAAAACCTTTCATATTTAAATGGAATCTCATTAGAATGTACAAGAGATCACATGGCTTAGGGTAGCTGAAAATGCTTTAGGGTGGCAAGATGGTACCAAAGTAGAGTCCTACCTTGTTGTTACAGAGTTCAGGGTTTGAATTCCAGCCCACTTCATTTTAAAGGGAGTTTGCTCATTGGCCTTCAATCTGGAAATTGTGTCAGGGTCCTCCAGTTCAACTCCCATATTTAAACTGTAGGTTGGTTAATGACTGAGGGAATTTGAGAAAATGTGTTTGAGTTAGCTGCACATTATATTCAAAGTCATTCCTGCGCAGGACATAGTGTTGCCAGAAACAGGCTCTGGGCTTCCACAACAGTCTATTAGAATAAGAAGAGTCAGAGAATAAACGAATGAATGAGTTTTGTGTTTCAGAAAATGTTCACTTCAAATCCAAGCTAATGCTAGGTTTTGGATTAATCATTTAATTTCTTTTGACATCAATTGCTTTGTTAAAATTTTCACCTGAATGAATAAAACAATATATTATTCTGTTAACTAGGGTGTTGTACCGTGTTAGCCATTATGAATGTAGAGAAAAGCCAAGCAAAATGACACCTTTTATTGGCTAACTAGAAAGATTACAATATGCAAGCTTTCGAGGCAACTCAGGCCCCTTCTTCAGGCAAGATGTAATGTTAGATGTAACATTACATCTTGCCTGAAGAAGGGGTCTGAGTTGCCTCGAAAGCTTGCATATTGTAATCTTTCTAGTTAGCCAATAAAAGGTGTCATTTTGCTTGGTTATTCTGTTAAAAAATGTAAGATACTTCTTTTCAAAATCAGTTGATTTATTTTTAGGTGACTAATGATAGTATCAAATTAAACTGCTACATTTATTAGCAGACTATTGTATTTTGAATTATGCCAGTCAAGAACAGTATACTGCTGTGTAAAAATTATGTTACTGCTATTAATAAATCCTTTTTGTGGAATTTCCATTGCTCTGGCATTATTGTATGCACCATCTCCATTACCTGTTTTGGACTGTAAGATTACAACCCCAGTGTACTTACTTAATGTTATTTGTATAGTATATACTTAAATGTTTTATCTAACTTCATATAATCTTAGGCTACTGGTACTTAAATTTCCCTCTGGATCAATAAAGTATCTATCTATCTATCTATCTATCTATCTATCTATCTATCTATCTATCTATCTATCTATCTATCTATCTGTCTGTCTGTCTGTCTGTCTGTCTGTCTGTCTGTCTGTCTGTCTGTCTGTTCAACAAAACTCAATCCACTCAACTGTTTAACATGTGATGTTTTCCCATCAGTCCTTAAAAGGGACAAATCTTTCAATGATTCTTGTCCTCAAGTCAGGTATCTCTATAATCACTTTATCGATATGTTGTCCCATAGCCATCATTAGGAATATTTTGATCCTTTTTTAAAGTGGGCAGACATCTTTGTTCATTTTCATAGATGAGTGAGAGTTCTGTGTGGATTTTGTTCTCGATGATCGTCAGGTAAACCTGCACTGTTTTGGACAAGTCCATTTCTGGGAAGAATATTTTGAAAATGCTGAACACATCACTTGGCTGCAATGCTGCACTCTCTAGGTGTTTTGTGAATTGTGTCAACAAGAATTGCATCACACGCCTCGATGGCTATTCCACAGTGTGTATTCAATTCAGATCTCTGCTGCTTGGTGGGCTGCTGTGTGCAACATACCCAAGCCAGATAGAAAATCACCCACCTTTTCAACTCTGCCTTTGAAGATCTTAATGGTGTTTTGAACATAAACTTCAACTATATTTGCTCTCAGCAGCTAATAGAACAAAATATCAACATGTGGCATCACAGAGTGGTGACATTCTGCATGCTTCAACAAACAAAGTAAATCTGTGGCTATTGAGAACTGACAAACCCATTTTGACAGTTTAGAAAAACATTTTTGTACTTTGAATAATTTATTTTGGTTTACAAGTGTGCACTGGGATTTTTTGAACTCACGCTTTCATCGTGGCCTCTCAATGTATACACAAAAACAGTTCAGAACTGAACACAGCCTATCGTGTGTGACAGTATGCTTCTCTTTCTATACAGCTTCTTCATTGTGTTTAACAATACCGGCCTGATAGCCTTGATCCACCTGCCTAGCTAGGTTGTATTTTCTAGCATGGCTAATTTTAATTCATTTGTTGAATGAGTTTTGCTTTCTCCATACTTCTTTATTTTCTCTTATATACAGTATGTTTCACATCATTCACCTCATTGTCTGTCCATGCTTTGTTGGATGTTGGTATGTGGAATAGAAGAAAGGGAATACAGAAAACAGCATTTCACAAGGCATGTATACATAACCATGATGTTTTTTATCAACCATTGTAAAATTACTAAAGTCTACGGAGTAAGAGCTGCCATCAAAGAAAAAAAAAAGCAATAATGCTCAATAAAATTGTCAGAAAATAAGAAATAAAGGTTTATTTGTAATTTTACATGCATAATTGAGACACTTGGACACAACCTGAGGTATGCCTAACGTACCTGAGATTTAATCCAATCCACAAGAATTTTTATAGGTTTTTTCCAATTCACCTCATACAATGACATGTTCATATTAAAGTTCAGTTTCTTGTGGCCCTTTTTCAAAATTCTGTTGTGTTGTTAAACATTGAACTTTATGCAGCTGTCTGTCCCTGATAGCTGTAGCATCTTATCTATTGCCATTTCAAAGGTCAGTGCTGCCCCTTCTTATTCTGCTTAACAGAGAAACAGAACAGATTTAACAGAAATCATTTGAGCAAAGATATGAAATCATACTTTTCAACACAGCATAAAGACACAAAATGTGATTACAGTGATTCAGTAGCTCAGTTAAAAGTATGGACACGACTTAAAGGTTACAGAAGAACATTTTGATGTGGACCTCTGCTGTCCAATGAATTTGGATGTATAACAACCTTATTATAGCCTGGAACATTCTCACACTTATTTCCAGGACACTAACACTTTTGAGAGTGAATCAACACAAACCACTATGGGAAAGAATTCTTTACAACACCCTTTATGGAGTAGTCATTGTACTATAGACATGTCATTATGAGAGTGACAGAGGACTATATTATACAGTCAGAGTTAATTTATTATGCTATAGAGAAGTGGTCTGCCATTCATTAGGATTGCTGGGAAATCCTGTCAAACCCACAATGGGCAAACATATTTTCATTGATGGAAATAAATTATTTAAGTTCTCTTTAATTCTTTCTTTTCATTTTGCTGAAAAGAAAGCTGAAAAAGTGTTAACAATGTTTATGATGTACATTTTCAAAAATTCTTCAATATTTAAATTGTTCACACATTATTCAAGCACTTATCCTTATCGATGGTGCACTTTTGAGGTTTCATTTTTATTAAGTAGCTAAGGGTTTTTGCTTGTTTTTCTATTACAATAGATAAAATCATGCATCTATTAAACAGGAAATACATCTCTTTTTTTACTAGACAGCTTATAAACTGTAATGTCGCACTTCAAGCCTTTTTCCAGAGCGGCTGACATCTGCCTGTTGAAATTTATTTGAGAGGGTCAATTTATTTTTAGATGTCATCAAATTCTAAATGCAATAAATTTTTTTTTGTTGCAGTGACAGGGATTTATCACACCAGTGGAGAAGTACTATGTAGCAGCTGTTATCAGATTGTCATTTTAAAATGAAAATGTTTTTATTTGATGAAAATATAATTTCTATTAACTGATACAGAGGCAGAAGAAAATGTCACGACCAGGCACGATCTTATAAAAGTAGATGAAGCACACACCTTATTGTAACGGTCTTTATGCACATATTAATAGTATTGACGTTTCACTGTTTTTCTCAATGTTCAAACAATGGTAAAGGAAACTAGAAAACATAAAAAAAATGACTGTTCAAGCTCTGTTGATACAATTCCTACTTCTCTCACAGTAATACAATGAACACTGGGTGTGAAGCTAAATTACAACGTACATATTCATGGGCGGAGTGGTGGCTCTGAGACTAGGGATCTGCACTGGCAATTGGAAGGTTGTCGGTTCGAATCCCTTAAAAGCCAAAAGGCCCCTGAGCAAGTCCCTTCACCTGCAATTGTTCTGTCCTGGGTATGACGTTAATCTGCATCCATCCCTGCATGTAGATTGGTGGCAGAATTGGCACTCCAGCCACCATAAAAAATCTCCACTCCATCTGAACTAGTGTGGTGCTGAAGTGTCACTGGTTGCATGGCTGCACTCGGGTCCTAATCTAGGATCCTGAGTTGGTTTGTTATGTGGTGGGTGCACTGTATCACTGTCTCTCTCTAAATTCATGCATTGCTCAGTATACAAATACAAAAAATAACATAACTTAAATATTAAAACAGAAACATAAAAAATGACTGTTCAAGCTTTGCCTATACAGTTCCTCCAATTAACAAAAACCATGTGAAAAGGCCAACACTCACATTAACACATTACCGAAATGAATATAAAATCATTCAAAACATTTAAAAACAGCAACTGTACAGAGAAGATTATATTACCATTACTGTCACATGCAAAAAAAATAGTTATTTAATTCATTCTAATATACAGAGAATAACGGTGTGCTTACCTCTTCTCAGAGTAGCACAATGAACACTGGGAGAGGCTCACACTGATGACGTAAAAACACAGTAAACAGAATAGGCAAAGATAACAGGAACACAACAGGAAAACATACAACACAATGAATATTACCAGGATTTGTTGAAGTTCCAAATAACTAAACTTATATTTTAGACTCCTGGCACAATAGCAACAGCCTGGCAATCCCACATCCCAAGCAGCAAACAATGGCGGCACCCATAATAAAAACAAACTTGCATTGCAGGAAGACATATTTCAAAATGTTGTAAATCAAAAAATAATCTGACCATTTAATTCCTTGTTTTGAAGCAAGGCATCCCTGAAACATAAACATTTACCTCGACAACAGTAAAGCGATCATTTGCAGAGAAATCAATGGGAATAGGAAATGTTTTGAAGCAAAGAAGAAGCCCCAATAAAATAAAATAATAATATATAATAAAAGATACGTTAGCTCTTCATTATTATTGAAAACTACAACAAATTAGTTAACATTCCAAATAAATCAGATTACCCAAAATAAAAATTTGGTACCAAATGTTATATTAATATGGTGACAGAAATAGCAATAAATAATAAAAAGAGTAAAGAAGAGAAATAGGAGATAACCAAAATAGAAAGATAAATAGAAATAAACAAGATTAATATAAACAGAAGTAAACAGTTACTTCAACAGCATAATATATCTGTATTAGGATTGCTGCAGTACACCAGAAAAATTACTGATAAATGACATTTTTAAATTGTATTGTATTAGCATTTTGCTAACTTTGGTACTGAAAAATTGTACCAAATTTTTAAGCACCTTCTGCTCAGTAGTTAATTTTTGTGATCAAAATTATAAGGGGAATTTATGTACCGATCCAACATTAATCTGTAGTGAGCAGAAGGAAGAGTGACTTGAAAAAAATTAATTTGAAATTTAAAGACCAGGGACTTCATTTATAAATGGTGCGTATGCACAAAAATGTTGCGTAAGAACGTTTCCACGTTCAGATCACGATGTATAAAACCTAAACTTGGCGTAAAGCCATGCACATTTCCATGGTAGCTCATACCCTGTTGTATGCAAGTTCTCTGCTCGGTTTTGCAGACTGGCGGCACCCAGCGTCAAAGCAGTGCTACTGTTCCTGTGTGGTTATCCTTTCTTTTTTAGATCCACATCCCTGACGCTGCTTTATAAATACACTGAAATTAACCACATATTGTTTATTAGTTTAATGCATCTGATTGATGGTCAAACTATTCCAAATACCACAACTGCTTTAGCATTGTTACTCTCACTGCACCTTCTTTTTCTTCTTTCAGCTGCTCCTGTTAGGTGTTGCCACATCGGATCATCTTTTTCCATATTACTCTCACTGCACCACTCGGAGTATTTATATCACTTTATGAGAGTGTGAATCACAGCTGTACAGCAGCTGATCAGAAAGAGAATTATCGGTATGCAGCATCAAGCACACGCTGCATCAGCCATGCTGTCTATTGAACTGCTCTCATATGACAAACACTTCAGAGCCTTTCCTGTACTGACCTCGCTGTTTCATCCCAAGAACTCCAAATGCACTCACTCAGTCCATCAAGTGATCCTTGTATTACTGTTTGTACTTACAAGTACAATTACCTCACTGTAAACTTGCGATACAGTTATAATATTGCACAACCTGAGCCACTTTATAAAACGTGTATTTACATATGATGACAATATCACTTTTAAGATAAAATGCAGCAACTATGTTTATTATATTATACAGATAAAACTTTAACTTTAACTACACGGTGCCGCAGTGCTAGCAAGCCGCTGGCCCTCCATTCATGGATTGTTCCTGCCTCGCGCTGTATTCTTGCTGGTGCTGACGCGACACTGGAAGGATAGATGGATAGAATGATTAAACATGTACTACGAAAATATTTCGATGTTCCTTAAAAGTTTTGAAGAATCAGCGTTCTAAGCTTACAGATGGCTTAACGTCTATTACAGAGCTGATTGTGTGGCGATTGGATATTTGGAGAAAGAAAAGTAAGGACAGGAACTGGAGGTTAGTACGTTTGAAAGAGACAGTACTGCTACAATAAAGTATTTTTTGCGCGTGGCGCAGCAAGCATCTTGCGTAAGACATGAACAATCACTGCGCCACCGTGTTCCCATGTTTAATAACATGCTTTAACTCATATCATCATGAAAATGATATCACGTATACATCTCAGTATTTTAATTATTCAGAGAGCTGTAAATATCACGAATGTAATGGATCTGTGAGAGAAAGCCCAGAAGCATGTAGTGATTTACACACATAGAGCACATAGAAGATCAAATACAAAACAAAGCATTTAACGTGCTACTTTAGTTACGATGGGATTGAGAAACTAGTAAATTAAACAATTTAATATGAAGTTTATTATGTTCTACTTTAATGACAAAATAAACTACGTGATTAAAGTGGAAATTTAGAGATAAAAGTTGACATTTCATGCTTTTTCCCCACTGTGTGCCTTTTTTTTTCTCTGTACCCTAATAAGCTTTCATATGACACTCAGACGGTGGGCTACGACTCGTCTTTTCACAGCGACTTTGATATGTGACATTGGACTCCAAGAGCCGATCCGCTACAGCAACAGCTACTCCCTGAGTATGATAGCTATCAGAGTGTACCTACCTACAGAGACCTGGCCAGTCCCAGGTCTGCACACCTCAGAGAGTGCCGCCATTGAAATGTGGAATTTGCGCAGCTCCTCCAACAGCAAAGGAAGATGATTATGATGCTGGAGAGACATGACATTCCTCGTGCCTACCTGGATGGACCACCTCAAATTGGGACCCAAGTGCTGCCGTGTAGTGGGCAATGCCTCAGCCCCATGCCAGTTCTGATCCTCAATAGGCCTAACTCCATTGGCACTCCAACAGTTTTGATTCTTCTGGGGATGGTGCTCCCGAGGGCTTTCCCTCATCCCCTTCATAATGTGAACAGACTTCATATGGGCGGCTGCAGCAGAACCATTCCCATGCTGAGCAGAAAGGAGTGCAGTCTGACGTCTCAGAGCTGCATGAAGTTTTTTTTAAGGTGGCTGGAGTGCCAATCCTGCCACCAACCCTCATGATTTCCCTGCAAGTTGGAGGACTGCTTGCAGGGCCAGATGCAGTTTAACGTCATAAAACAAAGCAAGAAGTCACTACTACCTGAAAAACTCTTTCCCTGAATAGCTACATATGTAGAAGGATTTGTATTTGAGAATTATACACCGACGTCAGAAGTACTGTGCCACCATTTACAGTATATGGTGTGGTGGATTGCCGGCTTCCTATTCCAGCCCTCACCCCCAGGCCGCCAGGAGGAGCTCTCCCAACAGCATGGACGTGCCCCGAGTTCCAGCAGGGCCTCATGGACTATGTAGTTTTTATACACAGCCCTGCTGGATACCTTGGGAACCACTGGGAGTCACTGTCGGGAAGCCCGTGGACTCATATGTGCCCTATAACCTGGAAGTACGTCCTGGTCACGTGAACAGGAGAGATGATGTACTTCCAGGTTGAAGATAAGGACTATTTACCCTGACCCAGAAGGAATAAGGAATTGTGAACTGTTGGGCAGGAACACCTCCGGGTCAGGGTGTATAAAAGGACTCTGGGAAAGCCCAGACACTGAGCTGAGCTGGGAGGTAGGGTGGCGAAGTGTCTGGGAGTGGAGGAATTATGTTTGATTAGTGATTGGTTTATATGAGTAGTGTGGAGTGGAGGGTGCTTTGTGCACATAATTATAGTACAATAAAAGAGTCTTGTACTTTTACCTGGTGTTTGGAGTGGTACCTGAGGGTTCAAGAGGTGGATACATGCCTCTACTGCTACAATGGTCAGGCTGAAATGATGTATAGTAACAAGTCATGTTACTTACATGGTGTATGAATGGCAACAGTTACAGAAACTGCAGTAAACAGAGTAAACGGGGTTAAGGGGCAAAGCCTATCCCAGAGTATTATTCGTAAAGCAGGACCTAAACCTGGTTGGATTGCTAGTTCAGAACTATAATATGTACTGACTAGAAGGTCTGCATGCTTCATGTTATGTCTGGAGTCTTTGTCTTATATGACAATGAGAGTGGTGTGGGGCCTAAAAACTAAGGCTCATACTACAAAGGTAAATGAAACATGACAAAGAAGGAATGAAAGAAGTCAGTATTATATGAATTACTCCATCAGTTTAGGATGACTTTCTGAGAGGATGCTAGTATGCCATCCTGATAGAATGGGCAGGGAATCCTTAACATTACTTCAAATAGACAATAGCTTTACCCTTCTTTTCCTTTCAAATCTGTGAATGCTGTGAGTGTATTATTGGCCTTAATATGAGACAAAGAGCTCAGAGTGTTTTTGGTTGAGAATTAGGATTGTAGTGTAGACCAGAGACACTAGAAGGCAGCTCCACTAAGACAAAAGTTGGTCTTGGTTGCAGCACCAAGCTAGGTCATAAATGATATGTCACTTTGCCGTGATTTCTGTACAGGAGATACAAGAAATCTTCAGAATTTAAGCATATGGGCAAATGTTGGTACAGTAAGATCCAAAACTAACTGGAGGGCTTTAATTTAACTGTAATAAACCAGGGCGGGCTTTTCATGATCTACAGAAGGTGAACGAGACTGTATTTATATCTGTGCTCTAAACTGTAACTCTCACAGCCAAAGCTGGAAGAACAAGGACTGAAGATTTCCAAGTGCCACAGAAGAGCTATGCGTCAAGTCAATTTTTATTTTTATGGTTATTATTTTTGGAAACTGAGGAAAAGGATGATACGATGTAACAAATTATCTTTTTTTTTTAACTTTATTATGATAAAGTCAATCTGTAAAATATTTCTTAAGGATGACAGCAAATTTTCAGCCTGTTCTGCTGGGCTCCGGGGGCATAGTTCATTCTTTAACATTTGCTACATGTAATTTTGCCTGCAATACCAGAAACACAATTTCAGATAAACTCAAGCATTCATTGTATTTTGCCAGACTTGTCTGTTGGTTTTTGAGAAGTCAGTCTGAGCTCAGATAAGAACCTTACACTGTGTGGGACATCTTGGCCGGACAGATGCAGCACTGAACATATAGGCACGTCCAAGTGTTAAGACCTATTTGATGCAGTTAATGGTCTATGCGTTTGTCTAAAAGAAACTTCTTGGCATAATGAAAGTGCACCATAATGTATGACAAATGCATTTTAAAGTTGATTTTCTATTAATTTATAGGCTTGATTTATTAAGGTACTGCAGAATCAAAGACGAAATAGAAAAAAAAGGGACATCTTGAAGCCAGGAGTAGAAGAAATTTGCTACAGAGATGTTAATAACAAAACAGTGGTGGCAGAATTATTATATTTTTACCAGCTGTTTAAAGTTCCTGTAAAGGTCATTCATTCTTATGGAGCATATTATGTATTATTATCACAATTTAGAAGTGAAAAGCTGCTGCGTTCGTGCTGAAATCAAACACGGCTAGAGTTCAATTTCAGCATAAGAAGTATTAATTATAGAGACTGAAAACAGACTTCATTCAGGTCTGAAATGGGTAAATATTCTAGTATGTCTTTGAAGGAAGAAGTTATAGAGCAGTTATTCAGGGAAGCAAAATACATCAGAAGATATGTAGCTCTTTTAACTATACTTTACCTAATGTATAAATAATTAAATAAAAACCATTTAAATGCAGCCTGAAATTTTCTTTTAGATGTTCCACCCAAAATCAATTATCTAAAACAAAATTCAACATGTATGAATAATTCATGAAAATCAGATGTGGAAATTGAGACAATACTGTGGAACTCCCTGTTCTGCGTTGGAAAGAAACTACTGGAGTCTTAAGTGATAAAAGCATACTGGTCAGCCTCAAGTCAAAGTGATACTGGCCAGTTGCGCTCTATAGAGCTGAATGCTGGCTAGCCTCCAAGAGCGCTGAGCGCCCTCTCAACACTATGGAGATGCGGGTGTGACTCTCCTAGACTGAAACCACAATGATACAATTTGCTGGCAAACAGGGGTTGCGCCAGTCGTACAGAAGATGCGACAAAAGCGAATTAAATGGTACTGAGAACCAGGTACCAGGACCGGGAACCGCCACTGACATTTCCTACCACTTCACAGTTGATGGCCAACGCCCATGAGGACGGCCAGACCATGAAGATCACTCAACTACAACCGAGCCATGCACTTGATCGTGCAAAATAGCATACTTCTATTCATCAAGCCACTATCTAAAGAATTGTATGGTCTAATTTGGGACAATGACAGATATTTCATTGTATGACCCTTAGTCCTTAGGTGAACTTGCCTTTGCAAAGTAGAGTATCTATATGGGTATAAAGATTCTTAGCTTCTGTAATATATAAACATAAGAATCAAACCTCAAAAATCAGCAATTGCGTATATAACTATCACTTTATGCCACTGTTCTTTTGTCTCTCTTTACATGCAGGATAGTAATTGAAGTGTTGAACTTTACACAAGCAATCTGCTTCTTCATATTGCATCTCTGATGTGCTGTTCAAAAGAGGTGCAATGACAGGACAGGCAAGGTAGGCAATTGCATGTGGTCTCCAAAAGCATCTATTTACATAGGCACTCATTGCAACGACAAATTTACAGGACTTCCCCTGTCAGCATAGCATCAGTTGGAAACCTTCCAAAGGGTGGCATCAATTTCTGTTGCAAGAGTGTCGGGATTTGTGATGAGCATTACTTTTTCAGTAACATTAAATGTAATCAGAGCCAATTTCATACATTTTGAAGAGCATCTACATGTCTGGAAGAAAAAAAATTGGATTGACTTGGTTTGTTTAGACAAGTTGTCTTTTTCTGATATAGCTTCAGTCTCTTCAGACCCCACTGTGGTCAGTGCATTGTCAAAAACAGCAGCACTAATTCAGCTGCAACGTAAATGGATAACAGTGAGACAGGAGTCTCAAACCAATGTCACATTACGTCGCTTTTTGTCATGGGGCATGTCAGATTTTCGAACAAAGTTGCTGATCTCATCGCTGCCATGTGTTAAATTGCATGATTAAAATTGCAGAGCATGTCTTACCAACCAGCACAGCTGTTGTCACCCCTTTTTCTGACAGCCATTAGTGTGTTGCCTGATAGAGCTGCGGCTGTATGAAGAGATAGCTGTGGCGAGATTAGCAGTAATCTCTGCTCCTTTTTTTTATTTTTTTTCCATTCTGTCTTAATATGTGAAGCATAAAGCATCAGAAAGATGAAACTCTCTTCTGTTTGCAAGGTTCAAATCTCATGGTTTGTTATTGCTTGTTACTACATTCTATACATTGAAATTCCAGATGCTGTCCTGCCAACACGCATACACAGCCTACCCCTCAGAAAAAATCAAATTGGTTTGAGTTTATCCGAATTAGTCACAGACTACTTAGTCTCAATCATTGGGTATGTCACATTAGATAACTGAGTTCACAGGAGCACTCCGCCAACTGCCTTTGACTGGCTAAGATTATGTAAATGAAGGTTACAATTGGAGGTCAAAATGTAGTCCCTCAGCAGTCCTTACATGGTTCCAGTCATTGTTGCCACTGGGGGAAGAAGTGTTTATCTTTAAGGTTGTTTAAATCTTACTTGAGATCTACCATGTGCCAGAAATAGCATTCAGACCGAGGTCAGAAGGTCTTTGTGTCAGCACCTCTTAGTCTGAGGTCATGGTTCTCCCTTTGAATAGAGTAGATTGCTCTCTGCTGGTGAGGTGGAACAACTGCCTCTAGTGGACAAGTTCAGGAATCTTGGGTATCTTGCTCATTGGTGATGGAAGAAGGGGACTTGTCAAGTAGATTAGAGTGGTGGTAGGTCTTCTGTTGGCACTGCACTGGTCCTTGGTTGTGAAACAGGAGCTAAGTCTAAAGACAAAACTGTCAGTTTACTGGTCAAACTACATCCCTGTCCTCACCTACTATATATATATGGGCTTCCATCATAGTGTTGTTAGTTAACTATGTACTATGTAACTAAGTACTTTTATGGACACAATTTTTTTTTATTAAGGGATAATATTATTAGGTCACTAAAGCTGCTTATTCCTGAACATGCTACAATTGCCCATGAGTAATACATTCCTGCTTCCGATGAATTTTTGATTTCCTACTGCCTGACTTTGGCTTTTGTTGATGGTCGTTGTAAAACACAATTTTACAGGAAACTGTATTGTTTTGAATTGAAACAGGTAATCAGTGAGGAAATATGTGAATTTTGGGTATATATTAGTATCATATTCTATGTTTATGATTTTCATTTGTTTATGATGTTCACTCAAACATTTCTCATGTTTTTCACCAGTTGTATTTAATATATATTAAAAATTGCATAATGTATAAACTACCTAGCCTGATTTGAGTTATTGTTGTAACACTCATAATGGTCTAATCTGAAATAAATAGCAAGCCAGAAAGAAAGAGGTAGTACCTTTTTAAGAAGTTATCCACATTTCAAAATGAAAATGATTTATATTTGTGTATCATAGGTAGACAGATGGTCTAACTGAACTTTAATCAAACAGATGTTATAAAATTTTTATGCTGAAAAAATAAAACAACTGGAATGAGTTAATACTTGTTTGATTTTTTGTAATAAGAAAAGTTTCTCAGGTATACATATATTTTGTGCATTGTTTTTATTTTTTGCATTTTTTTTGTTTAGCAACATGTTTGAAAAAAGAAAACCTCACTTTAAAAGAAGTTTTATCAAACAGTCTTTAGTCTGTAACAGAGGAGATACTATGATTACTTCATCATGTTCTCTGCAGTGTATACATACATAACTGTGTAAAAAATGGGACAAGGAAAGTGTAAAATGGTACAAGTACAAGGAGTTTTTTAACCTTTATCCGGGTAAAAAGAAGGTACAGTACACCTTTGAAAGCAAATAAGCAGCTGTAGCGTGAGACTTCAACTTTGTTGTGATGGCCACTTGTTGATGTTCTATTTTGTAGTCTGCAAGGCAGAAGGGGTGTATCAAAAGGCAGCGGGGTTAGAAGTCTTCTTCCAGGTTGATATGCAATGTTCAAACCCTTCCCCAGTGCACACTAAAAATCCTTTCTCATTAGAGACATACTTTTCCTGCACATCAGACAATATTTATTTTATAATGACACAGGGTGGTAGAAGAGATGGAGGAATGGATTTTGCACTCAGACAATGCCGGTGTTAGATAGTCCATAAAAGTGCCATTGGCTGTTGTGCTGCTACCACAGTCTTTGTGAGTTCTTTCCATGTACCTTTATGCATTCTTGGCTGTTTAATCTGCTTGTTTGCACATTCACTGCGTCAGTTTTACCTCGCAAAGCTTACCTGGGGTCAGATGTACATTATCACTGATCCAATGCTTGTTGACAGTCACAGACTGAGGTCAATGGAATTTAGCAGTAGAGAAGCACCTTTTGAAGTGCTGGCAGATAAGTACTCTCTCTCCATAAGTATAGTCGGTGCACTATCTCCTGTTATTCTGCCTTCTCTGTATGGCTCAACCCTTTCTGATAGTCGATGGACACCTGAGCAACTTCTGTTTGTCAGGTCTCACCTACTGACATTACTGTCACACACGTGCGCATGGAAGGCAGCTAAAGAGCTCGAGGGAAGGCAGTTCTGAGGCATGCCGGGATGTGGCAGAGTACACTGATTCTTTTTTTCCCTTGCCTGTAGACCATTCCCGGGAGATCTCACCTGGCTCTCATGACGTCACTTCCGGAACCGAGCCAATGGAAGAAGACCTTATCGGCTCTGGCCCCTGTGATGTCACCTCCAGGCTTGAACCTATAGCAGATGATCCTGAGCCAGACCCTTATGACCTCACTTCCTGTCTTCCCCTTTAAAAGTCTAACCGTTTCCCCTATGTGTCAGTCTTGTTATGGACTCTGTTCTAAGCACATCAGTGCTCTATATTTTGCATTTTCGACTTTGCAGCCAGGATACCTCATTATACAGGTGGCTGCCCCAAACCTTTATCTGTGTGATGTCTCGTTATTGCGACAATATATATATATATATATATATATATATATATATATATATATATATATATATAATATAGGAGCTTGAGAGGATCTGCCTGGAAGAATGGGATTGTTATATTTGTGCCAGGATTCTTCCCCACCTGGGGCTCAAATTCTTGTATGTTCATTCTTATTTTTTTTATTTATGATTATATTTGTTTTTAATTTTGATGACATATGAAGGCCACCTGCTATTCACCAACAGGAACTGCCTTCCCCACAGTGTGTGTGTGTGTGTGTATATATAAATATATATATATATATATATATATATATATATATATATATATATATATACAGTGGAACCTCGGGTCACGAACATCTCGGACCACTAACAAATCGGGTTATGACCAAAAAGTTTGCCCAACTTTTGCATCTGTTCACGACCACACACTTGGGTGACAAACAAGCCAGTTTCCCTTCTGGTTCGTACACGCCGATGATTTCCGCACGTGTTCAGTCTCTCCCTGCGCATTCCCTGTGCAGTGAGCAAGCGAGCGAGAGAGAGAACAAGAGAGAGAGCGAGAGAGAGACGGCTGGCCGCGTGAGAAGGCAGTTAAAGAATGCACCACGCTTGTTTTTAAAGAGACTGCTTTCAGCATTGTGTTAACCTCGTTGTATTTAATGAACACTTTTTTCTATTGGATTTTAACCTCCACTTAACTTCTGTTTTTATGGGATCATTTATTTATTGAAGGATTCTGAAAGCACTGCACTTTATTTAATTTGGACTTTGTTTTTGATTGTTGTTTTGTTGATTTTAATAAAAGCACTTGGCACTTTTTGCACCATCCAATTGCTCCATTTGTAGTGCCTCACTGTTGTACTCATCGGTAACATTACCGACGGTGACGGGTTTAAGGGCTCCCGGAAGCGAGATGGGAGCATGCAGTGAACCTGAATTGTCACAGACTTTACCTTAAAACTGTAATCTCCTCTCCACCCAGTTCCTCCTCACTTCCTTCATGCCAGAACTCGACTCATGCAAGGTTAGTTTTCTTGGTTGTTTATGGTTAGTTTTTGTATAAATTACGGATTTTTCAAATGTTCATTTTTTTACCTGTGCTTAAAACTCATTTAAAAAAAAGTGTTTACAGCAAGGTTTGTAAGGCTATAGCGTGAACTCTTGCAATGTTAGTTTTCTCTGTTCAAGGTTTTCTCAGTGTTATTCAATGTTTTTACATTTAGTTTACTATTACACTGTGCATTCTATGGCAGGGGTAGGCAACGTCGGTCCTGGAGTGCCACAGTATGTGCAGGTTTTTATTCCAACCCAGTTCCTTAACGAGAACTCAATTATTGCTGATGAAGCACATATTGCTTAAGTGACATTTTAATGCTTCATTGTAGTGGTCTCGCTTGTTAAGGTTCTCCAACCTTAATTGCTTATTTCAATCTTAAACTGCTGCATTCAGTGTTTTAATTGCTCCTTATTAGTAATAAGATGTAAAACAGGGGTAGGCAATGTCGGTCTTGGTGAGCCGCAGTGGCTACAGGTTGTCATTCCAACCCAATTGCTTAATTAGAAACCAATCATTGCCAATCTCAGACCTTATTTAATTTTATGGCTTGTTAGTCTGTGCAATGTAAGGCTTTTATATCGTAGATTTTTTTCCTTTCCAAGGATATCATCCAAATGATATGAAGCCTAAAACAGATCATTTTCAGTCTGTCACATTTTTCTATTAAGTGTTTTATTAAATCAAACCGTGCATGATGAACACACACAGATGTAATTGGAAAAAAGCTAGCTGGAGAACTGCTGGCTGCTTTGTCTTTTACATCTTATTACTAATAAGGAGCAATTAAAACACTGAATGCAGCAGTTTAAGATTGAAATAAGCAATTAAGGTTGGAGAACCTTAACAAGCGAGACCACTAAAATGAAGCATTAAAATGTCACTTAAGCAATATGTGCTTCATCAGCAATAATTGAGTTCTCGTTAAGGAACTGGGTTGGAACAAAAACCTGCACATACTGTGGCACTCCAGGACCGACGTTGCCTACCCCTGTTCTATGGTATAATTAACTATTTTTGTGCTTAAAAATCTTTAAAAAAATATATTTACATTCAGCTCGTATGGTCTGGAACGGATTAATTGTATTTACATACAATCCTATGGGGGAAGTTACTTCGGGTCATGACCAAATCGGGTTGCGACCAGAGTTTTGGAATGAATTACGGTCGTGACCTGAGGTTCCACTGTATATATATTGTGATGGATGGCCAGGGCCCATGCCCGGCCAGGACGCCCATGCAGCATACGTTCCAGGGGAACAAGCATGGGAACCACAATATCTTCCTCTGGATGCTAGATGGCAGCCTCCCTTTGTTGCAGCGGTGCCTCGGACTCCCCCAGGGCTTCATGGAGGTTGGAGTGTTTTGCAGCCCTGTTAGGTTCCGAAGGCGCCGCCAGAGAGTGCTGCAGCAAGAGCTGCTGGACCCTTCTGGGCACTGGTTTCCCCACACCCGGAAGTGCAGCCAGATGTCGGCAATCAAGCACCTGGAGCACTTCCAGGTGCCCAATAAAAAGAGCCAGCAACCACCACTCAGGGGCCTGAGTCGGGGGGAGGAGGACAAAGTTGCCTGGGAGGAGGAGTGGTGGTGCAGAGAAAGAGTGCTTTTGTATTTGTGTATTGTGCTTGGGACTGTGTTGTGCCTGTGGGGATTACGGGGAAGGCATGCCCCACAGGTGAAGAAAATAAATAGTTTATTTATTTTATACGTATGCCTCCATGTCCAATCTGTGTTGGGTCAGGCGCATATATAGCGCCTTTTTACTATATATAAATATATATATATATATATATATATATATATATATATATATATATTGACGGATGGCCAGGTCCCCAGGATTCCAGCCCACAGAGGCTCGTTAAGTCATGCAGCTCCTTCGGGTGGTGGCCACAGAGCCCAACAGGTCTGAGTCCTGAAGTGCCACACCTGTGGCCCCGATGTAACCCAGGAGGGCTGCCACTTTGTGTTCCGGGGGACATAGAGTGCATCTCATGGCTGCTCCCCCCGATCCAGTGTTGAAGGGGCGTCCCGGCCGCCCGTCACAATATATAAACACACGTATATCCATACATACATACATATATATATAGGGTTAGGTCTTGGTAGCAGAATTCCCATTTAATAAAGAACTTCAACAAGCTGAAAGAAAGTACCAGGGCAATTGTTGTGTGTGCTAAAGTTGTTAGTGCACACCTGAGGACACAGTAGTAACTCTTCAGATGCAGGTCTGAGAATAAACAACAGTTTCTTGGTTGCTTTATTCTCACATGACACTCTGGATGGAAGGAACAAGACATCTGTAGGCAGAGTGGAAGCAGCATCAGACTTTGTCTGTGGTTGCTTCCTCCATTGTAAAAGGCACAGGAGAAAAAGGTATTAGTTACTGTGCTGCACCCTTCTCTCCCTTCTCTATGCCCCACATACATCCCACAAACACACACACACACACATACACACACACACGCACACACACTATCCACACACACACACATATATATATATATATATATATATATATATATCCATCCATCCATCCATCCATTATACAACCCGCTATATCCTAAGTACAGGGTCACGAGGGTCTGCTGGAGCCAATCCCAGCCAACACAGGGCGCAAAGCAGAAAACAAACCCTGGGCAGGGCGCCAGCCCACCGCAGATATACATATTGTCACACTTGGGTCACTTAGTCGCACAGATTCATTCAGGGTTTTCAAGAAACAGAAACTTTATTCGTAAACAGCACAATAAAGCAGAGGATGTCCGGGGGAAGATAGACAAGGCAGTGAGATAAAAGGACAGCTGCAGTACAGGCTTTTAAATGTTCAAAGCCCCACGCTAGATGCAGATCACGCGGCTCAGCAGCAGCAGCAAGCCTGCAGCTGATCTAGCAAAGAAAAGATAAAAAAAAACTGTATTTGTTTCCCATTGAAACACTGTTTAAGAGGGGGTTTTGGAGGAGTGGCCATGTCCCAATTGGGGCTACGTTCAGCATCTTCACGATATATACTAGCTGTGTAAGCCCGTACTGTAAAAATCCCGGGCTCCTAGAAACCATGGATTCTGGCACTTCACTCAATCAGTTGCATCGATTGTACATTAGCAGCACAAGTGAGGTTCTCTTTCCTCGGCAGTTTCATTTTGCTGATGTGTTCACCTCGCTGGTGTATTGGCAGCTAAGTGAGTTTCTCTTTTGTTGGCAGTTTCACTTTGGTGACAGAGTTGATTTCTTTGAACTTCATGCTGTACCCTTGCATTTCCGGGCTGGACAGACAGACACACACACTTTCACGCATAGACATTTATATATAAGACATATACAGTATATATGTATACTGTATACTTTTCATATATACAGTTTTGAGTCTTTCAGTTTTCTACCATTCAGCTGTGCAACACCTTGCCTGAGTTGAGCAGGCTGAATAGTCTGTTGCTGGGGTGGCTTAAGTCCATAATTATTTTAATTGCCCTGTTCCTGTAGTGTTTGGTGTACTGTAGATATTCTCCAGAGATGTCACTGCTCACCTTAAGATTCACTCTGCTGAACGCACCACTCTCTGCAGGGCTTTGTGATCTTGGACTGAGAATTTCCCAAACCATAATGTGCAGCTCTACATTAGGATGCTCTTTATGGCACAGGTGTAAAAAGTTTTCAAAATGATTGGGGAGACCTTGAATTTCCTTAGCATTCTCAGGTGATAAAGGCGCTGTCTTGCCTTCCTGAACTGAGCTTGCATGTGCTGGGTCCATGTCTGGACCTTGGTAATATGAACACCCAAGTACTTCAAACCACTCTCCCTCTCAACAGGAACTTCATTTATGCTGATGGGGCTTTAAATCTGCTGGTGCTTCTGCCTGAAGTCCACCACTAGCTCCTTGGTCTTGCTGACGTTCAATGAGGGGTTCTCTACCTCACCCAGATAGGCCTCTCATCAGTGTTGAAAATGAAGCCTAAAACAATAATGCTGGAGCTGTGTTTGGCGACAAAGTTGTGTCTGTAAATGGAGTACAGAAGAGGACTCGGTACAGAACCTTGTGGAACTCCTATATTGACAATGATAGCGTTGGAGAAACAGTTGTCTGGTCTCAACACTTGAGGCCTGTCTGTCAGAAAATCCAGCACCCAGTCACAGAGGGAGTTGTTCAATCCTAGGTCTTTGAGCTTTGTCACCAATAAGCAGGGGACAACGGTGTTAAAGGCCAGGCTGTAGTCTATAAACAACAATCTTACATAATTACCGTTGTTGCTGTCTATTTGGGACAGAGGGGTGTGCAGAATATGCAATATGGCGTCATCTGTAGACCTATTTATATGGTAAAACTGGAGTGGATTACAGGAAGGAAGCAGCAGATGGAGTCTTTAATAATCCCCTTGAAGCACTTCATGACAAGAGATGCGAGTGCTAAAGGGCAGTAATCTTTAAGACACGTGGGTTTGTTGTTCTTTGGTATGAAGTACAATAAGAGATTTTTTAAAACAGGTATTACACAAATTCAAACAGGAACATGTCATTTTATAATCTGTTATTTACAGATAGTGAATTATTATTATGAGAACAAACATAAATAAGAATTTCAGTCTGCCTATAGCCAAGAAAATTTAAACATCAACTTTGTCTTGATTCTTGAATAACCTTATAATAGTTTATGACCTCTAAAATTGAGTGCCTAAAGCTAAATTTTCCCTTTAGTCCTAACATGCAGCCTGTGCTTAAACTGCAAGCGAAACTTTAAATCTGCTACTGAAAAAGTTAACCATTTTTTAAGGATGCTGCAAAAATAATTTATTTCTTGAAATTGTTTCACTTGACATTGTGAATGAAAAATTCATAAAGGTGATGAAAACATGGCACTGGGTCCAAAGCATTTTTCTCTGTGGTTATGCAAAGGCGTATGCCTAAATCAACAAGTAGGATGAATGTTAGTTTGTCCATCCCAGACTCCATCAGTCCTTCACACCAGGCAAATTTAAAGTCAGCCCAATGGAGCACACTAGCACTGAGCTCACCTGGGGAAATTTAGAGTTATCAGCTAACCCGACAGGGCTGTCTTTGAGAGGAAATAAAAAAAAATTAAAATGGAGCTCATTTGCCTGAAGATATTACACTAAAGATTGGTAATAAAACTGGTAGTTGTCACATTGTTGTTAAGAATAATATTTTGCTCTCTTTAAAAACAGATTTCTGTGTTTTCTAACAACCTCTAAGTCATAGATATCTAAAACTAAACGGAAGACAACTCAGTGGTTCAGTTTAAGCTGTTAATAGCAGACTTAAGAAAAACTATTTACTGTATATAACCAGCAATCAAAATTTGTCAAAAGTCTTAAGTGACCTGTTTTATTTTATTATACATATTTCAAATTAACATGTCAATTTTAAAACCTTTTTTTTTAAATTTAGTGTTAGACCATACCATTTCATGTGAGAATTTAACGACAACATAAATGATAATAGTGTAAATTTTTGAGATACATTAGCCTTTACGGCCGACAGATCTAAGGTAAATGGCTGAAGCCTGAAAGTCTTGTCATGCTGAACAGAAGTGCAGTGTGCTCTGGGAAAGCTGAAGGGCAAAGCAGGATTCAGGTTTTGCTTAGTTAGAAAGCACAGCATTTGATTCCCAATGGAAAAGATCTTAGATATTTAAAACTAACAGAAGACAACTCTGCATACAAGCAGTTGTACAGCTCGTATGATAATGACTCACTAACATTTTCTGTGTATTTTGAGAAAAATGGTGTGGCCATTCTTGGTAACACATGAGGAGGAGAGTGGTTTCCTTTTATTTGACTTTTTTGAAAAAGTGCTTCTAGATTAGTTGTTTGTTGCAAAAATTGAGCTTCCCCTCAGTTCAGTTGTTGCTTCTGTGACACTTTTATGATAAGCTCCGCTCAGGTGTAAAAATTGACACTTTCTGAACAAAATCTTTTTCTTTTCATTTTCAATTAAGTATACACAGTGTGCATTGTAGCTAAGAAACTAGATCACCTGGAACAATATTTGTATTGCTTATATGAGCTGGCATAGTTTTTGATGCAAATAAATATAACTATTAAGTGAAAGCTTAAATCAAAGTCTGATTGCTGTTATTGAGCCGAGAAGCCCGATTGATTCCTATAGTCCCTTAAGAGCTTAAGAAGGGGTGTCTTTTGAGAGGTCCTCTATTGGGGGTAAACTGTTTTGAAGTTTAGGACTGAAAGTAAACAATAACTACAGTCAGCTAGCTGCCCATCACAGAGGTATCTAGCACTGAATACATGGAGTAAAATACTGACAGTCAAACGCGTAAAAGATTACAGGTAATAGTCGTACCGTTGGCTTTGAAGCTTCTTCATATCCTCCATTAGGAGAAGAAACTAAGAGGTAAGTCAGCACCTTTCATGTGAAGTGCATGTCATAGGTGATCTCATAGCATGATAAAAAAAATTTTTGACCATAGTACGATTGTAAAAGCACAAAACTAGAAGTAAAACTGGACTGTAAATAATGGTAATCGAAATGACTAACCAGAAAAATTGTTCTGTACATCTTATTCCAACATTTGCTAATTTAATGATAATGATGAACATTAATGCTTTCTGACTACATGTCACACTAGGTCATCTTTAAAGTAACACTAGTACAGGATAAATTAATTACATATTCAATTTGCATACTTGGTAGAACAGTTGATTGCTCCAGATGTGTACTGTTTAGCTCCCTGAAACTGTATTTTAGTTTTAGCCCAATTAGAATTTACATGCTCTTCTTATGTCAACGTGGCTTTTCCCTGTACTCCACCTACTTGTTTCACCAAAAAGAAGATGTGTCTTCTAGTCATGGGATGTGGCAGATTTGTCAAATGCAGATGCTGATCTCATCACCGGACTATGTCAGTTTAAAATTGCTGCACATGTCATATTTACCGATTGATACCAACCTTCCTTCCCTGTCTTTCCTGGCCTTTTTTGTGACAGCTAATAATGTGCTGCCTGACAAAGCTGGTGCTGTACTAAGGGTTAAGAGGTACAGCGAGTTCATCTGCAATCTCTGACCTTTTTTCTTCTTTTTCCCATTCTGTCATGGTATGTAAACCACAAGACATCAGACAGATAAGCTTCTGTTTGTGAGATCCAAAACACTTGCATTCATTATTTCTTAATCACTACATTATTGGTATTGTACTTCCAGATGAATATTCATTAGTTGTCAGCAGTCATGCACACAGAGCCATCCCTTATAACTAAAACCATAATCAAACCTATTTGATTTAATGGCGCAAGTCGCAGACTAGCTAGAGTTACTGGGTATGGCATATTAGGTGACTGCTTCTGTAATCTAAATGAAGGCTATGACTGAAAATCACTGGAAAAGTTGCATAATGTGACATAGTCTTACAGTGGTTGCCTGTAGTTAGTGTGCAAGTGTGTTGTATATGCTGCAATAGAATGACCGCCTTTCCATAGCTCCACAGTTGACTCCTGCCATGAAAATTATACTGCAGGTATAGGCTCCTGCTCCCATAACCATGTAATGGAAAAAGTGGAATGAGAAAATGAAAAATGTATAGGCTGAAAAGGAATAGCACGGTTGTGCAGTGGTTACCACTACTGCTTCACATCTCCAGAGTCCTGGGCTAAGATCTCAATTCAGGCAGTGCCTGCTTCAATGTTCTCTCTGTGCCTGTGTGTGATTTCCAGATGCAGATGTTTCAGGCTGGTTTGTTTAACTGGCAACACCAAATCTGCACATTGCCCTCCAATGGATTGGCCCGCCTTCTAAGGTTTATTCCTTACTTGCACCCATACTGCCAAGACCCTAGTGAGAAAATATGTGGATGTCTGATGTAAATTAAGTAAACTAACATATTGCCTGATTGTATAAAACTTGTATAACTGCTTTCTTTTTATTGTTGTCCACATAAAGTAAAGCAGATTTTCCAATTCACTATTCTGGTAAAATAAGAAGCTTTAACTTTCTATTGCACTTATTTTAAACCTTAAAAAACAATATCAAATATCAAATATCAATCAAATAAAGCAGCATTTTTATGTTGTGTGAACAGTTTAGCTAATTTGGTGTTATACTCTTTGTTTTCATTTTATTATGGCCTTCCAGTATTGTGTATAAGACTTAAGCATTTTTGACTTGCTGTTGCAAGCGACTGAACTGTATATAATTGTGAAGCAAATATTTCACCAAGTTTTACTTACAGATTTTTTTTTACAGTCCATTAAATGATTTCTTTTCATCTCCTGATGTGGTTGAGAGAATGCTAGCATCTCGCCATTTAGCACTGTAGTTATGGCTCTCACACACCACTTAAAGCTCAAGATTTTGAAAATGTTCCATCTTCAAGGCATTATCTACACTGTATCTGCTCCCACCCAGTTGACTGTTTAGAGAAACAATTAGTAGAGCAGAAATCCTCCTTAGCTGTCCTTATTACATTTAGAATTAAAGCAGTTGCACTGAAGTAACTGAAGTTGGCCTGCATTTTAGACACTTGGAGTGTTTAAATAGTAGAGAACTTGGTTATTTATGGTATATATGAAGAAAATATGTCATACATAATTGTATTGCTAATATTAACTTATAAAAAGACAATCAGTTTGATAAACGATATAAAATCTGCATTGCAACACTACATTCTGTGATTCTGTTAAATTTCTTATAAATTATGTGAAGTATAAAGTTCACTATTAAGATTTTGACTTACAAAGAAGTTATAAGACTGAAAAATATATTGGTTATTATAAGAAATAAGTGAATAAACATTGATTTGTATCAAATATATATCTATACAAAATCTAATAAATATTTTTTGGCAGGTTTCCAAATCAGGCTGCATATCTTCAAATATTCATATCCACATTAAATCTTCATCACCTATGCAGGCTTTGTTCACTCCCATTACAATTAAGATCATAGCACCACAGAATACTGTAACTGTTTTCAGCCTGTCATCTTCCTGCACATCTTAGGACTCTTAATCCCAAACATGCTTATAAATTCCAGTGCACACAGCACCTGCTGGCTGTTTCCTTGTCATGTTCCTACATGCTCACATTATCATCCTGCACCACATTTCCACCTCCCTTTGGTATCCACTGTTGCTCTCACTATGAATGATTGGAATTAAGTGGTTGCAGAAGCCTTGAGGCCTTGAGACAGTGTGGAGAGATAAGAGCTGTTGGCTTACATCAAATAAAGGTAAATGTTTCTTGCAATAAGAACCATACAGCAATATTGTTTAGGTGAATGGGTCCCAAAGTAGACAGTGACCATAAAGATATAAGCCATAAAGTCACAACATTAATTGAGCTACTATATACCCACATACAAAGTGAGGAGGTATAACATTTATTGTCAAGCAGCAACTTTAAAAAATGTTTAAGAATGATCTTGAAAACACATGAGAAGCAAGAAGAACACACAGGAAGCAATCGAGTCAACATGCTGTAGGATTTAGTCAGTGTAAAGTGTAGATATTTTAATTTATCAGAATTATCTACACTCTTCATCCTCAATGGACAACACATTACCTAATTCTGAAAAAAGTTATACTCACTATAACCCTTTTGGACCCACTGTGACTTGAACTCTTCTGTTATCTTGAACATGTGGGACGTTATCAAAAGCTTTCTGAAAATCAAGATAAATAATATCTGATTGTATGCTTTTATTGCTTTCTCATAGAATTCCGGCATATTAGTGTCTGCCCCATCTGAACCCATGCTATTTACTAATACTCCTGTGCTTGACATGTGATACTGAACCTTTTCCTTAAAATGTACTTGTATCAATTTACCTGTGATGGGTGATACATCTACTAATCTATAATCTCTTGAATCAGCCCTGTCACCTTTTCTATATAATGGATCAACATTCACTTCCAATCTTCATGAACATACCCAGTGTACATTATTTTTTTTAAATATACATCCAATGTTTAAATATATACTCATAAACCTGCTTAAGCACTTTAGGATAAATGTTATATGGTCCTGTTGGTTTGTTTGGTTTAAGCTTTTTATTCTAAGCAGCTCTTCTCTCTCTACAATTTCCAAATCACTAAATATTTTCTTAATAGCCCATGTACCTGTATATACATACCTGTAAATGTTATAATAACACAAAAGGACAAGAGGAAAAGTTGTGGATAACCTTTGTAACACCAAGTAAGGTCCAAAATTCAATTTAATTATTTCACTGTGACTAGTTCTCTGTTAAAATGCAAGTATAATCTTAACAAATTAATAATTACATGATGAGTATACATAAAGACATGGATTTGTTTAAACAGACAGAAAAACAAAGAAGTTTAAAACTAATTAGTGGACCATACATGTCCTTTAATTAACTGCTCGATTATGGCCAGCTGACAACAGAGGACAACAAAAATTGCAGTCAGTAACATCCCTGGAGAAAATAAGCCTTTGTGGTGTCAATGATCAGTTAGAAAAGAAACATTCAGACACAGTCAGCATCCTGGAGACCTCGATCAACTGTCCACCCATCCCCTTTTGGGAAATCTAGAGTAGTCTGTGCTGGGCCGTCCAATGTATTTTCAGAATTTTCTCATACATTCCAAGTGAAATTAAAGAAAATACAAGAGAACCTCTTAGGGCTGTAACAGTCTGAACTCAAAACTCTTCTCTAGAACAAGCTCCATGCCCTACAGTCATGTTCTTATATACTTGGTGAGGAGGAAGGGGTGGGACGTCTGAGTTGGTGCAGGAAGTGAGACAGAGGTTATTATGTAATTCTTCTGAAGTTTTATGGATAAAAAGAGACAAAGAGTCAACCACCGTGTCACCCTACCCATTGGGTTCATTTTTCATGCCTTGGTATAGTCTTCTTGAATACATTCCCTAGGCACATGTTGCCTACACTATATACCACATTCATATTTTTGCATATATTGAGATTATGTTTTTAATTTATTTTTCATTTCTTTTTCATTCTGTATTTGTAATTATTGCATTGCATGCTGAGGTTTTCATTTACTTATTTGGCTAATGCCTTTATCCAAGGTGAATTACAACATTTTTGATACAATTGGTTACGTTTCTTTTTTAGTTTTCCAGTGGGAGCAAAGGCTGGTCAAGTGACTTGCTCATAGTGTCAGTAGCGAGATTTGAACCCACACTCTCAGATTATGATGTCCAAAGCCTTAAGAGATCATAAGTGGAAGCACACCTAATGAGAATAAATGGAATTGAATTGCATCTAAAACAATATGAGCTCTCCTGTTTCAAGTTAGATATACCTAATCATAATGAATTTCTCACAGAATTCTCTAATAAAGAAGTTTAGTGCTTTCTGCAAAACATTCATCTTTATGTGAGGTTTGTTAGTGATTGTAGATGCAAAATAAAAATCAAACAATCCTGCTCAGCATTTTAAAACTACAAGTGACTTTGTTTATTTTTAACATGTACATTTGTAGCTGTAGGTAGCAGAGTCAAATGAAACACAAATTAAATTTCATAAAGTACAATTTCAAGACTTCATTTCAATATTGCAAGGTAAAATGCAATAGCACAGAAAACAAAATAGCTTTTAGAGAAACTGTTAATATCCAATATTAACTTACCTACCTTATTGGTCATATCATTCTCAGTTTCTCCCAAACTTACCAGCATATGATCCATTTTGATGTAATGTAATCATGTAAAAGATTGTGGCACTCACCAGCACAGTGTAGCCATCACTGAATTGCAATTGCATTTTAAAAAAATGAAATGCTTGTCCATGCTACCATCTCAGATATTGTGTTATTCCTCAATAAGCTCCAGATCTCAGTGATCTGATCCTGGGTAAAGGAAATTTAGACAATGTATTGAAGGAAGACATAAACACAGCTACCCAATCTGACCAAAGGTAATAGGTAATAATAAAAATCTATCTATTAATACCAAGACTATCGCTGTAATGTGTGAGAAAGAGTTGTCAAGTTAATGATAATACAGTAAACAGCATTTCAAAGTTCATTTTTTTCCTGCAAAAATTATTTATGCCAATGTTACTAAAAAAGGCAGCCATCCAGCTAAATCCACCCTGTCTTAACACTTATTTAGGCTCATACACATTAAATTTAAACAAGTTAGAAAATGTCCACGTGACATAACATTCTTGTTTGTTCAGGGACTTTGTTAACTGATATGAAAGTTTGTGCATTTTACATTTTTAGTTACTTTATCAAAGACTCAGTTATCACATTTTTGTTAATGAAATGTTTTTGTAACAGTAAGTCATATTAAAAAAATAGTCAGTGTGTTTACATGCACACACAAAACAGGAATAAAGTGAGTAACCCATTTAAGACATGTTCAAGTACACTTCTGGAGTTCTGCTTTGGCAAAACGCTCCACCGTCTTTAAACTGTGCAAAAAAGAGTTAAACCTCATCATTGGCCACCATGAGTCTGAAAACAAACTTGAAGTCTTTGATAATGTTCTTGTGTTTTATAAGTACATCTACTCTTCCATGTACTGTAAAGTAAATAACATCCATCAACCAGTTTACTTGTACATACTTGTGGTAATCTACCTGCACTTAATGTTAGGCATGCATGCGTTAGTTTTAAGAAGGGTCCCAACAGAAGGTCAAGAGATAAAGTTATCAGAAAAGTCACTTACTTTCCAGAGAAGGTACCAGCTTGTCCAAGTGGAGCACTTCATAGGTGCACTCGATGCCGCTAGTCTATTTAATACATGCCTTGCCAGGATTGAGCATGGTACATGTGCAGAACGCAACAGCATCAGCCACTATTGGAGAAAGAGAGCGTCATGATGCAGGGGTTGTTCTCTGGAATCAGTCGTGTAGACAGCATTGTTGGTGTAGCTTATCTTTCAAAGTATACCAAACAGCGTCTTGTACCTTATTTGTATATATTTTCTTTTTATAAATAAGAATAGATATCTCCTAGTTATAGTAGTGTTGATGGAGGTATTTATACAGTTTGGGTTTATAGTGAATTTTTTTTTCTTCTTTTAAGTATTTTTGGGATTCATTGGATTTGGTTTTCTGTAGTTTCTTCCTGATAGTATTTTCTTTATTTAGGAAGACTACTCTTTTTATGTATATGCAATCTTCACTATGTTTGATTGGGACATTATTTTTAGTGTTTTTGTACACTGTACATAAAACTCACTATTGTTTTTGGAAATAACTTTTTGTGTCTGTGTCTCCATATCTGATATCTGTCAAGTCTAGTGTAGTCTAGTACCAATCCTTGCCACTACATGGGGTGTCACAATCCTTGATCTGAGCCATTGATGATTCGTGGTATGAACACTGGCCACAGTATCACACGATCACACTGTTTGAACCTATCTATAGCAAATAGCTTGACTAAAATTAAACACATTCTTAGTAAGTTCCTGTTTCTGGATTGCATGCAGCCCACTCCTTTCTCCTTAGCTGTGCAATCGAGCCCTACAGCTGAGATGATAATAATGCAGATATTTGTACTTCAGTAAAATAAATATTGGGCTAGGTTACTCGTTACTTTAAAAAGTAATCAGACTATGAAATTCACATTACTTTTAACATGCAATACCAACACTGCTCCCAAGATTGTGCCACTGAGTGTAACACTTCAAGTTCAACTCATGAACATACATGTAAATAGCAATTTCTGCAAATATTTATAGAGATTATTTTAACCAGGAGCATGAATAATGTGATTGCCCAAGCATTTCCTCAGGAAATTTATCTTAGGGACGCTTCTGCTGTCCTCTTCTACTTTCGGCTGCTCCCATTATGGGTCACCACAGCAGATCATCTTGTTCCATATCTTCCTTCTGCATCCTGCTCTGTCACACCCATCACCTGCATGTCCTCACTCACCACATTCATAAACCTTTTCTTAGGCCTTCCTCTTTTCCTCTTACATGGCAGTTCCATCCTTAGCATCCTTTTCCCAATATATCCAACATCTCTCCTCTGCATATGTCCAAATCAACACAATCTTGCCTCTCTGACTTAGTCTCCAAACAGTCCAACCTGAGCTGACCCTCTAATGTACTCATTTCTAATCCTGTCCATCCTCGTCACACCAATGCAAATTTTAACATCTTTAACTCTGCCAACTCCAGCTCTGTGTCCTGTTTTTTGGTTAGTGCCACTGTCTTCAACATAAATAACATAGCTGGTCTCATTACTGATCTATAGACCATCACAAATCACTTCTGACACTCTTCTCCATCCATTCCACCCTGCCTGCACTCTCTTCTTCACCTGTTTTCCACACTCCCCATTACTCTGTACTGTTGATCCAAAGTGTTTAAACTCATCCACCTTTGCCAACTCTAATCTCTGCATCCTTATCATTCCACTGACCTCCCTCTCATTTACACATATGTATTCTGTCTTGTTCCTACTGACCTTCCATCCACTCCTCTGTAGAGCATATGTAAGAGTTTTACAGGATATATATGAGAGAAGTGTGACAGTGGTGAGGTCTGCGGTAAGAGTAGCGAATGCATTCAGGTTAGAGGTGGGATTACATCATGGATTGCCTCTGAGCTCTCTCTTATTTGCAATGGTAATTGACAGGTTGACAGACGAGACTATGATGTTTGCAGGTGGCATTGTGATCTCTAATGAGAGTAGGGAGCAGGTTGCCTGTGGTTGTTGAAAGTCTGTGCGAAATTAACAGGCCAAGAGAGTGCAACAGACATGCAGAGACTACAAAATCTTTAAGAGTAACCCAGTTAAGGGTTTACAAGGCCAAATATTTGGTGTTTTAACAGTGTCTCTGAGACCAATAGCTTATTTCTCTAATTGGAATATGCATTTACATGTCATTTTAACAACCCGGGTTCTGTAATTCTGTATTATTAAGTTTCTTTTAAATGCACTGTGTTAATAAACTTTACTTACATGCATTCAAAGACTACAGTAAATACCTGCTCTTTAACAGCATCTTATAATTCCATGTATTTAATAATGGAGCACAAACAGGTTTATGGTGGCTCAATAGCTTTCATACTGTAGCAGTAGAGGCGTGGAGCCACCTCTAACACCCTCAGGTACCACTCCAGACACTGGATAAAAGTCCAAGACTTCTTTATTGTATCACAATAATGTGCACAAAGCACCCTCCACTCCACACTCATCAATCACAATAATTCTCTCTCACAAAACCAATCCTCCTCGCCCAGACACTTCGCCCTCCTACCTCCCAGCTCAGCTCCGTGTCTTTCCCACAGTCCTTTTATACACCCTGACCTGGAGGTGCCTCTGTTCCATTACCCACAAGTCCGTATTCCTTCCGGGTCAGGGTAAACAGTTCTTTTCTTCACCCCGGGAGCACGTCATTCCTTCCTGTCACGTGACCGTGACGTACTCCCAGGTTATAGGGCACATAAGAGCCCATGAGCCCCCCTACAGCGACTCCCGGTGGCCCCCAAGGTATCCAGCAGAGCTGTGTATAAACACTACATAGTCCATGAGGCCCTGCTGGAACTCGGGGCACGATCATGCTGTCGGGAGAGCTCCTCATGGCGGCCTGGGGGTGAGGGCCGGAATATGTAGCCAGCCATCCATCACAATACAAAGAAGGTTCCAGATCAAGTGATGTTAAAATGGAATCCATTTATGTGCTGCTAATAGTTGTAAAAGGTCTGTGACTAGTTGTATTTTTTAAATAACAAAAGAAATTCCAAAAAATTACTAATGACCACCACCACAAGCCTTTAGTGCAGAAAATACATTCCCCTCTGTCTCAACATTAGTGATAATCCTAATACCACACCTCTCAATTAGACAAACTAAAAGCCAACTCATACTGTATGATGAATAAAATGAAATTAACAGAAAAATAATTATAAAAAGAAAATGAAGAATATTTGCATAAATTCACAATCAATATTATTCCATAAAAGAAGAAAAGCACCTGAACTAAGTTCCCCATCTAGCTATTACTATTAGGCAAACCACTGAAATTTATTAAAACTATCTAAATAACTAAATGCTTCGAAAGGAACAGATTTATTGTATAACAGGTATACCAAAGTTGATGCTTATCTTAAAGATTTTAATTTTTTTCTCAAAATACACAGAAGGAAAAATGGTTCTTCAGACGGAAGCCCCACACTGTCAAATGCTATACCACTAAGCAACTGTTTTAGCGTGGCACAAGCTGTTGTTCTGCTGCTGGTTGATAACGTTCGATCTTCACTGTAATAATACCGTGCAGATAATACAGCCATCCGATAGTTTATACAATAGTGTAAATACTGTTAGTTCAGTCCATGCTTATTGAGTGGTGTAATAAAGAGGTCTGTGGCACAGTGGCATTTTTAAATAAATAATTGCGTCCCAGAAGGGCAGGCTTCAATTGTGTGCAGGTGTGTGTGAGCACGCTTCACTCTGGTTATGATTGGGGTGCTTGACTGATCGCTCATACATATGTAAAGGAGAACATATCAGTCAGGTCTCTCATTTGTACCTCGGAGGTAGCGGCATATCACAACTGCACTGAATCAAGCTAATACAGTAATCCCTCCTCCATCGCGGGGGTTGCGTTCCAGAGCCACCCGCGAAAAAAGAAAATCCGCGAAGTAGAAACCATATGTTTATATGGTTATTTTTATATTGTCATGCTTGGGTCACAGATTTGCGCAGAAACACAGGAGGTTGTAGAGAGACAGGAATGTTATTCAAACACTGCAAACAAACATTTGTCTCTTTTTCAAAAGTTTAAACTGTGCTCCATGACAAGACAGAGATTAAAAGAATGCAAACATATCTTCCTCTTCAAAGGAGCAAACAAATCAATAGGGCTGTTTGGCTTAAGTATGCGAAGCACCGCCGGTACAAAGCTGTTGAAGGCGGCAGCTCACACCCCCTCCGTCAGGAGCAGAGAGAGAGAGAGACAGAGAGAGACAGATAAAAAAATCAATACGTGCCCTTCGAGCTTTTAAGTAAGCGAAGCACCGTGCAGCATATCGTTTCAGGAAGCAGCTGCACAAAAGATAGCAACTTGAAGATAATCTTTCAGCATTTTTAGACGAGCGTCCGTATCGTCTAGGTGTGCGAACAGCCCCCCTGCTCAATCCCCCTACGTCAGGATCAGAGAAAGTCAGTGCAAGAGACTGAGAAAAGTAAGCCGGGTAGCTTCTCAGCCATCTGCCAATAGCGTCCCTTGTATGAAATCAACTGGGCAAACCAACTGAGGAAGCATGTACCAGAAATTAAAAGACCCATTGTCCGCAGAAACCAGCGAAGCAGCGAAAAATCCGCGATATATATTTAAATATGCTTACATATAAAATCCGCGATGGAGTGAAGCCGCGAAAGGCGAAGCGCGATATAGCGAGGGATTACTGTATAAGAGTAACCTACATGGCAGAGGGGACATAAAGAGAGAAAAAAAGAGAACAAAGAAAAGAAAAGAAAGTGAGAGAAGATTAGAGAACAGAGGTTATGGTGAAGGAATAAAAGAGAGGGATGCTAATGAGGGATGGAGGCAGGTGGTCATGAATTAGTCTCAGGCAGAGGAACCTGAGGCTGAAGAAGGGGTGTTCCTACTGAACTACGCTGGGGATTAGGAGCGGTCTGTTATGCAGTGTCTCCTGTAGATGCCCAGGGAATTGTGGCGGGAGGCATGTGTGTGGCTCAGCACGGTACTCAATGGATGTAGGAGGCCCAGCAATGATTACCCGAACTAAGGAATCAAAGGTTGATTGCACCCTAGTTCTGTGGGATCCAAAGAGGGTAAGCCAGGAAGATGTTGGTTTTTAGAATGAAACATTGGGTCTCATATTTTTAGAAAAAAAGACTTTCTCTTGATTTTAACCTCGTTTTGTAGGATTTATTTATTGGACTTGGATTTTCTAACCTCCACATTTTGATTGGTTTAATGGATTTTTTATTTATTTATGAGAAGAAGATTTGATTCACTGCACTAATTGCATTTTATGTTTTTGGATTGGATTTAATAATGAAAGCAGTGACACTTGTACACCTGCCCCTTTCTGTAAGTGTGTGTCCTCATTTACCTGGCTCATCTCAGTTCATGGTTATCAACGATTCAGGTTCAAGATGTTCCCAGACAGAAGAGAGGCATGGAGCTGACCCAGACCATCACAAGTGGAATCCATAAAATGATTTTATTCAATGAGGTTAAAAACTCATACAGGCATATATTTAAAAACCTTTGAGTCACAGTGCTCCTTCTCTTGCAGGTCAAGGACACATCAACGTCTATCTTCATCTGGCTTGTGTCCTTATCTGTCCTCCTGAGGTTTCCTTTCCAAGTCCTGCTCCTGCCTGTGTCATTCCTTACCGAAACTTAGACACCCTCTGAGCCCTTCCAGACCCAGATCCTCACTGCAGCCATGATCATGCCCACTCCGAACATTGCTCTGCTCCTACTGCTGCTGAATCCTGGCTTCACCTGGCGAGAGCACGCGGTTTTCCCACCACTGCCCGAATCCTGGTTCCACCCGGTGAGAGCACTCCCTGAGCACTATGGCTGCTCCTGCTCTTGCTTGCTGCGCCCGCCTGCTTCTCTCCATGCACCGCCTATCTCACTCTCTGCCCATCTTTACTTTCTGTCCCCTTCCTTTTTTTAAACTTCTGTTATTCTTTCCATCTCTTATTCCTCCCGTATCTATCTTGTACTTTTATTCACTGGGGAGTGTTGTAGGTGTGATCACTTGACTGCTGCCCTGGGATGATAACTAGACAATCAGACCTGCTGCACGTGCCAAAAAGGCATTGCACAGTTGGCTGATTTAGCGTTAGAGTATTTAAACCACTGTATCTGAGTGTGGAATCACAGCTCTACAGCAGCTGATCAGAAAGCTCTACCGCAGATTGTATTAAGAGTGGGGAGAAATATTGGGATAGAGCTTCTAGCACATGCTGCCTCAGCCATGTGCACAGTCTATTTGAACTTCTTCCATTTGGCAAACGCTTCAGAGCCTTTCTTGTACGGACCTCACGGTTCAGAAACAGTGTCATCCCAAGAGCTCCAAACACACTCAGACAGTCCATCAAGTGCTACTGGTAGAACTGTTTGTACTTAGAAGTACAATTACTTCACTGTAAACTTGCATTACAGTTGTAATATTGCACAACCACTTATGCTTTCATATTGTATATTTTTCATTGTTTTTTTTTTATCATATTATTATTAAAACACAGTTTTTGTGTCTGTGAAATAACTATTAGTTCCTGTTAGCATATATATCCAAATGATAGAAAATAACTTTCATTTCAAAATAACTTTGATTTTGTGGTCAGGACATCAATAGTTCAGAACACGCATTAGATAACATTAACAGCCTTTGCAAGAGACTTCAAATTTTTTACAAAATCTTCTAACTTGTGTCCATATAGTCCAATTAAACTTAAAAATGACATGTCCTTTAAGACTGACGATTGTAAACTAAGTTACTGTCACAAACAAGACCCCAGATGTAGTCCCCCATCATATTCTCGTTGTATTGTCCTTGGTATCGACGCTCGAATTCCTTGAGATCTTGGTGGAATCTTTCTCCTTGTTCCTCTGAGTACGCTCCTATGTTCTCCTTAAAATTTTGTAGATGAGCATCCAGGATGTGCACCTTTAGCGACATCCTACACCCCATAGCCTGATACTAGTTCCTTACTAGTTCCTTACTAGTGTCTCTACCAGATCCACATAATTCTCGGCCTTAGGATTTCCAAGGAATTCCCATACTACTGCGATGAAGCTGCTCCAAGCTGCCTTTTGGACCTCTGTGAGAGTACTGGGAAATTGCTGACACTCCATGATTTTGTTTATCTGTGGTCCAACAAAGATACCAGCTTTTACTTTAGCCTCAGACAGTTTGGGAAAGAATTCTTCTAGGTATTTCATGGCTGCAGACTCTTTACCGAGAGCTGTGACAAATTATTTCATTAGACCCAACTTGATGTGCAAGGGTGGCATAAGAACCTTCTTAGGATCCACCAGAGGCTCCCATTTGACGTTGTTAATTCCGACAGTGAAGTTGCTCCTCTCTGGCGAATCTCGACGATGGTATTGTTCTTTGGTGTCTCTGCTGTTCCAAAGACAAAGGTAGCATGGAAGCTTGGTGAAACCAGCCTGAAGACCCATTAAGAAAGCTACCATTTTAAAATCACCAATGACCTCCCAACCATACTGTTCATAGTTCAAAGCCTGCAGTTTGATGCTATTGTATTCCTCCTTAAGCTGTGCTGAGTGAGCCACCGGGATAGATGGTAGCTGATTCCCATTGTAGAGAAGAACTGCTTTTAGGCTCCTGGAAGAACTGTTGATAAAGAGGCGCCAATCCTGTGGGTTACATGATATCCCAATTGCATCAAATAGACCTGTCACATCATGGCAGTAGCAAAGGTTATCTTGAAGGGTGAAAAAAACATAAAATGCTTGATGTTGTTTTCTCTGACCTGTAACTTGCACGCTTTTGTCTAACAAGTTCCACTGTTTCAGTCGGGATGTCAGAAGTTCGGCTTTAGCTTTAGTGAGACCAAGATCTCTCACCAAGTCATTGAGGTCGTTCTGGTTAGGAAAGTATGGAGTGCTTTCATCAGCAGCGTGAGAAACGTCAGCTGCATCAGTGTCGCTGTCTGAGCTGGTGTCTTCCGTAGACACCTGCATGTTCTGCAGTGGTGCTAGAATGGGAAGGTCAGAGGAATGTGGAACTGGGGCGATCAAAGAAGGGATGTCAGGATAGAACACAGCAGATGTATTTTTCCCAGAACGTCGTTTTGATGGCTCTACCATGCAAAAATAGTAGTTGTTCAGGTGATCTGTTGGTTCTCGCCAAATTCTTGGTATTGCGAACTTTATGCTTCTCTTCTCTCCCCAGAACCAGCCTTCAAGAGTCTTCTTGCAGCAGTCGCAACTAAAGTGTGGAGCCCAAGACTTATGTTGATCTCCAACTGGCATACCAAAGTATTCTTTATATGCTGCATTCATTCTTGCAGATGTAGTCAATGAGTGTTTTTTTGCACGCATTTTGATAAACTCACCGCAAATATAACAAAAAGAATCTGCTGGATATTTACAACCTCTCGATGCCATGCTTGAATAAAATACTCATTAGTTTAGTACTCACTCTAGAAATGTAAAACATATCTAATCTGCTCTATTGCTCGATTCTCAGTAGTGATATGCCTAGCACCTGTGCTGCAACTAGAGGGTGAGCTGCTGTATACCCTTACACAGCAGCAGCGTCAGTGGGAAAATTCATCCAAATACTCTAAACGTTCTGTACAGTAATCTGCTAAGTAAATACCATGTCAGGAATCAATGCGCTGCAGCAGCAGTCCCCGTAAGGTGTTGCATACTTCGGGTTTGGTAAACAGCAAATTGCTGCTGCTATACAGGTGCTGCCATCTGGCAGCCATGTCAACGACATCTAGCGATATATCCGACTGATGTTAAAACAATTACATTGGTGTATGTTTAGACTTTATATATACAACAGCTTGGCACCATAACTTAATGCCATTGAATGACAGAATTATTAGCAGTGACTCAAACAAGGTTTTGCTGCAGTGATGCTAAACTTATGGCCATGACTGTATACAAAATGTTGGGCAAAAGTGACAAAACCAATGTTTTGACTCAATGGATGATTGTTACTAGTTGCTTTTGACCCAAGCAACACAAAATTAACATTGTCTTGCCAGGAACAAAACAAAAAAATTTTTTGTTGCCTTGTGTTATTATTGTTGTTGTTATTTTACCATTTTGTAGGGAAATAAGTTTATGGAGGATTTGCATATTGAATCTCATTGTATCATACAATAACAATAAAGAAATTCAATTCAATTGAGAGTGCGTATTTACAGATGATGATGACTGGCTGCTAAGTCGATTTAGATTTCCAGGTGCTATCTTCATGGAGCTCTTGATATCATTTTAAAGATGAAATGCATTAAAGTATATATATTACATTATACAGATACATTTTTAACTTCATTTAAATAATGTATATTGTTAATGATTAAATATGCAAGGACTCGGTGGGCAGCAGTAGCAATTAGCTGGCGCCCAGTTCAGGGATTGTTCCTACCTTGTACTGTATGCTTGCTGGGACTTGCGTGACCCTGGATGGATAGACGGATGGAATAATTAAACATGTACTACAAAGATATTTCAATGTTTCTTAAAAGTTTTGAAGAATCTGCGTTCTGAGCTTACAGATGGCTTGACATTTACTAAAGAGCTGAGTGGCGATTGTTTTTTTGGAGAAAGAAAAGGAAGGACTGGAATTGAGGGTTAGTACATTTGAAAGAGACAGTACTGCTGTAATAAATTATTTTATTGAGGGTAGCGCACGAGGCAGCAGGAAGCATCTTGCAGGAGGCAGTAACAATCTCTGGAAGGGGTGCCGGCTCGTCGCTACCACTGTGCCAACGTTTCTCAATGTTTAATACATGATTTAATTTCTATCATCATGAAAATGATATCAAGTATACAACTTAGTATTTAAATTCTTCAGAGAGCTGTAACATCATTATTGTAATGTTTTCTGTGTCCTGTCGGTGTAAGAGAAAGGCCGTTTAAGAAGCACATACTGATTCACACACATAAGAGTACATAGAATACAAAGCATTTAATGTGCTACTTTAGTTACGATGGGAATTGAGAAACTATTAAACGATTTTAAGATGAAGTTCATGACGTTCTACTTTAATGACAAAATAAACTATGCGATTAAAGTGGAAATTTCAAACTTTTTTTCACACTGTGTCCCAGTTTTTTTTTTCTCTATACCTTAATACGGTTCCATATGACACTCAGATGGTGGGCTACAAATCGCCTTTTCACGGCGACTTTGATATCTAACCACTTCTTATTTATTTCGGGCACTATGCTTAACTTTCTGAACTTAAACTTTTGAGTTTTTCCGACACTCTATGTCACTCGTTCAACTTCCTTTTGTTGTTTATATCACTGCTTAAACCAACAAATAGTACGTTTTTCCTTGCCTCTACTTGGTATTCACTGGAATTCTTCTTTTTCCCCATGCTTTTGCCATTGTCTTTTCACAGAATGCAAAACATAAGGGTATATTTATATTGATTTGCGTATTCAAAGAGGTATAATTATGGGAGGAGTTGGGGTGGAGCAACAGGCACGTGCACGAAAGTTTCTTTTCACACTGACCGGGATTTATGGAGCAGAAGAATGTGGAAGTTGGCGTACGCATAGATTTATGCACCTGGATTTTTTTGTATGTATGCACATTTACGCTTTTGTCCGTATGCCAAGTTTTAGTATGAATTCTACGCACGGTGTTATGCATGAGACCCCCAGTGCGAGCTCCACATTTATTTATTTATAATGCACTGGCAATCTGCAGACCTCTCTTACCACAGAGGCCCTTGCAGAATTTCTCTTCTCTTCTAATCATTTTCAGATAGGTGACTTATTATGTATGTGTGTGCTGTTTTTGTAAGAGCAGCTTGCATGCATGCTACCTCCAGAGTTTTAACTAACTTGTACAGGGGATCCGATAGGCTGTCAAATTAATAAAATTGTAAAATATACAAGATGAAGTAACTACTCTCAAGGTAAGATGAAAACAGTAAACCAGTTCATATTTACAGACACTCAGAATGTGTTCTCAATTTTAAGATAGATGAGTTTTCAGATTCACCATTGCTCTTCAATGGGAGATTTTGAAATTTCAAAACTTTGTACAGTGTGATCTGTTTGAAATACCTCAACAAAAAATTAACTGTCTTGACAAATTTCCAAGATTAAGCGTGCCACATTTCAACAAAATTGGAATACCAGGGGCTGAGTTATTTAATGCAGATAGGCACACAGACATGGCTATGGAAGTAAGTACTTTGCACAATCTATGCAAACGCACCTACAGTAAAAGGAAATCTTTCTTTATCCTTAAGCCATTTGGTATGGTTGTGAGAATACTAATAGGGATGCAAGATTACAATAAAATACAGCAAACTGTTTCAAAACAGTGAAAACAGGTGGTAACATATTAATACAAAGCTTTCAAATCTTTGATTATACTGACCTGAAAGCAGCAACAGGCCACAGCAGGGACACAAGAAGGAGCTGTTTAAAACTGTCAAGACAATTGTCTTTGTTATAGGTAATGAGGTTAATTTTATTTTCATTTAGCCAGACAGAGTAAATTGCACTGTCAAATATCCCTCAGTTTGTACCACTGCTGAATTCTTTAACTTTCTGGCTGCTCTTGTTATATTTATATGCATTTTATTTCTCAATACCTGTACAGTTTTAATTTTTTAGAGGTAATAATTAAGTAGCCTTCAGTCAGAGGACACCCACAACTGAGCAATCACTCAGCCATAATAATATTTCCTGTAAAGGACTATACTCAAAGTATGCAGTGTTTGCATTCTTGGGAATGTGTGTTTAATCACATAGTGTGGTAAAGTGAGGTCAGCGCTTACATCACTGAGACCTCCATCTCTGTACAAGTATAGTACAAAGCCCCTAAACCTAAACCAGAATCATGGACTACACTGCTTACCTGACACAAACACTATTGTAAGTAAATCTGATTTTGTCTCAGCTAGCCCTGTGCTTATTCAATACTTCTATTCTTTTTAGTTTGACAGAAATAACATATGCAGCCTGGCACTCACAGGGTCCTGTGGTGGGTATGCTGAAAGAACTGAGTACTAACAACTTACAACTGCAGTGCAAGGCTCATTTAATATGATGTAGTTACACAAAAAGAGAAGGAAAAAACTGTGAGAGCAGGAAAGCTGTGGTGTCTCCTCAGTTTTAGACTTGATATATTCATCTGCAAGCAGATATTGAGATTGAAGACATATGACTTTATTGTTAATTGAAATGAATCTGTAAAAGATAAATAAGTGTAAACTGGTGTCATGTTTGGGATTTTTCCCAGTGAACTGGTGTCATTAATGGGTGGCTTCCAGGGCATTAGCCCCCGGTTTAAGGCATCTATCCCCTGATCTTTGAGAGCACTCACTCCACACTGTCTTGTGGTCTCAAGAATCCAGCCCTGACCTTTGAGAGTCCATCACCCCCTGTTATATTTTGTGATATGCATGGACAACTCGCACAACACTCCACAGGGGGATTGAATTGAACATTCTTATATTATTACCAGAGGGGGGGCTAAGCCCCTAATAAGTGCTAAATCTAGCATTACATTATAGGCTTAGTTTCCTAGAAATGGTTTGTTCACTGATTCATTTCAGAATTTGCCCAGTTTCAGTGTCTTTTAGATTATAGTTCTTTACATTCTTGTAATTAACGTTTGAAAAAAATATTGTAAATGTTGAGCTGATAATGAAAGTAGCCCAAAGTCAAAAGCCCATAAGTCCTGTAATTATGGCAAAATGGAAAAAGTAGAATAAATTTAGGTAATGCAAAGATATTAAAAACGAAATTTATATGAGAGACCAGGTATTGTTGTTAAGACTTTGCATAATCACTTTGAATATGTATCTGCTTTTGTATTTCTTTTATACAACCTGCATGCTTGTCATTGAATTATGTGTAGTGCTTACAGAATAAGCTAATGTTAAAGTTTATTTTTTTCTTTATTATAGAGTTGTAGTTTGAAACTTACTAATATCCAGTGTCAACGTACCAGATATCTCTTCATTTTACCTAAGTAAAAACACCATAATTAAAAATGAAGAAATCCATATAATAATCCAAATCCAAATATCATGAGGAGAACAGTGCATTCTATTCACATAATTTTTCCAAAATATGTCATGATATGAAGGTCCCCAACTTTTAACTACACTACTTGATAACTTCTACTTGTCCACACTTCTCAGAGTAAGCTGCTATTAACCCAATACCCATGTCTTTGAGATGTGCAAGGAAGAAATGCTTCCTTGAAGTACTCCAACACAGATAAAGGGAGAACGTGCAGATGGGATAATAAACATGTCGAGATATGAACCCATTCTTCTGGAACAGTGAAATAACATCACCGACATCATGCCCAATCATTTTATTCACCTGTAAAGTTTTCACATTTCATTGTGCTTTAATATGATATCTTATGATATCTTCATATCTATAATATAAACTTTATATATTTGGTATATTAATTATTAATTTATTAAGGAATAAAGTCAAAATGAAAACACAAATGTACTAATTTGTATAGATTAATTCAAAATAATAAATAATAGATTCTACTGCTATTTATATCTGTGTTAGGATGAAACCCCTGGTGTTTAAAAGTCATGTTGTTAGTTTATGATGTCCACCTGTGTGTAATATAAACCAGGCAACAAGTAAGAAACCCATAAGTCTTGTAAACATAAGATAGTAGAAGTTTAAAAAAATTAAAATGGCAAAATGCAGCTTGATTACTGCTAACTAATGCAATAGACAGTCCTAACAGTTACTTTTAGTATTGTAATGGTAAGAAAATAATGAAGGAGATGAATTGCATTAAGAGCAGCATGACTGAAAATAAAATATACTAATAAAGAAATAACAGATATGCTTAATTTGTGTTGTTTTTCTGATAGCTGTGGGGATCAGTAAGACACCAATAGCCATAGTGAACATTCAGAACATATGGTATTAAGGGAGAGCATCAAGAGTGATGTGGTACAAAGATTTAAAGATTAAATGGCTAGGACTATAGCTTAAGAACTACAAGGAAAGAGTGAAGGAGTTGAATCGTCTCAGCTTAAACTAATTTATTAAGAAATTCTATGATATACTGTATGTGTTAAAATTTAGAGGAGAGTTACTAGCAGAGTTAGGGTAGTAAATCAAAGAATGTGATCCAACACAAATGACTAATTTATTTCTTTCAGATTGTATTTGGATTACGTTACTCAGTACTTCATGGGAAAAAAAAAGTAATCACACAAATAATTGCTTCACTTTTACATTACTCTCTAAACCCATTCAAATATGCAAGAATTAGAAAATAAAAGGATGACATCCAAAAATTCTTTCAACATTTTAATAAGGAGAAAATAACCAACCATGAAATGTTACAGTTACACAAGTAAACTACAGTATGTGACTTTCAGTAGCAGTGTACCATTGTAGACATATACTGTAAACTAGCTAGTAGGGTCTTTCAATTCACAGCATAAATTCTTAATAAAAAATATCTTAATAATTAATAAAATACCTTCTATGGACCTACCACCTGCAGGAGGAATAGGGGTTGGGTACAATGTGACCTGGGCAGTGGTTGTTTTGTCCATGAACAAACACCATGTTTGAAAATAAGATGGCTCATAAGTGTACTTGGTACTAGAGCACCTTAGGACAAAGATCTATAATTGATTTCATAATCGTATCAGCATATTTTCAGCTGTATGTTCTGGACGCTCAGGTGAAGAGAGGGGCAGAGCTGTCAACTGATTACCATCTGGAGGTGAGTTGGGTCAGATGGTGGGATAGGCACCTGGACAGACCTGGAAAGCCCAAGCAAGAGGTAATGGTGGACTGGGAACATGTGGGGTAGGCCCCTGTCTATAAGACTTTCAATTCCAACATCCAAAATAGCTTTCCCCTAGATCCCAGGGGAGACTAGGGACAAAGAGTCTAAATGGGCCTCGTTGAAAACCTCCATTTTGGAAGTGGCTGCAAAGAGCTGCAGTCTGAAGGCCTTTTGTGCCTTTTGAGGTGACAACCCAAGGACCCAATGGTGGATACCAGAGGTGAGGGATGACATCAGGCTACAAAAAGGAGGACTTCTGTATGTGGTTAGTAAGAGATTCCCAAAGCAGCAGAGAGGTAACGACAGACCAAAAGGTGACTATCAAGGTTCTGGCGACTCAGAAAAGAAAAGAAGGGATTCACCCATGCTGTTCTCAGCAAGGGTGGAGAAGTGCTGACACAAACTGAGGATGTTGTCTGGCATTGGAAGGACCACTTTGAGAAGCTGCTGAACCCAATGGACATGCCTTCAGTGGAGGAGGAAGAGCCAGAATCTGATGGGAGATCAATGGTCCATTTCCTTGAGGAAGGTCACTGAGGTAACTGAGGTAAGCAACTCTGCAGTGGCAGGGCCATAGGAGTGGATGACCAGGGTGGTGGTCACCATTTTCGAAAAGGGGGACAGGATGATGTGCTCCAACTATCAGGTGATTACACTCCTCAGCCTCCCTGGAAAATTATATGCCAGGGTACTAGAAGGAGACTCTTCCTAGTTGTGGAACCTCAGATCCAGAAGGAGCAGTGTGGATTACGTGCAGGCCTTGGAACATTGGACCAGTTTTTTACCCTCATGAGGATTCTGGAGTCAGGTATGGGAGTAAGCCCAATTGGTCTACATGTGTTTTATGGACTGTACAAGGCATATGACCATGTTCCTCAAGGGATTTTTGTAGGGGGTGCAAGGAGGGTTAGGGGTTCTGGGGCATCTAATAAGGGTTATCTATTTCTTGTATAATCAACGTGAGAGCTGTGTCTGCATACTTTGTCTCCTATCCTGTTTGTGATTTTCATGGACAGAATATCAAGGTACAACCAGGGAGGGAAGTGGGTTCAGTTCAGTGGTCTTAGAATCACATTATTGCTTTTTGATGGCTTCATCAGGATACAAACACCAGCAGGCCTTGGGACAATTTGCAACAGAGGGTGAAGCAGCAGGGATGAGGATGGGCACCTCCAAAACTGAGGCCATGGTCCTCAGTAGGAAAAAGCTGAACTGTCCTCACCTGTTGATGAGTTACTGCCTCATGTGGACAAGTTAAAGTACCTTGTGGTCTTGTTCACAAGTAAGGGAAAAAGGGATGGTGAGATTGACAGACAGATTCAGGCAGTGAGCACAGTTATGCGGTCGCTTTACCAATCCGTATCTGTGAAAAAGGAGTTGAGTGGGAGGGAAAGCTATTGATTTACCAGTCAATCTATGTCTCTACTCTCACCTAGGTTTGGATAATGACCGAAAGAATGAGATTGCAGGTACAAGAGGCCAACGCCAACTTTCTCTGCAGGGTGGTTGGACTCTCCCTTTGAGATAGGGTGAGAAGCACAGACATTTGGGAGAGGCTTGGAGTACAACCGCTGATCCTCTCCTTGAGAGGAGCCAATTGAGGTAGTTCAGGCATCTGATACAGATGCCTCCTGGACACCTATCTGTGGAGGTTTTACAGGAACAACCAGCTGGGAGGAGACCCCGGAGAAGACCCAAGTATCACTATGAGGATTATATCTCCCAGATGGCCTAGCAATACCTTTGGATTCCACAGTATGAGTTAACAAGTGTGGCTGGGGAAAAGAACGTATGGGCCTCACTGCTATGACTATAGCCCCCATGACCTGGCTTTGGGTGGAAAAAGAATAAATAAATGGATTAAAAATAAAAACAATCACCTGAATACTAGCAAATGTGGGGTTGGTAAATGGTAAAATTATTGCTAGTGCAGAGGGCAGCAGACAGGAGCACTTATGGACTGTGTGCGTTAATTACCTGCAATGCTGGTGTAAGACAAACGATACATAAATGGTCCTAACATCTCAATGCTCTTTACACCATCAAATAGGCATGTAACAGTTAAATAGAGAGCCTTTACATTTTATAATTAATTATCATAAATTCACTAACAATTTAGAGAGAGTCTGAGATGACTTACACCTTCATTTTTCAAGAACCTTTAAACAGATATGGCCTGATGACAATGCATTTCAACATACAGCATTGGATTTTACAAAATGATATAATCCTACTTATAGCATTTTTATTTTATCGTACATTAAAGACTTTATGCCTCTGTAAATCTAATTCCTTAAGAACTCCTTGATTAAGAGGCTGTACATCACAAAGAAAAAAAATATTAACATAACTGTCATACATTTAATTATAAGAATTTTCATACATACACTATAATTCACTTTCTCTGTGTACATTAAACTAGAATTTCATTTCTTCTGTTAATCATGTTTTTCAATAATGAAAAGTTGTTATTTTACAGAGAAAAACTGAAAATCATGATTTCTTGCTTAACACAAAGTTGACCTCAGTACCATCCAAAATTAAATGAACTGTCATGTGATGGCATAACATAACAAACATCTCACCATCAACATCAAACATCAATTGCTCTGTCTGATTTTAACTTTTGTATTTCACTTATTGTTTATAATCTGTGTTTTGTCTATTGTTCGGTGTCCTTGAGTGTTTAGAAAGGCACCTACAAATAAGTAAAATGTATTATTATTATTATTATTATTATTATTATTATTATTATTATTATTATTATCTCTGGGACAGCTCTAATAGTGTCATAAAATTCAAAGTATCATACATATGCATGAAAATAGTTTGCATGTGCAGTGCAAATCAGACTTGGGACATAGAGCAGATGAGGTAGCCACACTCATCTTGTCAAATACTATCTGAGAATGCCTGCCCTTCAAGACATTTACCATATTTACAAATCATATGCTTAAAAACATATGTGTAATGCAAGCAATACAATTCTACTTAAGTCAGTAACTGTGATGATGTGATTACACACATTAAACTATAACACATTACACTACTATTCATTATGGAGAAATGTACTGTAATTAGATTACAGCAACATGTTACATTGTACCACATAAGTCCCAACTCTGAGTAGTGAGGAGCTTTAAAGCTTTTTGTGATTAATTTTCAGTTTTTACTTACATTTCACGACATTTTTCTGTTGTTTTACCAACCTGAGTTTACTTTCACTGTTATTTTCTGTATTAATATTTTTCATGATATTGTTATTATTTAATGTCACTTTTGTAACAGCAATGTGCTGCCTTTTGTTATGATTGCCACCATTTTTTGCCTTATTCACTAGGTTGTAAAATGTTTTTTTACAGTTCACGTGAAATGGATAGTAAGATGTAGACATACTCCTTCTGGTATCCTTGCTTTGGGATAGTTCTAAAAATACATTTTGTGTTAGCTTTGTACTTAAAATCTTTGGTTAGTGCTGTGTTTAGACCTTTTAATAATTTTTTAGCCATCCTTTTTGACCCTGTGTGACTTTGTATGACTTCCTTGCAGTGCTTGATTTGTGCTGGAGCTGATGGGAGCTCAGCTCTGGTACCTCCTATTTTGGGCTCTAAGTGTTCTGATCTCCAAATGCATACCAAAATCTGCATGAAATATTTACTTTTAATGTTTTATAATATTTGAATAAACAAATTTATTCAACAGACCTTGTTTAATCTTTAAAAAGAAGCCTGGTTAACATTATGTCAATTGATTGATTGTATGAAAAAGAAGAAATTACCCCAAAAACACTGGAATCTGGGCAAATCAAAATAAATTATCAGGTCACTGTAGTTAAAAAAAAAAGTGGCTGGTTCTGGTGCAACTGGTGTGTATGCTGACATTGAGGTTAAGAGATAAAAGGAATGGGAGTGAAGCAAAGAGGGTGAAGACACATCAGACAAGGTGAGGAGAGCTAAAACTCCAATACGAGAGTGCTGCACAGATTGCTGAAAGAAGAACAATTTAAGACTGCAAGATATCTAGATGAAATACTAATTTAAGCGTGCAAGTAAACATGTAAGCATTACTAATTTCATGCTTCTTACAGGAAGCCATAACAGAAGGACAACATGAGATAAGGCATGAATTGGCCAAGATGGGGCCTAATTATTATCCTAGTTAAGTTGAAAGATTAATGGATGGACTAGTGAAGGTTGTTTGTCAAGAGAAGTTCCTCATCTAGTACAATAGATGGCAGTGCTCCTCTGGCGTGAACACAGTATGGAGACCAACATAGTTCCATGGAATTCGTAGTTCTGAGGGACAACTCTGTCTGGGTCCCAGGGTGACGCCAAATGGTGCTGCAGGGGGAAGGGTTCCCAGTTTCATTGGGCCCAAAGTTCTTCTGCCATTCAGTGCTATGGCACCAGAGGTACTCCTGGGCTCAACACAAAAGAGGCCACTAGACCTCATCTAGGTGAATCCAGGTAAGTAGGCGTAGGGTGAAGCTCACCTGGTTGAGCAGTAGGAGCCATTGTGAATTGAAAATTGTGGTGTAGACTGTGAAAGAGGTATTTGTGAATAAAAAAAAGTTAATTTGCACCCAGGGCTGTCTTGGTGTGGTTGTGTCTGGGGTTTGAGGACTTGGTGGCACCCCCTGGACGTCACAATATATAAGTCCAATGATACAAGTTATTATTAACAGCACTGCCTTCTGTTGCCCAAATTTCCATTGTCAATGCATCCCATTTCATTCCAGGGAGGCAATTTGAGCTCCAGCATCTCATGATTTACAAATGAAGCATTGCCTCCTGGTTTCATAACCCCTGCCTGTATTTTTAACTAAGATTTGTCAATTCCCTTGGCCTTTTGCAGCTACTGTTCAAAAAAAATCTCATATCTGTCCATTGCACACTTTGCTTTTCAAGATATTTTATAACAAGATGAGCAAGAGAGCGTGAGTGAAAGCTTGATAAATGTAAATTTTGTACAGATGTTTAGAATAATTTTTTCACCCGGTGAACTATTTTAATTGGTACTGTAATTCTAAATTTGTCTATATGACTGAGGGTGTGCAGGTAATAAGTCCTAGGATGGACTGACTCCCCATCCAGAGTTGGTTAATATTGTGGGTCTGGTATTGCAGTTATATATGACATCAACAGAATCAGAAAACATCTGGATGGACAGGAGCTAAAGGTGGCATGAATATAACATTTTTATATCCACTACTTGTTAATTAGGTCAGATCATACAAGCGATTATGGATGAGTTTTGGGCAGAAAACGTTTTTGAGTGTTCTGTTGATCTGATTCAAGCTTTCTTCATCCACCTATGTGTTCATTTTTTGTCATGCCAAATGGGAATATTTACACAAAATAACTAGATGGAACAAGCATATTTGCTTCCTTCGGTGGCACTACCTTATTCTCTTTCTCTTTTCTCATTAACCTACCCCCACATTGTAAATGTTAGGTCTTTGTGGTTCTAGGTGGTCCAGTCCCAAAGGGGGACATCATTCGTTCATTTAAAGTCTAAGGGCATAATAATTTAACTTCAATAACCCCACTGCTATGTTTGTTTGTACTTTATCGTATATAACTTTGTGTCATCTGTGAATTTCAGAGGTACTGTAATTGTGTAAGCAATAAAGTTGTGAAAACAGGAGAATGAACTTTACTTGACTTCAATAGTTATCAAATAAAGGGACTAGTTTTTATAAAGGTTAATTGGTTTACAGGTCAAAAGGGCAGTGTAGGTATACTTGTTATCTTTTTCAGAAGTTTTTTTTTTTCCTTTAACTCTTGGGATATTTGATCCTATTGTAGTGAATACTTTTAGCAGAGAAAAGAGTGCTGAACACTGATATTGCTGTAAAAACAATGATCAAAAGAAAGTAACCCAAGAAGGAGCCTTAATTTTAGAGTAATACACATGCTGATATATACCAATGACGAAAAGAAGTGCAGCACTTGTTTTGGACTTAAAACGTCAACCTTAGTTCCTAAAATAACAATAAGCAAATGAGGACAACAGGAAAACAATAATAGTTGGAAACAATAGTTCTGTTGCATGTCTTATGAATCTGCAAATGCTTGATATCTCTCGCAAGGAGAGCCAATGATCTTCTGGATCTGCAGCTTTAGGATGATATCTGATTCATGGAGGAAAGACTGATACTATTGATGACCAGCAGCAGGCAGAGGGTCATGTCTCTTAATGTTGTGATCTAGGGCATCATAAGGGACTCTGTGGGTGAGTTAGGAGAGAATGTGTGCCTGCACATCAGCATTCATTCCTCAGAACAACTCTGGTCACAGTTGCTATCTGCTGCGTGGCATTGTCCTGCTGTAGGGTTAGATGTCTAGGAGGACTCCAAGATCTTGGACAGTCATCAGTCTTGTAGGTCTGCTGAGAGCCTGCAAGTAGCTTTATCCATAGTGCCTGGCAAAGCTGGCACATTACATAACTGCCTGGAGCATGACAATGTCCCTTGCCTCTGGTGACCACCAAGTTATTAAAGAATTCAGTGTGGCCTCTGTCACATCGTAGTTTTCACAAAGATGAGATTAGTAAAATATATAAAATAGAAACAAAATAAGATTTGGCATACATTTATTTATAAACTAATTTCCTCTGTTTTGGGGAAAACCAGAATACCCACACATACCTGGGAGAGAAGTCCATACAGAAAGTAACCTGCCAGACTGCAATCACAGGTCTGCAGTCCTCAGAGGCTAAAGCTCGACCACTGTGCCATCCTGTAAGTTTCTAATTTTAGCTAGCCACAAAAAATTTTATTTCTATATTGTGCTTGTCACAATGCTAAAACACTCAAAGCCCCAAAAAATCCTTCCTTACTAGTCAATAAAAAAGTCAAAACAGACAAAAAAAAAATGCAGAAATGTCTATTGCAGTAAATAAAGCAAATAAATTAAACACATGTCCCCATGCTCAAGGCCATGCACATGAAGAGGTAATTTTCAGAGTCCTTAGTAATAAAGCATGTTCCCTTTGCTGTCAAAGGTATTTGTTTTTTTTTAGTGTTCCCTGAAAAGGAATATCCGTGAAAATAGATCTTCCCCATGCTATTCAATCATTCTCGGCATGTTATTGACATAAGGATGTCTTTAGGGAGCATAAAACTGTTTACGGCAATAACCATATGCTGCCTGTTACTTGTATGATTAACACCAGACTAATGAGCTTCAAACGTTAAGGCAGCCAGTAGGATTCACTCTAATAGAAGCCCCTCTGATGACCTGTACATCATCCAGCACTGTGAAGTTCAAGGGGGTAGTGAGCCAAACAATGCTTAGTTTTAAGGATTTCTGTTTATATCTGAAATGTTCATACAGTATCTTATTGTCTGATGCCTTATTTATGCAAATTTTAATATTTTAATTAACACGACTTTTAACATTCTTGAGAATTGCTTCAGTGTTTGATTTGGTGACGTATACATTAGTAAGATACATTAATGTACTGTATTTGCTTGTAACAGTATTCTGTTATGTTACTGTTACATATTTTTCTCTGGCTTGCATTTCTTTTCTGTTTTTCTTCATTTTTATTATCTTTCATACTTTGTGTTATTTCTGTTAGTTGTGTCTATTATTTGTTTATTATGTAATATTTGGTTAAAGTGGTGTCCATTCCTTGTTCTTAGTCGGTGGAGCACCAAGAGGCGGGGCCACCCTGTTGCCACTGTCCTCCCTCTTGATTTATAAGTCACACAGAGAGAAGGAACCAGCAGTGCTTCATTAGGTTTTGTGAAGAGTTTATTTTAAGTATCACTGTTTTGTTTGGATTTTTGTGATTATATTTCTTCTCTATCTCTGGAGTCTGCTTTTCAGATTATGTATTTAGATTTTTTACTTTAGAATGACTTTTGTGGCAATTCCTTTCTGCTCTTTTGAAAATATTTTTGTAATATTTGTCTATTATTTTCCCTCTTTCAATAAATATATTAATTTATCAAAATTCCTGTTGCCCCTTTGGTTACAAGCCAGATTTTTTACAGTTTCTCACTTGTATGGAATTTGTGAGAATTCTAAGACTTTAATGCATTTTTGAAATGTAAAAGAAAGGACTCCATTATTGGAGATGTGTAGGATGCAGCCTGCAAATAGCAGTTTGGGCATTTCCGTGTTAGGGTGTGCCTCTTCTGAGATGACCAGTGAAAGTTCTGGCATGCTTTTGTGATTGTTTTGGAGGCTTCATGCCCCTTTTGCCATTTTTGAGACTCATGTGCATAATATATTTGAGCTGGCAATAGTTTTAGGAAACAGTACCTTTAACGTTTCAAGAATACTGTATATGTGTTTGTGGTATGTAACAAAACAATAACCAAAAACTACCGTTAACCTTATCCACTTTTAAAAATTCAGCATAACTTAAAAATGCACATTGTCACAGGAGGCTGGGGGTCAGACCCAGCTGGGACGCCTGGAAGGACCGGAAGGTGGTCTATATGTCCTCCAGGCCATGAGGGGGCAACCGTCCTGGATGTTGAGGGGACCATGGGAAAGGAGCAAGGAGGCTCAAGCCCACCGGGCCCCAGGAATGCCCGGATTGCTTCCAGGTACAAGGGCAACACTTCCGCCACACCAGGAAGTGTTGCCGGAAGAAGCACCTGGAGCACATCTGGGTGGAAATAAAAGGGGCCGCCTTCCTACAATCAGGGAGCTAGAGTCGGGAGCGGGAGCAGGACGAAGCTCACGTGAGGAGAGGAAAGGCAGCCCACGGACACTGGAAAAAAGGCCTGTGGAGGGTGATTGGTAAAGGAGCACTGTGTGTTGGGCGGACTTTATTTACAAAATAAAAGTGTGTTTGGTGAAGTGTTGGTCACTGTCTGTCTGTGCCGGGCTGGCTTTCACAACGTCTAATGGGAAAAGTAATTTATTAATTTTGTTTCTTTGATATTTTTGATATAAACATTCCTACATACATTCTTCTATACATTAATTTTCGTGACCATTTTTTTCATTGCAAAGTTGTAGCTGCACTATGTGAAAAGTTTACAAGATTGTAAAGAGTTAGACCTTTTTCCATCTTCATGAGGTGCAAGTTCTAACTCTAAAAAATCTAACTCTTTTGTTGCAAGAATTTACTTTTTTGCAATTCTGTCGACATTTTGGATATCTGTTTTTAACATAAGTGATGTTATTTTGCAGCCTGGATTCATGGACAAAGACTTTTTGTTTACTGACAATGATATTCATTGCCAGCGGTCATGTGTACTGATGCTGGGGCATGTGACATCGACATTGTCAGGTGCTGGCTGTGCCTCCATGTTTATTATTTATTTATTTACTTATTTATTCATTTATAATTTTTTTGTTCTTTTCATTCATTGCTTGTGTTAGTTTATTTTAGCATTTATTTTTCAATTTATTAGCTTCTTTTTTATTAAAAATTTTCCTATCATCTTTCATTTTCGACTTTTTCTTTTATTATTTCCTTTTTTTGTTAAGCCCAAGGGGGTGGGGCCTGGTAACATTGCAGGTGAGCTGCTAACCAGGCTATTATCTGAGCCTCCATTGAAGGAGCTTTCTGAGGTTTTCAAATCTTTTTTATGTATACAGTATATAAAATTAAAGCTTGAAGTTATTTAACTTTTGAAAATATTTTTAGTTTAGCTCATTTCTTTAAGGGTCTTTAAGTATTTTGGAATGACATTTTGCTTCTGGGTTTTTGTCCTTGTTTTGTTCTTCTGATGAATTCTTTTTTATGATGAATTCTTTTTTTGATGATTTGATTGAAATGATTTATTACATATTTCAGCATTATTTTTAAATAAATATTTTCATAAACATTTAATGTTTTGGGGTCTTGGACTTTTCCTTTTGCATTGAGAACAAATCATAATAGTCCCATCAATAGCATGAAAGAGGACAGCTCATTAGTTTAAACGCATTGTGCGGATAGTGATTTAGTTATAGAAAGGCAATCAATTAGGATTGGGACTTATTGCAGTGAATTTTCACTTTTTACGTCAGGCTAATTTTCATATTAGAAAGTATCTCAAAGTGCTTTACAATAATAATGGCCAAACAGAGTTACAAAAGAAAAGTAAAAGCAATAGAACAGTTATTTATAACAGGTTACATAAAACAGTACAGAACCAAAATTTCTAGCTTAATAACAAAACCTATGGCTAAATGGCCAAGAAGGAAAGGAAAAAAAACAATTTAGCAAAATGCTGGAGAAAATAAACATATTTAGTACTTGTTTTTCTAGCTCTGATGATTAGTATTTCTGACTTTCCCTTGTATTTTAATCTTTTGTCTGTCCGTAGTTTGTCTTTGCATGCTGCTTTATTGAATAGAAGATGAAATACAATAAAGCAGCAGTTAAAGAGATAAACTTTCTTTAGCAAGTAGTATTTTTTGATTGGTAAATTGTTCGCAATGGATCAATATGTGTTGCCTAATTTAGAAATCCTATGTCTCATGTGCATAATCAAAGTTGTGACGGGCATGTAGTGCAAGAAAATGCTGTCCAGAATTACTGTGTGAAGTGACTGCTTAATTTCAAGAAACTCAGAATTCATCTTTAGGAGTTTGTATCTTAAGTGTTTGCTGTAAATGTGGCCTTTGATGACATAACGTTTACATCCACTCTATCGAGAGCAATACTCGCCCAAACCCGCCCTCTCGACATGGCAAGTGATAGTGACAGTTTTTATTTCACGACTTTTTTCATGTTGTTTGTTGTGTCACTGAAATAAATAAATGAAAAAATCAGGACAGAAAGAAATAAACAAAAAATATATTTTGTGAAAACAGTCAGTTATTTATACTCACATTTCATGTTCTTAATATGTATTTATTGTAACATTTCAAAGTACTTTTATTTATTATTGAATTTATTTATTTCAATTTATCTTAAATATTCTCCATACAGTTTGGATGGCATTCTATCTCAAAGCACACACATCTGTACTCGATCATGTCTGATCAATTTAGAACTGTCAGTGTTTAGAATATGAAGGGCCCAGATAAACCCAAACCTAAACCCAAGCCCCTGTAGTTGTGAAGCAGCAGCAGTAACTATTGCACTACAAAAGTATGTTTATTGCATAATTATAATGCAGTTAGTTAACAGCAGATTTAAGCACATTACTACAGTCATACAGTATATGATGTTTTGCAGTGTTGTTATACAAGTATGTTTATAATCAGAGGTCTTAATGAACAATATATCATCATTATAATTTGTTTTGAAAGGATATTTTTATTGTCATAATGGACTTTTAAGGAAATAATAGCTTTGTTTAACATTTTTACAGTAAGTCATTGTTCTCAGTAACACATTGTTGATGTTATGTGAGGAATCCATGTTTCACTATCTCTTATTATGTGTTGTAGTACAGTAGCTTTTTATCTTCATTTAAATTTCATTTACATCTAAGTTTAAATGTAGATTTCACATTGAACGTCTGAGCAGAAATATTTGCTTGGGCCTCAATTGTCCTACTTCTTGGAAATGTTTTAAGTTTTACATGCAATGTCATATTGTATTAAACTAAAAAACATTAAATCGAAATAGGGTACCTGTTGTTTTGGTGATCTGTCTAAACAATGTGTTTTCAGTAACAACAGGATTTCCGTACAAAATGAGTCATCACAGTGATTGATAAATGCCAGCTGAGCTAGACTGGAAAGAAAAAGAACTTAGTCATACTTAGTAAAAATGAGCAGCTGAGAGGAGGGCAGCGATTAATAGCTCCTGATACACCACTGAAAAATTAGAGATAAAAACAAAATCTAAAAAAAGGCACTGAAGAAGTATCATTTTATAACTATTGAGTTGTATTTGATTTTTATTTTAATTAAAACACAGTTGTTGGGTCATATAAATATTTTCAAACAGATGGGCATAGAAGTGCCACCAGTTTTGTTTTCTAAAGATTACTGTATTAATTTCTTAAAATAAATGCAGTTTGTTCAAGTGACATCAGATGAATCTGAGCCATTTAATCCTCTACATGGTTTATACCAAAAACTATTCACATGCTAATGTAAACAAGTTCATAAGTTCTTGGGTTCAACTCCAAACAAATCATTTGGTTATTGCTTTGATTTTTTTACTTTATAGTCATTCTGGTGTGTGTTAAGGCCAAAGTGTGTGCGTATATTTATTTATTACTTATTTACCTATTTATGTATTTATTCATTTAAAGAGGGGCGGCATGGTGGCGCAGTGGTAGCGCTGCTGCCTCGCAGTAAGGAGACCCGGGTTCGCTTCCCGGGTCCTCCCTGCGTGGAGTTTGCATGTTCTCCCCATATCTGCGTGGGTTTCCTCCGGGTGCTCCGGTTTTCTCCCACAGTCCAAAGACATGCAGGTTAGGTGGATTGTCCCTAGTGTGTGCTTGTTGTGTGTGTGTGTCCTGCGGTGGGTTGGCACCCTGCCCGGGATTGATTCCTGTGTTGGCTGGGATTGGCTCCAGCAGACCCCCGTGATCTTGTGTTCGGATTCAGCATGTTGGAAAATGGATGCATGGACATTTATTTAAAGAGCTTCTGTAAAAAGAAATTACATTTAGAATCTATCCTTCGAAGTGAAAAAAGTTAGTAACCTTATAATATACCTTAATATACTTTTCAATGCTGATAAAAACACCTTATATTTTCATTATTGATTCCTTGCCAGTACATTCAGTCTCAGATTTCCTTTCTTGGTTCTTCATTGTCTGAACTGCCCAAGGTTTTGAAAATGACAGCACTCCCGGGTCACCTTCAAAAAAGTGCTTAAGTTAAAATGGACACTTTGTAGAAGTTCTGATTCCCACCAAAGAGGACTATCAAAGACAATTTTCAATACTGGGAGAACCAGTATATTGAATATAATTTATTCCCAAAATGATAAATGTCAAAATGTTGTCAAAGAGTTGACAAAGTGTCTTTATTTTTTAACGATGAAAATATTCAAGACAGTTCCTGACCGTAGAGAAAACATGTTTCTTTACACCAAAGCTTTATAAATAATGAAAGTAATTTTAGTTGTCAAGTCCTCTGGAAATCCAAACTAATAAAGGTAAATACCAATTACACCACTTTGGCAGATCTGAAAATGGATAAATGGAATTCTACTAAAATATTCAATTCTTCTATAACTCTAAAAACTTGAGTCAATGGAGATAGTGAGAGTAAAGCAAAATATATTGAATATATATATTCTGCTGCATTGTCAAGTGGCCACATCTGAGTGTTTTTGGACAATGTAATGGCATTTTAGCTGCAAAGAGGTCAGTTTCATGATGCTGCCCCTTACAACTCCCTCTCCCTTCTGCCAAAAATACTTGACAGGTACTTAAGATATGTTGTTAAATGTAAGGGCAAGGAAGACAAGAAAGTTGTGGGGCTCCAGCCTGGAGATCCCCCTTTAATGTAAGATTTCACAAAAGAAAAGATCAAAATAATGAAAGTAACAGACATATCTCATCCAAGTAAGATTTTGTGAGAATGTGAAGGAAATAGCAAGAACACATTGTTGCCAAGACTCTGCTGGTCATATTTGCTGGCTCCTGGGGACAGCAAATTTCTTTTATCCTGGTTGGGCAAAAGAATTTGAGCAGGAAATGTTATGTTCCAGTTGCTGTTCTTCTATTTTGTGAAGAGAAACTAGTAAAACAAGTACTCCATCTCATTATTATACCCAAGTGATACCCTGAAATAAGTCAGTGTAAGAGACTTACCATTTCTACATGCATGATAATGATTTTATCATAATTTGCATTTGTTTAATGAATAATGCTTTGGTTACCCTGTTTAACTTTTGAAATATATGTGTGTGTGTGGTTTCTAAATATATGAATAACAATGTTTAGTTTTGATATTGTCCTTATTAACATAAAGGCCATGCAGTATGCTTTATACCACAGATAACAAACCATACTGAAAATAGCATAAGAAATGTGAAAACAAGAAGCAAAGAAAAATTGCATGATTCATCACTGATAGGGTGACCAGATCTTACAATATTGGATTGGACATTGCAGCAAGAAGACACAGGGACAACTGATTTTGCATATTTGAGGATTGACGACAAAGCTAAGACAAACATTTGACTTCAAAAAAAGTAAATTTGATGTATTGTGTTCCTAAAAGATTTAGTTTTGGCAACTTCAGTACACTGACAGTATATTGCATGGCAATGTTCAATTAAAGGATAAGTTTGGTATTTTTCAAGTTCAGGTTATTTCTTCACAATCATGGTATATAGCAATTTGCTACATTAAATTGCATTTTAAAGTGATTTATATTTATAAATTTGAATACATAACTAGACTGCTTTTACATTTTATAATGGAGTAATGGAGTAATGGATACCAGGAACCCTTTGTGATAAAAGCTGTAACAAAAGGCGCTATATAGGCGCCTGACCCAACACAGATTCACACTGGAGGCACATATAAAATAAATACATTTTTTTTTTCTTCACCTGTGGGGCATGTCTTCCCTGTAATCCCCACAGGCACAACACAGTCCCAAGTGTAAAACAAACACACCAAAACACGACACTCCTCTCTTTCTTCCACCACCACTCCTCCTAGGCAAAATTGTCCTTCTCCACCCGACTCTAGCTGCTGAGTGGTGGTTGCTGGCTCCAAGTGCTTGATTGCTGACATCCGGCTGCACTTCCAGGTGTGGTGAAACCAGTGCCCAGAAGGGGCCAGCAGCTCCTGCTGCAACACCCCCTGGCGACACCAGTGGAACCCAACAGGGCTGCACAACACTCCAACCCCCATGAAGCCCTGCGGAAGTCTGAGGCACCGCTGCAACCCAGGGAGGCTGCCATCTAGCGTCCAGGGGGCTGGGTTTCCCATCCTTGCTCCCCCGGAACATATGCTGCAGGGCTGTCCCGGCCGGGCATGGGTCCCAGCCACCTGCCACAAAGCATTAAAATTTACCAAATACTGTATATCCATTTTTCAAGCTAAAAATTTTATTAAGTATCCATGTTGTTTTAAGAAGAAAAAAAACAAAAAGCAATAAATATTAATGAGATTCAGCTGTTTTAAAAGAAAACCAACTGTGCACTTCATTTCACTGTCCTTCTTCTTCAGTGGCAAACTTTTCAGGGCCAGGGAGGTGGATTCACCTCAGAAAGTAATTTCCAAGTGCTGTTAATGACATTATTGAACGCTGATGCTCAGATGTGAATTGCTGTTCTTTAGACAACTAGACAACAATAACTGAAAAAACTCACACATTTTTTCATTATACAGAAGGTTATTTTATTTTTTCACCTGTTGCCACTAGTATTATAAAGCATGTTTGTGCTTCAGTTGGGCTCTATTGCACACTGCTTTTTTCATTATCTGAGTTTTTTTTTATTGTACGTGCACGCCACATGCCATAGAAAATGCAATGAACATGTTGCTTGGCTCCCTCAAAAATCTAAGGCTTTAATTAAAACTACAATGTAATGTAATCAGTTCAGTTCAGATTTATTGTTATGTTTATAAAATACAGTAAGTCCCCTTCATACGAATGAGTTCTGTTCCCAGAGCACGTTCGTCAGTCCAATTTGTTCGTAAGTCTAGCAAAGATAGCCTAAGCACACAATGCAACTCCAATCCCTCCACTCCTACAGAAAACATGTACATGTATAGCTATTTTTATATAAGAGAGTGCAGTTTAACAACAAACAACTAAAAGTTATTTTTTATTCCCATTGTTTTCCATCAGCTGATCTTGGTATAGTAGACGCCTTACCACTAGCAAACAAGCCTACATATACAGACCTAGCATACCCCTCTCCTAAATTTTATCAAAAACATGTTAGGTTTTAAAAGTTAATATTTTACTGTGAGATTTTTTTCAGACCCTGACAGCCCCCCAACTGCATTGCGCACCAAAACTCTGCTAACACAGGCAGGGACTCCTTGTCTACAGCCGGTACAACTGGATGTTCAGAGGCTTGCACACGTCTGTTGCCCGCTGATTGACACTGGGAACATTTAAAACTGGCCACAGACTTGGCTGTGTGTTCACTTGCTGTTTTCTCAGTTTTGCATGATATCTGTCTCATCTTTGAATCTGAGAAGGAAGTGACTGCAAGATGTCAACATCATCACTGTGTGCATGCTGGGGTTTCTGAGAGTGCTGAAGAGACAGCACCTGTTTAAATAACTTTGAGATGACAATAAAACTGAACTTTTTTTAGAAAACTGGTTTCTTCTTCTTCTGTCTTGTGCAAGTCTGTGACCCACATATTATTTACGCGCAATATTTTTGTATTGATTTTGAGTGCATTTTAACAACAAACAACCAAGTTCTTTTTTATTTTCAGTCACCTGATCTCTGTAGACTCGCATATGGCTAGCGCACTGGCATACATAGCAAATATATGTTCCATGATCTTGCCCTTGTTCTTTAGAATCATGCCAATGGTTCATGTTATATGAGCAAGTGATGTTGACCATCTTTTGCCACGCTCTAATCTCTCAGTTATTTTTGTTTCCATCGTTATCGCCTGGCATGTCTTAGCAGTAGATCACTGCTGCTTTTACCCTTAATTCTGGACATTTTGGGCTTGAAATAAAGCATGTAAACTCAACGTACACAGAAATACATCCAAAAACACAACCACTTTTCGAGAGAATGTCACAGTACTGAGAATGTTACAGTACATTTTTTTTTAATTATTAATTTATTGGACATTCATGTTTGCTTCTTTGAAAGTTCATAACTTATATAGGGGACTTACTGATGAAACTTTTACCTGCACTGTTCACCATGACGCTGCCAACCAGTGCCTTTCATTCTGTAGGCTATTAAAATAACACAGAAAGTGAGTGGTGAAAAGTATTCACCATTTAGGTTAAAATAATCATATGATTACTAGTTAGCACTGCTACCTCATAGTTTAGATTACATTTTTTGTCACAATAAATGGTCCAGCATAGCTGGTTGGCAAATGCATCCCTAGCCCCTAGGGACAATTAAAACACCATTGCACTATTATAAGCAAATTTTCATGCTGCATGGATCCACATATTTGTAGATATCAGCAGTGATTTGGCTTGTCACAGAGATTAATTTAGCGAAGTTAAAGGTTTCCTACATAAAACTGGTCTGTTATATCCTGTGTGCCTCCACATTGCATATAATGGCTTTACTCATGTTTGTGAAATGCTGAAAGAGGCATCCTTATTTATGAAATGAAGATCTTGCCCACCTTGGATTCTCACCCTGTTGACAATCGCTCCAAGGGTGACCCATGTTAGTCTGGCATATTGCATAGGTCAAAGTGTGGAGGGTTTAAGTCTTATTTGCCCATTAACAGACATTGCTTACTTCATTTTTACTCTACATCCCTAATGTTTTAACAGTCATGTTTTGTATTTGTTGTAATGAGGCACTTCATAATTTTTGGGGATTAAGAGTTACATTTTGTGTACCCTTTTTTATTATGTTTTTAATGGTTCTTAATATTTTGTATAGACATTTGCAGTTTGTTGGGTGTAGTTTTCTCTTCATTGTTATTGTTCATAATGGTGAGACATATTGGCTTTCAGAGCATTTGTCCGTATTTCTTTTTTGGCATGTAGTGAGCTGTTGCTGGTATATTGGTATATTATTTATGTCTTCTTGTTGTATTAGTGGCAAAGAAAACAAAGAATGGCTAGTGTGGTTAACTTTGTATAGCTATATGAAGTTTGCTCTCTCATTTGGGGAGAAAGTGCAGGTGAAGGGAAAAATACTGAAGACAGAATATTCTTCCTTAGTTAATTATTTTCTTTTTACTTTATTCTTTCTAGTGCCCTTATTTTCTTATTCTTTTCCTCTTAAAGCAACTAGGCGTTTTTCTATGTTTAAGTAATGACAAGACAGAATATTTAGTTCATACTTTGTTTACCTGCAGTTTTTAATGCCAACTAGTTTAGGCTGCAGTATCAGTTTTGTCAGTTGCAATACCAAGGGTTTTGACCAGTGTGGTCAATTCCAATCCTGGAGGGCCATAGTGGCTGCAGGTTTTTGTTCCAAACCAGTTGCTTAATTAGAAGCCAATCCTCACCAATAACAGAACTTATTAAATTTCATGGCTTGTTAGCGTTTTAACTCTGCTATGTCAGTTCATTCTTAGGTCATAGATTTTTTTCCCTTTCAAATGATACATGTATCACCCAAGTGATTTGAAGCCTAAATTGGATGAGTAATTTTATGTTCTTTACGTTGTCTTCAGTTTCCTTCTGAGTACTTAATAAAACCAAACAGTGAATGATGAATACACACCAGTGAAAATGGAGACAAGCTAGATGTAGAACTGCTAGTTCCTTTGTCATTTGCATCTTATTGCTAATAAAGAGAACTTAAAACAATGAATACAGCTGTTTAAGACTAAAATAAGGAATTAAGGGTTCAAAATCTTAACAAGTGAGACAACTAAAATGATCCAGAAAAATGTCATTTGAGCAATTGGGTCGGAACAAAAACCTTAGGCCACTGTGACCCTCCAGGACTGACATTGCTCAGCCCTGATTTAAAGAGTCTGAGTCTTAAGTAGCAAATAAATTCAATGAAGTTAATTAGTTGCAAAAACTAGTCACTAATTAAGAAAATGGTTAGAATGAAAACCTGTAGACATTGTGGCTCTCCAGGATTGGAGTTGGCCACCCCTGGTTTTGACCATCCTAGCAAGAGTAGTAAAGACTTATCTCATTTAAAGTCTTTTAAGGCTAACATTTTTTTTGCAAGTACCCCATCTTAATACATTTGACCACTTTTGAATATGTAAAGATTGGGTGGGGCAGCTCTTCCATCCCAGCTTTCATGAAAAGTACTAGGGCAGGGGTACTCAATCACGGTCCTGGAGGTCCGCAGTGGCTGCAGGTTTTTGTTCTAACCCGGTTGCTTAATTAGAAAGCAATTCTTGCCAATAATTTAATTTCATGGCTCGTTAGTGCTTTTACTCTGCTATGTCAGGTCATTCTCATATCCTGGAGTTTCTTCCTCTTTCTAAGGATATCATCCGAATGATCTGAACGCTAAAATGGATGAGTGATTCTTAGTCCTTCGCTTTTTTCTCTTCAATTTCCTTCCAAATATTTAATTAAACCAATTAGTGCACGATAAATACAGAGGTGTAAATGGTAACAAGCTAAGTGAAGAAATGCTGGTCTCTTTTGTCATTTGCATGTTACTGCTAATAAGGAGCAATTAAAAACCAAGACTACAGCTGTTTAAGACTAAAATAAGCAATAAGGGTTCAAAATCTTAACGAGCGAGACAACGAAAGTGAAGCAGAAGTGTTACTTGAGCAGTAAGTGCTTCTTATTAAGCAATTGGGTTGGAGCAAAAACCTGCAGCCACTGTGGACCTTCAGGACCGTGATTGAGTACCCCTGGACTAGGGGAACAGCATTTCTTATCAATAAATGCATTTTTTGTCACTAGTAAGATTATTTCAGACATCGATGGTAGATTTATAATTGTAATGGACAATTTAAAAATATTCTACTTAAATGTGCCAGTGATTATGTCCTTAATTTGGATGATAAGCAGTTTGTTACAAATATTTTCTCTACCCTGCCAGACATTGGCACACATTAACTAATTGCAGGAGGAAATTGTGTTTTGAATCTTTCTTTAGATTGCTCCCCACTGAGGCCCACTCCATTTGCTACCATTTTTCAGGATATTAGTTCCTTACTGAATAGTTAGAAACACTCAGATGTCTGGTATTTCTTTAATCGTAAATCTAGGTAGAATTGATTCTTTACCCATCTACTGTTATTCTCAAATACATTTTTCTTAGATAATAAAATGTTCTTTTCTATATGTGCCAAAATTTACAGCAGTATTGTAATGTTGAATCATGCCATCCTTATCTTAGAATTATGGTTTCCTGGTATCCTTTAGTTGGCAGGCATTGCTGTTTAAATATCTTTCTCCTCTTAGATCCTGATTTTTGTACAATTGGATTCTATTCTGTTTTTGGACACAAACTCAGCCTCCTTCATTTCAGCTAATACTTTGTGGGAGATTGTGATGACATATCTACATGGCCAGATTAAATCTAATACTGCTCACTTAAAAAAGATGTGTGGGCAAAGAGTTGCTGAAATTACATACCCTTTTTTAGATTTGGACTAAGTAATGCACTGTCTCTAACACTAGAGCATTATAGAAAAAAGGTTAAACTTGCAGATAGAGTTTGTGCTGTTATTAATTAGATTTAAGTGTTTTCTTGAACATGGTGACAAGTCTGGCAAGGTACTTGCTCATCAATTACAGCAATATGCCATCTCCCACATAATTAAACTGATTTGCACCCAGTCTGGGAGTGTGTCTATAGAGCATCAACAATAAATGATAAGTTTAAGTTATTTTATTCATCCTTATTTAAATCGTAATCATCCTCTGATCCTGTATGAATAGATTCCGTTTTTGAAGACATTGAGGTTCCATTCACTAAATCTGTGCTGGATGAACCTCTGTCTATTAAGGAGATTATCCAGGCCTTTCAATTTATTTAGCCTAGCAAATTTCCAGGGCTGATGGCTTTTCATTAGAATAATATAAATCTCCTTCCTTCCAGCTTAAAACCCTTTTGTTATCAGTATGTTCTGAATCCTATACTTCTTGAACTTTATGTCCTAGCTTCTGTCAGGCCACCAATTTGCTGGTGCTTAAACAAGGTAAAGAGCCTTTGGACTGTGGTTCATATTGTCCAGTATTACTTCTTTAATGTTGATGTTAAAATACTAGCATGCCATCTTGAGTCAACTATTACATCTAACATGATCTGGTACCAGACTGGTTTTATGAAAAACAGGAACTCATTTTATAATCTGTGTCACTTATTTCAGATTGTAGGCCCTCTGCAATACAAAATCCTGGCAATAGGTATTTGAGTAGGATTATTTGTTGATTTGTTGATTTTGGTGTGACATTTATTTTTTGGGTTAGGTTCCTCTATTCTTCCCCCAGGCCACTATGTATCCTAATAATATCTAATATGTTTATTTTCCCTTATAACAAGGTAGGAGGCAGATATGCCCATTTTCCCCCTTTCTTTCTATTGAGCTCCTTATCATTTCACTATGAAGTAATCAGGACATATATGGAGTTATCAGAGCTTGGTGAGAGCAGTAGATTTACCTTTATGCTGATAATGTTTCTCTTTTTATATCTAACCCTGCAACTTGGTAAGACATCTGGTTATAAATTGAATTTTAGCAAAGGTTAATTATTCCCTGTTTACTCTGCTGCTAACAATTTTTCCCCTTGACTTGTTGCCATTCAGAGTTTCCTCTGATGGGTTTATATATTTAGGTGCAATAATGACACACTCATATATGACTAGTGACCTTTTCAGGCTGAACTTTTTCTCATTACTTGCACAAATTATACAGGACCTTATGCACTGGCCAATTTTTTTGTACTTTTTTCAGTGTATTTCAGTGTTTATCCTTAAATGATTTTTCATCTCACTTGATCAGATTATTTCATTGTTTATTTGGAATCGGAAGATTCCAAATGTACTGTACTTAATCTTTCTCACAAAGACCAAAGCAACTAGGAGGCCCATCAATGCTGAATTTTCAATTTTGTTACTGGGCAGCCAATATTCATAGTGTAACATACTGGTCTAGATAACAGTTGGATTCAATGGTCCCTTTGTTGGTTTATATAGAGGCAGCCTATTGCCATTTGTCTCTTGCCATTTTACTTTGGTCCTCTTTATCCCTTCCTTCTTTCTCCTCTTTTGTTAAACCTCCTGTCCATCAGTTTCTTAAAATTTGGTCTGGAGGATGTAGTATTTAATTTATGGGATCAAAAAATAATTAATTGCATTAAATGCATTAATGGCTTGCATAGAATTAATTGTTGAATCCTTTGAGCGGGCGGCACGGTGGCGCAGTGGGTAGCGCTGCTGCCTCGCAGTTGGGTGATCTGGGGACCTGGGTTCGCTTCCCGGGTCCTCCCTGCGTGGAGTTTGCATGTTCTCCCCGTGTCTGCGTGGGTTTCCTCCGGGCGCTCCGGTTTCCTCCCACGGTCCAAAGACATGCAGGTTAGGTGGATTGGTGTTTCTAAATTGGCCCTAGTGTGTGCTTGGTGTGTGGGTGTGTTTGTGTGTGTCCTGCGGTGGGTTGGCACCCTGCCCAGGATTGGTTCCCTGCCTTGTGCCCTGTGTTGGCTGGGATTGGCTCCAGCAGACCCCCGTGACCCTGTGTTTGGATTCAGCGGGTTGGACAATGGATGGATGGATGGATGGAATCCTTTGAGCAACTGGCTCAAAAATATGATATCCCAAAAAACATTTTCACTTTCACGGCTTTTTGTGAAGTACATTTACATCTTTCCTCTCTCTACTTGAGCCTTCTCATATTGACACAATACTCCCAAGTGAAACCATATTTTAAGGGTCAGATTTCTAGAATATATATTTCCATTATCAAGTGCCTGTAGGAGTCTAACTTGAAGCATATATTTCTGCATGGAGCAGTATTCTCACACAGACTCTCTTATCCACTATCTATGCCAGACATGATCTGATGCAGTTTAAAATCTTATACTGAATCCACTTTTGCAGTGAGGTTAGCTTTCATATACTCAGATATAGATAAAACAGCATATGTTCATTTCCATTTATGTTTTGCAACATTTTATACTATGGGTCATATTTACTGTAAGCATACCTGAAACATTATACACAATCTGCTATCTACAATAATTACTGTGAAATAGTGCAGCCCGGACACAGACAGGTAGACACATTTTCAGCCATCACCACACATTTATTTACACTATTATTATATACACAGTCTTAAGTGCACCGCCACACACAAACCCCCACAGTCTCCCAAATTCCAGGCTTCACTTAGCCACCTCTCTTTCTCTCTTCTCACTCTCTTCTCACACTCCAGGCCTCTCCTCGCCGCCTCCTCTCCAACCTCGTCCACCTCCTCACCCGACTCCAGCCTTAATTGAAGGGAGGCGGCCCGGCCCCTTAAATAGGCAGGCGGCTGATGACCACACCCGGCCACCTGCCACATTACATATAGGTATATTGCATGAACAACGTAAACAAAACAAATGAAAATTGTAAACATCATGGTAGGCAACCAAAGCCAATCCCAGCACTATCAGGAGCAATGTTACTGGCCCACATCACAGTATGGAAAATTACATTGGTTATCACAAAGTTACAGAACTCTGGAACACTATCAAAGCGATAGATAGATAGATAGATAGATAGATAGATAGATAGATAGATAGATAGATAGATAGATAGATAGATAGATAGATAGATAGATAGATAGATAGATAGATAGATAGATAGATAGTGTCACAAAAGCCACAAAGAGCCATAGCAAAGTTTGGGGCAGCTACCTGTATATTTGGTTTCCTGGCTGCAAATTGCCATTTAAATGATAGCACTGCTGTGCACAAAACCGAGTCCAAAACAGAACTGAGGGAATAGGGAAAAGGTGGAGGCTTTTAAAGGGGAAGGCAGGAAGTGAGATCAAAGGGGTCGGGCTCATGAAGGTCTTCAGCCATAGGCTCGGTCCCGGAAGTGACATCAAGAGGGCCAGGTGAAATCTCCCATGAATGGTCTACAGGAAAGGAAGAAAAAGAGTCAGTGCTCTCTGCCACATCCCGGTACGACTCGGAACTGCCCTTACTCAAGCCCTTTAGCTGCCTCCCATGTGCATGTGTGTGACAAGGCCCCCCCTTAGCCCAGACCCATCGGGTCGGGCGACCCTGATCGAGAGGTCGTGAACCTGAGAAAGAGCATCAGTGTTGGCGTGAAGAGTGCCCCAACGATGAACAAATGAAAACTTGTATGGCTGGAGGTCAAGAAATCACCTGGTGACCCACGAATTCGACTCCTTGTGCAGGGCCATCCACTGTAAAGGTGCATGGTCCGTGTCAAGGGTGAATTCCCGGCCCAACAGGTAGTACCTCAGCTGAGTAATCACCCATTTAATCACCAAAGCCTCTCTCTCCACCGCCGCATACCTGGTCTCCCGGTCCAACAGCTTCCGGCTCAGGAACATGATGGGGTGTTCCACACCGTTGACACTTTGGCTCAGCACGGCCCCCAGGCCTGTGTCTGAAGCATCCGTCTGGAGGATGAAAGGTAAATAAAAGTTAAGTGCTTTCAAAATAGGTGCGGACGTAAGGGCCTGCTTCAAGTCACTAAATGCAGCGCCTGTCTTTTCAGTCCATATCACAATGTTTGGGGCCCTCTTCTTTGTCAAATCAGTCAAGGGCGCCGCTCTCTCCGAGAACCGGGGCACAAACCGGCGGTAATACCCCGTTAACCCGAGAAAGGCTTGGACCTGCCACTTGGTTCGTGGATGGGGCCATTACAAAATGGCATCTACTTTGGAGCACTGTGGCTTCACGGTACCCCAACCCACCAGGTAGCCTAAATACTTGGCTTCGCTAAATCCAAAGAAACATTTCTTGGGATTAATCCGAAGCCTGGCCTCACCAAGTGTCCACAATACCACTTTTACCTGCTGTAGGTGTTCCATCCATGTGCTGGAATAGATGACTACGTCATCCTGGTAGGCAGCACTCTATGAGTTATGAGGCCTGAGCACTTTGTCCACCAGACACTGGAAGGTTGCTGGAGCTCCGTGTAACCCAAATGGAAGGACACGATACTGCCAGTGTCCGCTAGGGGTGCTAAACGTGGTCATAACCTTTGCGAAATCCGTTAAAGGAACCTGCCAGTACCCTTTGTCATGTCTAGTGTGGTCAAATATTGAGCCTGTCCAAGCCTCTTGAGGAGATCATCCACTGGATGGCATTGGATAAGCATCAGATTTGATTAAGCCGATGGAAGTCCTTGCAAAAACTCCAACTCCTGTCAGACTTACCGACCAATACAATGGGACTGGACCAGGGACTATGACTTTCCTCGATTACACCTAGTTCCAGCATGTGTTTGATCTCAAGCTCCACTTCAGCCCTTTTTGCCTCTGGAAGACTATAACCCCGGACTCTGTCACAATGTCGTGCTCAACCAGAGAGGTCCTTCCGGGGTTTTCACTCACTACCTCCTAGGACAGACAGGATAACTGTTTCCAGCTCCCATCGTTGTCTGGGACTTAAATCTGCACCGAAGTTAAGGCTAGCCGTGTGAGCAAAGAGTGAGTGAGGCTGACTGGAGAAGGGATCGGGATCCCTGTCCTTCCACGGTTTCAGCAAATTTACATGATAAACCCGCTCCCTCAACCGACAATTGGGTTGACTCAACAAATAGTTGACGAGTCCTTCCCTCTCTTTAACTTCGTAGGGACCTTGCCAATGGGCAAGCAACTTAGAGTGAGAGGTAGGTACTAGGACCATGACCCGATCTTCCGGGCGGAACTCCTGGAGACAAGTGCCACGGTTGTAATATCAGACCTGTGCTGCTTGAGCTTATTCCATGTGACTTTTAAGGAGAGGCCGAATTTTACCAAATCTATTGCGTAATTGCGTGATATATTCCAATATATTTGCTCGGCCCCAGAAGTGACATCAAGAGGGCCAGGTGGAGTCTCCCGTGAATGGTCTACAGGAAAGGGAGAAAAAGAGTCAGTGTACTCTGTCACATCTCGGTATGACTCGGAACTGCCCTTACTCAAGCCCTTTAGCTGCCACCCATGCGCCCATGTATGACAATAGATACAGTAGATAGATAGATAGATAGATAGATAGATAGATAGATAGATAGATAGATAGATAGATAGATAGATAGATAGATAGATAGATAGATAGATAGATAGATAGATAGATAGATAGATAGATAGATAGATAGATAGATAGATAGATAATTAGATAGATAGATCTTTATTTGTCCCTGCTGGAAATTTGCAGACAACTGCAAAATAAACACCTTTATTTTGTAACTGCCCGAGCCAAGCTACTTTGTGTTTTTTTTTATTTTTAACTCAGTATCTTATATATTGTGAAAAAATAGTCCCACTAAAGAAAGCTGTCTTTTGTAACCCCTCTCATTCTCATTCTAAGATGATGAAAGATGCTGGAAGCAAGCTGTTCCATCCTTGCACATGAATTAGGCTAGGGATGTAATGCTTTCATTAAGCTTGAGGAAATAAGATGCTCAAATCATGATAAATTTAATTCCCCCTGGCAGCCCTTGTTGGATTATTTCTTTAACATTCATCACCCCCTCTTCACTATTTGTTGTATTGCTCTGTCCTCTTCAACCATCTTTTCTATCATTTTAATGTCTAGTTGCTCACCCCATTTTTTTTCGTCTGATGGGAGGTAACTCTTGGCATCACTTCAGTGTTATGATTTGTACAAATAATGTTATCACAGCTATCACTCATGCATTGTTGTAGTTACAGCTTCCCCTTCTCAACCTATGTCTCAAATGTATTTTTTTTCTTTTTGCTGGTATGATTTGATGATTTGCAAAATTTATTAATAAAGACAAAGATGAAAATAAAATCATCTTATTTCTCTTCTGCCATAACCAGTAAAGAAGAAGGGTTTTGTGGTCAAATTATCTACATAGGAATGCCAAAGAAAAAAGGAAAACATTTTTCTTAGCAAGCAGAACACAAGTACACAAGTACACAATGATGAAATGTGCACTTTCTTATTCCTTTATCAATGATTTGCACCCATGTCAATTATGAAAGCATATAAGCCAATGAATATATTCTGGCAACTGACTCTCTCTTACATTGAGTGGTTTACCATGCAATATCATGGTAGGAGAAACCTCATTATTATTCATAAAGTCAGTTTTTGATCCAGTTTTGGTCTGATTGTGGTGAAAGAAAACTCCACTTAGGTGATCATGCATAGTATAAGCCACTTAAGCTCAGTGCATGCTGCTACTAGAAATCTTTTGTAAATCTTTTTTGTGATCAACCTTTCATTAAATAAGAACAAAAAGACAGAAGATAAACAATAAACAAACATAGGCTATATTAGAAAAGAACCAAAACTTTTAAAGGAACATTTCTTGGCACCTTCCACCAGGAATGGAAATTTTGTGCTGCATTTTTTTTCACTGAAGGTTAACTTTCTTACATATGGTCAGTGGTGCTGGAGTGGAGAATGCAGTTCATCTAACCATCCATTGTCAAACTCACTTCATCAAGCTCATCACTGAACGCTGGGTGGAAAAGACATTCAATATCTCTTTTTTTATTTTATTTAAAATTAATAACAAAAAATCTGCCATCAGGTGTAATTGAATTCCATTACACACTGAATAATACTTTGAGCTTTTGCACTGTAACCCTAGCCCTAATTTTCTTTGGCTATCAAATGCATGCATTTTTGACAGAATTCCACTAGCTTTGTCCAGCACTGGAATTTGAACATTCTTGACTGAGGACCATTTACTTTCCAGAAACTCATCATGTTACTTAGTATGCTTTGATTTGAGGTGAGCAATCAGTTATTTTATATTGTAGTTTTTACTAGTATCCCACCTCATGAAATATTCACAAAGTACATTTTTCTGTTTTTATGTGTTATTACAAAGGCACAATCATTCAGAATGACTTATTTCACATTGTAGAGGGCTTCTTCGGTGTTCACTGGCACGAACTGCCAATGGATTGTTAAATTTTTATATCGATCTTTTAGGTTGCGCAGTTGCACAATTCTACTGCACTAGTTGGAAACCTTATGCGATTATGCAGGCTGACCATTTTAATTGTTACTGTAGAATCTTATTTACATGATGAAAAGCTAGCACATACTATGGGTGATTCATCCCTCTGCAAAGAAAACCTATTGGCGGAAAATATTTCAAATTCAGATTTTTATTTTCCAAAAGCATTACCTGAAACTTGTAATGTATCATTTCTGTCTGTTATTTTTATCTGAACCATGTATACCTTGCTTAGCTGTAACTTTTTGTCTTCCAGTTAATGTGGCTACCTTTTTTCACTTCTCTCTGAGCTAAAGCTTAGATTACAAAATGACCCAAGGCCGGCTGAAATTTATTTTACTCTCTGTATATCTGTAAGCATTTTTCTTTCAACTGACTGTTTAGAAACACAACTTCAAAAGATTCTCTGTAAATAAAGTTCACTTGCCTTGGGATAAATTCACATGTTCCTAAGAGGATTACAGTGGTAATTCCATTTGGTCTATCTACATTCCTCTTTGTATATTGAAACAAACAACTTTTTTGTGCCCTTCTTCTACCTCTTTCTTCACCTGTCATCTTGAGAAAAAAGATGTTTTTGTCGCAGTTGAATTTTCTTTTCCCAGTAAAGTAGAAACTGCAAAAACTACCACTCACCTTAGGGTTCAATTATAGAGGAAGACCTGCCGATCTACTTGTCTTTCTGCCAAGGGCTATGAAGCATTACCTATATCTGACAGAAGGGAAATACCATTTCCCCTGACAGATAAGTATCATGTCATGGATTATATGCCTGCATTGGCTTCCTTGTTGTGCTTGATATTGTGGATCAAACTTGCATTTCTGTCATTTCTACACATGTGAGCACTTTCTCACACATGGTCTCAATTTCATATGCTATGTGAACAGATAATTTTCTTTACAAATATGGTGTATATGGCAAACAGCACTTCATCAAAGTGACATAACTTCCCTTTGGATAAAGCCATTTTGCATACCAATAGCCATTACAGAGGTCAAGCAAACTAGACTTGGAAGACCCAGATACAGTATGAAGTTCAGTGCGTCACTGATTCAAGGGAGGGGTAGGAAAAGCAAGAACCCTTTCCTTTTTAGAGATAAGAACTGTGTGGGCTGACCAAGGCAGAATCACGTTTGTAAAATGTGTTAGAGCTGGGTGTCAAATGAATTCTTCACTAGTTACAGTTGGAAACGTTGTTGGGTGTTCATTCTGATTTTTCAATGCACCAATATACCAGTATGCCCCTTGGCTTTCCTCTGTTTTTCCACTCTCAAGCCCTACCAAGTGAAAGCTTGACTTGTAATCTTTCCAAGAAATCTAGACCAAGGATGCAATCATTCATATAGTCTGCCACATAAAGTTATTTAAATGCCTATTTCCACAAATGGTGGTGTTCATATCTTTGAGTTTTGTCCAGCAAAAATTTATAGACTTTCAAAAGTTTACGAATAGTGGAAATTCTATTGTCCACAGTGCCTGGCAGGTGGATAGTTGATACAGTTTGATCCCATGTTACTCAGGTCTTGGTAGCACTTCTCTTGCATCTAGTAAAATAAATACAATGTTTAACCTGACACATTCAAACTTGAAACACTGACATTTCAAAGGAGATGTCATATCCATTGGGCATGCAATAGCTTCAGTCTCCCTATGTATGTTTTGGTCATCACTTTTGTGTACTTTAAGAATGATTACATCTTGCCTGAAGAAGGGGCCTGAGTTGCCTCGAAAGCTTGCATATTGTAATCTTTTTAGTTAGCCAATAAAAGGTGTCATTTTGCTTGGCTTTTCTTTATGAACACTTAGAAATCAATACAGTTTTTTTGTCTGGTGCTTCCTGATTCACAGTTATAAGAAAACTCCACATATGATATACTGTTTGACTCAGTATGCAAGACGTTAAGCTTGGCCCTATAGACCTGAAAACATCTCATTTCTGGAACATATTTTGTGTTGGAAATTACACACTTATGATAAAGAGTAAACCAATAGGTGTCTTTATCCAAAAGTAATCTGAAGGACATAAAGTTCTGCATGTTGCATCAGCCAACCCTAGGAGTTCACCCCCTAATGGGATATGATGGGTCAAAATTACTTTCTTCCATAAAATTTTGAAAAACATGGGGATTGGTATTATAGGCATGTGAAGTTTTGTTTTACACTATTTTGATGTTCCTGATTTTAAATATGAAACATAAGTATGTTTTGGGCTATTTAAAAGTCAGTGATTACCAATATGATGTTTTGAGTTTTAATCCTTTACTAAGGATCTAGTCCACTACAAACTTCTATCAGAGGGTGAAAAATGGCAAATTTCTATTATAATTGAGAATATTTAGACTTTAAACAGTTAAACTGAAGCACACATTTTAATAATTCAAATATCTGATGTGATGGATGGCCGGGGCCCATGCCTGGCCGGGATGCCAGGGAGGCGCCGCAGGCGCCGCCAGGGAGTGCTGCAGCAGAAGCCCCTTTTTGGGCACTGGTTTTGCCTTACCCAGAAGTGCAGCTGGAAGTCAGCAAACAACCACCTGGAGCACTTCCGGGTACCCAATAAAAGGGAGCCAGCGACCACCAGTCGGGGCCAGAGTCGGGAGGTGGAGGACAAAGCATGCTGAGGAGGACTGGTGGTGAGGAGAAGAAGGTGCTTGGTGACTGTACTGTGCTTGGGACTGTGTTGTGGTTGGAAGGATTATGGGGAAGACGTGCCCTCCAGCTGAAGAAAAATAATTTATTTGTTTTACCTGTGCCTCCTGTGTGAATCTGTGTTGGGTCGGGCACAATATAGCGCCTTTTCTTACACTGATTAAACTATTCTTGTTTATTATTTAATTATACGTCATTACATTTCTTTCATTACATTTCAGTCAGCAGGATTCCGGTTCGTCTTTTGAGCCGGTACCTGTTCCAAAATTTGTGTGAGGACCCGGCACAGCAGCGCAAGGCATGTGTGCAGCACAGCCGTGCTAAAGGCACGACCCCGAGACAGCACACCGAAGCACGCACATGCAGCAGGTAGCCACGGGATAACCACCTGGAAGCCCCAAAGGATGCTGCACTGATGGGGAAGAGAAGGTCCGGGCGGACTCAAAGGTTGGCCGCCCAATGCCACCACGCTGGCTGGCACCACGGGTTGCAGCAGGAGGTAGGTGACGGGCCCTGGGATAATGTGCCCAGAGAATGTTACTCTGCTTTTTCGTCTACCTACCTCCTAGACGCCGAGGGGCGGGATACCCGTTGGTGGCCGGAGGACGTGTGTCCATGGCGTGTCGGCGGAGTGAGCTCTGGGGATAGCAAGGCCAACCTGTGTGTTTTCTTCAGCCTCGGACATCCCCGGAGGATGAAGGCCCAGTAAATCTCCACGGTGTGGTGTTTCCCGCGGAGGAGCAGGGAAGCCTCCCCATGGCAGGTAAGGGGATGGAGGATGTGTGGTGATACCTCGTCGATACAAACGTAGAGATGGGGACGGCGAATCTCCACCTCGATCCTGAGAGACACCCGAAGGGGCCGGTTGGAGGAATGTAGGGCCTGAATGGCTCGCGGTGAAACTCACCTGTTTCGGGCTGCATGGGACTTGGAGGGCATCGTTCTACCCCTGCAGTTACTTTTTCAGGTTTTTCAGGCGTTGCAGGAAGCGAAGGAAGGGCTGGAGAAGAAGCCTGGCGTATCTATAGGAGTCCTGAGACGCCGCGGGGCTGATTCCTTCAGTCTGACCTATGCAGCGGTACAGGTAAATGAGGCCTGTGCCGTAGATGAAAGGGGAGGGCGGAGTGCAGCAGCGGCAGTGATCAGTTCTGCTTGCCAGGCAGCCCCGCCTCCTACAAAAGATGCAGCCATGATGACCGACAGCGCAGCAGAGGAGCATGCAGGGAGGCAGCTGATAGACATCGGCTGCCAAACAGCCTTGCCGCAACTGCTGGCGTCAGTCTCGCGGACGCCTAAAGGGGACCCAGACCATTGGTGCGCCCCAGAGCAGATGGAGAACCCGGAAAAAGAAGACGGGAACTCCTGACAGTACGCAGCGAGAGCTCTATTGCTCAAAGGCAGTGGAGGGCTGCACTGTGAAGCGACGGAGACACCACGAGCCCTAAGCTGAGTGGAAGTCAGGGCAGGAATTTCTGTCCTACTTCCGATCCCGCAGGGTTCAGACTAACAGGGAGCGGCATTGCTACGAATGCGGCCACTGTGGGCAAGGCTGGAGGGGTTGTCCCTGGAGAATGTCCAAAGGACGTGGATGTAGGGACGACTCCTCCCGATTTTGCAGTTTTGTCTCCACAAGACAGGCCCGCGAACCGGATGACGCCGTCTCCCCGTCTTGGAGAAGAACAGCCCTTGCAGGACGTGCCACTGAGCCCGACGGGGCTCAGCTGAGAGAGGGGCAATGTGGCAGGCGGCCGGGGTTCATGCCCAGCCAGGACGCCTCTGCATACTATTTTCAGGGGGAGCAGCCCTGGACAGTGCAATACCTACCCCTGGACGCTAGATGGCCACCCCCCCTGGGTTGGAGTGGTGCCCCGGTTTCCCACAGGGCTCCATGGGAATTGGAGTTGGGTGCAGCCCTGTTGGGTCCCACAGGCACCCCCAGGGGGTGCTGTATTTGGGACTCCTGAGCCCGTGTGGGCAGCATATTCATCGCAGCCGGAATTCGGTGATCAAGCACCTGGAGCACTTCTGGGTGAACTATAAACGGAACCAGCGACCACCACTCAGCAGCCAGAGTCAGGTGGAGGAGGACAAGGTTGCTTGGGAGTAGTGGTGGTGCCAAGGAGAAGAGAAAAGTGCATGATTTTCTTGTGTCTGTGCTTTGGGACTGTGTATTGCCTGTGGGGCATGGGGAAGACGTGCGCCCACAGGGGAAGAAAACAAATAATTTATTTATTTACACGTGCCTCCCATGTCCAATCTGTGTTTAGGCGCTATATAGTGTTTCTCTTACACTGATTAAACTATTCATGTTTATTATTCAATTCTGCATCATGAAGTAAATTATTACATTTCTTATGAACACCCTGAATTACGGCCGCATGTGCTACTTCAGACTTTTCTAATATTCATTTGATTACATAGGCGGTCAGATTAGAATGCTTTTATGATGATGCCATGCCTAAATGTACTTACATCACTTGCTTCATTTACACATTACACAGAGGTGGCATCACCAAATGCTGTTCACTGGTAGACCTGTGTGGGAAAGAAGGAGCATAGCACTTCAACAGTGACTCCATATAGATAGATAGATAGATAGATAGATAGATAGATAGATAGATAGATAGATAGATAGATAGATAGATAGATAGATAGATAGATAGATAGATAGATAGATAGATAGATAGATAGATAGATAGATAGATAGATCAAGACACCACCCCATGGTCCTGGAGAACGTTATTTCATGCCACTGTATTCTACAATACTGTGTAAGAATAGTATGGAGATAAAACCACTTAACTTGACTTGACTTGACTTAAAAGGCAGAAATTCTGTCTTCCTCCATCCCTTTTCCTTGCATTTTGCAGCCAAAGTTTATTGGTCGTCTCCATCTTAGATGATGTTGCTTTGGTGCTTTTCAGTGTCGCATTTGTAAACAGGCAGCCAAAACACATTATATAATTTCTAATGCTCACCCATGCCTCTTTGATGCATCTTTTGATTAATAGTTTGTTACATCTAGGTTTGTACAGGCAGACTGTTGTTTACCTGAAACATTTATTGAAAAGACAAGTATTTCTGTGTTACTGCTCTGGGGGCATGTGTGTGTTCCTCACCTATCACTGCCTTGTACAACTTAGAGTCCATAAAGGATTTCTTCTGTCCAGATCTCTTCCAACAAATCTATTGTATTGGTGGCAAGTAGTTACCTCAAAGCTTGCATACTCCGTCCACCAATGACAGTTATTTGGTCTCTATATAGAAAGGAAATTTTAACTTTTTGTTTTTTTAAATTATACAAATGTGGGCGGCATACCAAGTTACTGAGGCAACTTTGGTCCTTTAGCTCTTCTTCTTTGTCTTCTTCTATTTTCTCATTGTCAGGCAATTGTGCTCAGATGTAAGGAGATGCCTTCCTGTAGAGCAGCAGCAGCAACTGAATTATTTGCAAGGTTTAACACCACTTTTTTATTTTCTGTCACTTCTTCCACTGCAGCCTCTAGGAGCTAGAGAAGTAAGAAGGAGGAGTTGTCTTGATGCGCTAAGTTGTGTTTCAGAGGAGCTTATCAAGGATTTGGATGATGAAAAACTGGTCTTGTTGTAGAGCTGGTGGAGCTGGGACAATCAGACTAGGTCTTGCTGGTGGTATCGGTGCAGATGGGGACTTTTACTCTACAAGACTATACATATCTCCTGTTTACCCTAATAGGACAAGAGCACACCACCAAATGTCCTATTTGGTCAAAATGAGACTATTATTATAGAAGAAATATTACAATACAGTATACTATTCCACTCAACTTTTTAGACTGTGTGATATTTAGGGTTGCATATTTTGTACAAAATGGTGTACAGCAATTGTGTTGTTCTGTAATCTAAATGTGTTTTATATTCAGTTTACGTAATTTCAGGTAATGCAAGGGAAAAATATACTGTTGTATATGACAGAATTGCCCCAGTGACTCATGATCTATGTAAATACTTTCATTGTCCCCTTTCTTTTGTTGAAAAGAATCGAGGGAATGTGATTCACTCAAGGGACTCTCAAATTTGCAAGCAAGAGTGTCTTCTTCACTTTTAGTATTTACATCTACGTTGTGCACAGCTTGAAATATAATTTTGTGAGAACTTTCTTGACAGGACTGCACTTTATTGATTTACTATAATCTGCAAATGAATCCATTTTCTTATCGTAAAATGATTATATTTAAAAGCCAGAGTGTGCACCTTCACTGAGAAATATATGGAAAATATATTGTACTTGATGAGATTCACTTTTGGTAGCAAGGCAGTGCAAACCAGATTTCTCAGAAATATAAAGCCTCATTCATTAGTGTAGCTAACAGACCAGGTCTTGAATTTTGTTTAAGGCCTGTAAACTAGCACATGCTTGCAGCTGAACAATGAGAGTTTTGCTGACCTGAGATCGTTTTGCTTACTGAACCCACGCGTGCATCCTAATGTCTTTGTTTTTGGGTATATTATGTACTGAGTGTGTGCATCTGCTATGTAAAAGCACAACAATAGAAGTCAATCAACTGTAAATGCACAAATCATACAGCAAACAAGAAAATATGGAATCAAGGTATTGGCAGCTGATTATGCACTTTGCATATGATTGGAATGCAGAGGATTATACTAGAAACTGTGCTCTTAAAAATAAATGTGTTAAAGTGGTTATTCAAAGCAATGCCATAAGAGAACAATTTTTTGCTTTGCAAAAGATCCATACAAACAAAGCCTCCAGAAAGAACCTTTATTTATTTAGATACATAAAAGGTTCAGTAAATAACCATGAATATACTGTACAGCAACAGATTTGTTATACCAACGGGTTCATAATTTTAAAAGGACTTTTACTGAATTCAGTAAAACAGACTAAATCCAGGTTTTCTTGATCTATTAGTATCCTGCTTGGTAGCTTCCATCCATCCATTTTCCAACCCGCTGAATCCGAACACAGGGTCACGGGGGTCTGCTGGAGCCAATCCCAGCCAACACAGGGCACAAGGCAGGAAACAATCCCGGGCAGGGTGCCAACCCACCGCAGGACACACACAAACACACCCACACACCAAGCACACACTAGGGCCAATTTAGAATCGCCAATCCACCTAACCAGCATGTCTTTGGACTGTGGGAGGAAACCGGAGCACCCGGAGGAAACCCACGCAGACACGGGGAGAACATGCAAACTCCACGCAGGGAGGACCCGGGAAGCGAACCCGGGTCCCCAGGTCTCCCAACTGTGAGGCAGCAGCGCTACCCACTGCGCCAGCTTGGTAGCTTACTATACATTAAAGAATTCTGTTTTGTCCACATATTAGGATCCTTTTCAAAGCCCCCCCAAAAATTTCATGTGCAAAAAAATCCCATCCCAGAATGAAATGGCTATTTGTCAAACAATAGTTTTTTTTTTTATGAGAAACCACACAACCCAGGAAATTGCCATTAAAGAACATTATTTCTAAGAGTGTTGGGGGTGCTCTGGAAAGAGAACAAGACATTCATGTTATTCTAGATTTGACTTAAGCTGTGAGGGAGAACAATGTCTTGTGTGATAATTATAAATTATTGTGTGCCACTACAAGAAGCCAATGTCATGATCTGAAAAGAGGAAGGTCATGAGCCTGACTTAGTTAGTAGAATACCAGATGTGCTACTACATTTTGAATCATCTATAATGGCTTGGTGACAAATGAAAGTATTGTTGCCAGCAGAGAGTTGCAGAAGTCCAGATGTGACAAGACCAAAGCCTGCACCAGGAGTTGTACAACATACTCTATCGGATATGGTCTGATCTTGTGGATATTGTATAGAGTGAATCTGCAAGGCCTAGAGACCATAGCAACATGGTCCCTGAAGGACAGCTGGTCATCAATAACCACCCCAAGGTTACAAACAGACCTGGTGGGTGTTTAGTGATAATGAGCCAAGCTAAACAGAGATTGGGTGTTGAATAAATGGATGGACTGAGAAAATGAGAAATTCCAGCTTTGCAAAGTTGAGCTGGTATTGGTGTTCCTTCATCCAGATTGCAATATCAGTGAGATATGCAGTGATTCTAACTGATACCATGTGGTCCTTTGGAAGGAATAACAGATACAGTTGGGTATCACCAGCTTAGCACTGATATGAGAAACCATAAGATTGGATATAGGGCCTAGTGAGGAGGTGTAAAGAGAGAAGAGTAGAGGGCCCAGCACTGATCCGTGGGGCACTCCTGTGTTGGCCAAGACGAACCAAGACACATGGTAGGATCTGCCCAAGAGACAGAACTCAAACCACCCGATGGCAGTCACAGTGACCAGGTCAGAAAGGGTGTCAAGGAAGATCTGGTGGTTGACTGTAGAAGAAAAGAAGAGACTTGGTAAGAGACACTATTTAACCTTCTCTGGTAAAAGTGGAGAGTAAAACAAACATAATAAACAAACAAATAAATAAGTGAGAGATATAAATATTAAAAAGAAACATACTGTACATTCATATGTATCTTTGACACACTAATGAAAGGCTGTTTACTGTTTTACTCATGACAAAAGACTGATGAAAAATAGATGTGGAATTGTGTCGGATGATGCAGAGACTAATCAAAAAATAATAGGTAGGGTATGTTTATTCCCTGGTTTTCTTAGGAGCACAAAGGAGTGTTGGGGTATTTTGAATTGTGATTTAATTAAATAGTTTATCACAATTTTAGTAGCATTAGTATTTGAAATACATAAGAAATGTTGGTCAAAATCAAGAAATTCAAACATAAACAGTAGTTATGTAGACAGAACCAATAATATCATTATAATATTATTAAAGTTATAGGATTGCATATGTGAATGTGCAAATTCTTTGTGTACACCTAAAACTTGATGGGCCAAGTTTGGACTGAACTTCAAGGTTCCCAATGTGCATAGTGTAGGATAGCCCCATAGTGTTTAGCTTCAGTGGTTCCCTATTCGGGACTTGTACACACATTGCGAAGTGAACCCATTGGGGCAAACCTGCTCTGCCCACAGAAAGCCCAAGGTGGATCTACACAGGTTTCTTTTTGGGCAATCTTAGCCCTCTCTGACCACAGGAAGCCTAGCATAACCTTAATACTGTCACCACAGCAAGATTTCTACACAAGGTAACCTGGGCTGCAGTCCAGGGTCCCATAGCAAACAGGGACCCCAAAATTAATCAAGATATATGAAAAGGCTTTTTGCCACTAGATTGGCTAAACCAATCCTTTTTAACCCCTTTACCATTATCTCTGAGATAAGTCATCCACTACTAGTCGCAAGCACAATATCCCAGAGTGAATGGCTAATGACAGAGGGTGCCTGTTGAACAACATTTGCAGCAGCAGGAAAGCTAAATATGGGCTGTCAGAATGAAAAGCATGTGCAAAATAAAGAGATTTGTCATGTTATAATAATAATAATAGTTCTTCATTATTGCGAAGTTGACGGCATTATAGATTCTAGCCCTAGTGAAGCATACAAAACTGATGATTTTGCATAAATGGTACACTCTGATTACACTTCTGAATATGCATAATATGATAAGTGCTTTTGGCAACTTTCAAAGTTGCTGTTCATTGATCTCCAGGGTGCAAGGCAGATGTACAGATGATCCCTTACAGAATTTCAGTTCCTTCAAAAGTGACAACATATTAGCTGTAATTGTGACTGAACACATAAGACATGCACAGCAACTCATGCAACACAGACCGCTAAAACTAAATTCCGGGGTGCACATGTGATCTAATGTCAGTTATGACAAGCTGCTGGCTTTCCTTTCATTTAATGTATATATTTCAAAAGCCTGATATTCAAATATATTGATCAACAAAAACTTAATTTGAATTGAATTATGGAAAGCAAATCGAAAGTGATAACCATTTCAGCTTACTTATCAGGTGAATACTTGCCAGGCTATATACTGAGCATCAGGTAAAGTGTATAGGTACAGTATCTGGGCAAAAGTGTTCAGAGTCTGCAAACAGGTGAACAACTAAACCTGCTGATGTGTTTTTATTTTTATACTTATGTTTGTTTTCATTTGTTTTTCTTACTTTTACTTTAATAGTTGCAAATACCTGATATTCTGAAAACAACTAGATGCCAGAATTCCTCTTTCTTTCCACATTTTTCTCTCTTTTAAAATAGGTAGTTGAAGGATCAGATTATCTTTGGTTCTGATATTTGACATGGCATACTGTGCTCTGACGGTTATCAGATACAATTTTAAGTTTTGCCATTACATACTCAGTCCCCCTCTGTATATCATTCATAATCTCAGCTGCTATTTCTAATTTTTTCTGGCTCCCCTTACACCTACTCCATACTCTTGCACCACTTGCAGTTATTGAGTAGTGCCTACCTTTTGACATTACACATTTTCCGTGGTTCCTACGGAACACCCATTGCAGTTAGAGCCCCACCAATGATTCAATCCCCAGGGCCCACTCCTTTCTAAATCCTGTTTTATCCTTACAGCATGAAGCCAGAATGTAAACCGCACCGCAAATCATGTGTGCAGTAATCAACCAAGACTCATATACTTGTTGCGGTCTGTTTGTTTGCCATGTCGATATTCTCCTAGTCAATACAGTAAGTGACAGTGTTTGGTCAGTGTTGCATAGCTAATAATGTTACAGAAGAGGATGTAAGACTCTGCTGATGGAAGAAGAATTGTACTTGCTATTACTGACTTAATAAGGAAGAAAAGGAGAAGGTGGAGTGACAGAACTATTGACCAAAAGCACTGAAGGTGGGGCAAGTGTAATAATATTCTTGTGAATATGGGAGTTACACGATGAGCAGATGCATTTCAAATGTCTTACATGTCTTCCTTGCATTTGAATGACCTATTACATCATATGATAGATAGATAGATAGATAGATAGATAGATAGATAGATAGATAGATAGATAGATAGATAGATAGATAGATAGATAGATAGATAGATAGATAGATAGATAGATAGATAGATACTTTATTAATCCCAAGGGGAAATTCACATACTCCAGCAGCAGCATACTGATAAAAACAATATTAAATTAAAGAGTGATAACAATGCAGGTATACAGACAGACAATATCTTTGTATAATGTCAACGTTTACCCCCCCGGGTGGAATTGAAGAATCGCATAGTGTGGGGGTGGAACAATCTCCTCAGTCTGTCAGTAAAGCAGGACAGTGACAGAAGTCTGTCGCTAAAGCTGCTCCTCTGTCTGGAGATGATACTGTTTAGTGGATGCAGTGGATTCTCCATGATTGACAGGAGCCGGCTTAGTGCCTGTCACTCTGCCACAGATGTCAAACTGTCCAGCTCCATGCCTACAATAGAGCCTGCCTTCCTCACCAGTTTGTCCAGGTGTGAGGCGTCTCTCTTCTTTATGCTGCCTCCCCAGCACACCACCACATAGAAGAGGGCGCTTGCCACAAAAGTCTGGTAGAACATCTGCAGCATCTTATTGCAGATGTTGAAGGACGCCAGCCTTCTAAGGAAGTATAGTCGACTCTGTCCTTTCTTACACAGAGCATCAGTATTGGCAGTCCAGTCCAATTTATCATCCAGCTGCACTCCCAGGTATTTATAGGTCTGTACCCTCTGCATACAGTCACCTCTGATGATCACAGGGTTCATGAGGGGCCTGGGCCTCCTAAAATCCACCACCAGCTCTTTGATTTTGCTGGTGTTCAGCTGTAGGAGGTTTGAGTTGCACCATTTAACAAAGTCCTTGATTAGGTTCCTGTACTCCTCCTCTGCCCACACCTGATGCAGCCCACGATAGCAGTGTCGTCAGCGAACTTTTGCACGTGGCAGGACTCCGAGTTGTATTGGAAGTCTGATGTATATAGGCTGAACAGGACCAGACAAAGTACAGTCCCCTGTGGCGCTCCTGTGTTGCTGACCACACTGTCAGACCTGCAGTTCCCGAGACGCACATACTGAGGTCTGTCTTTAAGATAGTCTACGATCCATGCTACCAGGTATGAATCTACTCCCATCTCTGTCAGCTTGACCCTAAGGAGCAGAGCTTATGCAGCCCTTCATTCATTATTCTGACAGCCACCTAACCAACCTCTCCATGAAATTCACCATTTTGTATTCAAGGCTGTGAAGTCCATTGTGCCTCGTACTTAGAAAGTGTCTATGCACAGTGCACAGCAACAACATGTAGGAACGTGTATTCAAATTTGATGTCATTTCTGCCGTGCTGCCATCGAGCCCATTGTGAGCACATTAAGTATAAACTAGACTTGAACCCACCCCTGTCATCCACTGGCAGGGTTGTCTAATGTGTGGTTTTTATGGGGAATTGGGATATTTATAAAATAATTCTGTGTACAAAAGTTTTGTTTTGGTGGTGTGCGGGTTTTTCTACATGCAGTCATCAAAATGGCAAAACTCCAAGGAGGACCCCAGGACGTGATAGTGGCTAAACTCCAATACACTTGCTCCCCAGAGACCTCCCACCCATACTGATATTGCAAGCAGCAAAACTACAGAGGACAAAGATGTCCACAGCGGTAAAACTCGAAGGGGAAACCAACTTGGACATCTACAGCCCCAAAACTATCCTCAGTCATCCCCAGCCTCATTCATTGGACTGGTCCACAGGAGCATTAGGCAGGTTTTCAGTTATCATTGGGTTGGCAATATTTCTAAGATTTGGCAACCCTTCCCATTGGCTTTACTAATCATGTTAACTTATCCAAGTGCAGAAGTTCATTCTCACCCATCAACAGTGCAGAAGCCCTAAATCTTGGGGTTTACTAAACAGTCTGATATAATGGTTATTCATTAACCATTCTCAGCTATCCAGTTTAGAAGGTGCAGTCCAACGTATTAAAGTTTCAATGCGTGAAGGCAACCTTACTTGCTAAGTTCACCCTTTAAAACACAAAATTACCCTTATATAACCGTTTTTCTTGTATATGTTGTTTGCCATTTATGCGTTAACAGAGCGCTTCAGAGTGGCCCTCCTGCAAGTCGATGATATTGTTCCGTAAAGTCTTGACTTTCCCATGAATACGTCTGTGTTTAGGACCTGGGAGAAGCCGGGACACTTGATTTCCTAAAGCAGCAGACTGAGGCGCAGCGCAGAGCACATTGGTAAGTGAGAAAGGACGAACCTTTCTAGTTGCAGGAAGGGGCGCTAGGCCTATAGCAAGGATTTAACCGAAAGGTGTAAATGCTAGCATGTAGAAAGCAGTAAGTGATATTAAAGACTAAATTAAATATCAGAAAACGTGTTTTTGTGTGATATAAAGTGTTGGCTGCGACATTAATGCTACGCACGTGCAAAGCACGTTTTTTGTTCTGGGGGTTTTGCAACGGCGATAAAACTGTTTACGTCATCGATTCTAATAAACGGGTTTTTAGGAGGAATTTGCATTCCGAATTCCCTGTGCGGGGTGGGCTTATAAGTTTGTACGACTGGTGACAGTTCATGTACTTTTGCACATCAATGGGCCTTGAGCCAGTAGGCGAATCGCGACTTTGCAATCTCGTAATTAGGGGCTATGCGACGGAAGAGATATGTAGGGCAAGGTCCTTTAGTTTTTAAAGACGTGATAGTCCTGCTAGCCGAATTGAGAAAGCTCTAGCTGAATTTAGTTTGAAAATATTTGGGACATTGTAGTTGTTTGAAAAGAATGCTATCTGTTCAAGCGATTCATTTCACCTGTTTCTATGCAGATGGCACTTGCATAACGTGACCATTTATTTTTTTCCTCAAAACGGTACATCTACCTAATAATAGGTAATAGTATGTGTATTCAAGAAAACGCATATTTCTTCATAGTTTTTATTTATTAATGAAAAGAACAGGAATGAACACTTGAAAATAATTTATGCGGTCTTATTTTTCTGAAGAACAAATTTGCTTAAGTATATTTGGTGTTGATTTCAAATAAGAATGAAATTCTTGGCAGGATTTCTTAAAATTTGCTTCGGTAATTAACATTGCTTTAAGAACTGCGACTTGCAACTGTGTTTTTTTGCTCGTCCACAACTTATTCATAAGAGAAAATACCCTGTCTACGGGTGCATTAGTGCCGGGCAGACATAAAATATATTCAATAATTATACTAAAGTTCGTATAATTCAGATTATTGGTGTGAAAGTGTTTGAACAATTCCACCCAATGACTTTCGGTTGAAACATTCCCAGTGTTCCATTCTGTCACTTTTTGCGATGTAATGTAGTTAGAAATAAGTAAATACTCATCAAATACTTCTGTATCTTGGTTACAATTAATAAATCCCATTTCGCCCAGTGGTGGGCTGGCGCCCTGCCCGGGGTTTGTTTCCTGCCTTGCGTCCTGTATTTGCAGGGATTGGCTCCAGCAGACCCCCGTGACCCTGTAGTTAGGATATGGCGGGTTGGAAAATGGATGGACAAATCCCTTTTCAATCAATACATCCATTACACTTTGAATTTCTTCCCACGTAGGTATTTTGGTTAAATTCGCCCATTCAAACATTTCTAATTCTTCACAGAACAAAGTCCACTGCTCCAAATATTCTTTGCTTATTTTATAGAACTCCGCAGCTGTTGTTTTCATATATTCTTCGTCAACACCACTGCAGCAATTTTCTTGCAATTTTGCCATTAAGTTACGAATGGAGTGGGGAAGAAACAGAGTACTTTGTTTCAAGGCCAAATTGTCTTTAAGTTGATTTATTTCCTTCATGGCTTCAATTGTAGAAATGCTCTGACCCTCGATCTTTAACACAGCTTGATGGAACATTGCTGACTGTGCATGCATAAAAAAAGCCATAATTCAGAGTTACGGTTTTCAAAAAAGGTTCCGAATATGTTTGGACATTTATCAATACTCAAAAAGTAGTTTTTTAATGGCTTATACAGTTTCAAAACTCTTTTGAAAGCTGGTATAAGCACAAGCCTCTTAGTTTTACTATAGCCTAGCAATTTCTGATACTCTGTGTTAACTTCATTACAAAATTCTTTTGGAGCTTCCACGCGAACACTACAGATATAAAAATGTGAATATATTTTCACAATAACGCATTCAAAGTCTACAGGTGGACAATCTGCGGCAGTTTTAATCGCGTTGTGAATTATGTGAGCTCCACATCCGATTCCTATCAATGTTCTTCCGAGAGATCAATTTAGTTTTGCATAAACATTGTTGATGCCTCATCTTTTCAATCTGTCAAAATTGCAGTTAGCATTGTCTTCACTAAATGCCACGATTTTTGAAGTCAAATTAATTTCTGTCAATACTTTCATTAGATAATTGACAATAATGTCTGATGTTTTGCCTGGTTGGTCTTGAAATTGTAAAAGTTTGATTTTTTTTTGCCATATAGTAAAAAGAAGCGAATTAAAACAGGGAATATTTTCTTGAACCCATGGTTTGAAGCATCAGTTAATATAGTAACACAGTTGCATTCGCTGAGGCGATCTTTTAAGTCACCTATTACTATTGGCGCTAACATATTTACAACAATAGCTTCTGTTTTCGTACGAGCACATCTAAATTTCTGTTCAAAACATGTATGAATTAACTTAGAAGTACAATCGTTCTCTTGCACTGTATGATAAGCCCAGATGCCTTCCATCGCAGCAACTTCCAGATCTTTTGAAGTTGGTGAATCCCTTTTCTTAAAAAAATTGAACATTGAAGAACTCTAAGCGGCAGCAGTATTGTAATTTTTATGTTTTTCTGATCTTAAATGTTGCTCAATATCTCTGGCACCTTCGTGGGCTGCGCTAAATTCTGTACGACACTCTTCACATCTGACGTCCGATGGAGTACTTCTTTGCTTTATAAACGGGTACTTAGTTTGTAAGTTAACACTTGCGTTTAGGCATTGTTAAAATAAAGGGTTCACGTACAAGAAATTTAAACTGACTACAATAACAGACGTCGATAAGAAAACAATAATCGTCAAGAAAGATGTGCAAACTGTCTGCGTGTTTTCGCAACTGAGGAGCGAGCAAGCTATCAGGCTTCTGACCAACTTGCATGTGTGTGAGACGTATTGCGCATGCTGTCATCGCCGCACTACTAGGCCCTACCATCAGATTTTTTGATTTTTCGTGTCTTTTTTTGAAATTGTTACAGTGGGTTGCTCTCTTTCTGAAAATGGGACATTACGGTGTCCCGAAGGTGTGCTTTGGGACAACGGGCTAGGCTACCTAAAAATGGGATGGTCCTGTTCAAAACGGGATGTATGGTCACTTTACACTTGCATCCTGGAATGCCAACCGTTTAGGTTATGGTGACATTTTTTTTTTTTAAAGGAAAGTGGTGGCAAGTGACACAAACATTTTTTACCTTTGTGGTTAAAAAAAAAGATAATTTTTAAGTTTAGGTTTTATTAAACTTATTAAACTTTTAAGCAGTTGCACAGGCAAACAAGGAAAACGACGTTTTACACTTTGTCCCTTGTCACATATTTCCATTGATGTGTAACTGTCTTATGATTTAACCATGTTCAAGAACTCCCTCAGCTGCAGTTACAGCATGCTCTTACGTGTTAGCAGAGATAAGCAGAGTGTCACCTTTGCTGCTTCACTCCCTCACTTGATATCAGTTATGTAAAGAGCATGTGAGCTTCTGAGTTCCTAGTTCTGAAGATTGTATATTGGGCCTCACACTCATCTAGCTTAGGTCGAAAACAGGCATTTAGGTTTTTAACTTGTCTTTAATTTTACACTTTAGTTTGGACTGCTTTTGTTATTATGATCTTGTGTTCAATTGTAACACTTATTTATGTTGTCCTAGGTATCTGCTGTGTCAAGCAAGCTGCTATAAATGCTTTACAAAACCTTTTCCATTTCCTGGCAATGCCTGTTACATATTATGCACAGTATAAATTTACACTGTGTGCATGCACAAATTGTTTACCTGTAATGCATGGAGCAAATGAAAATGTTTGGGTAGTTTTTGTAACAAACATAATGATATCCTGGACAATTTTTTGAGTTTTGTAAATCCATACTACTATTTAGGCTTCAAAAGGAGAATGTGTCCTGAAAAATAAAACGTATGCTCACCTTAATTTAAGGGCCCCTTAGTGTGGTCAGTACATGGCCTAGTCAGGTTTTTGTGGGTTCTTTTCAGGAATCTGTAGTCTCATCGTACAGCTCAAGACATGTAAGAGTGATTGTAGAGGCTGCTTGATACTATGTGTAAAGTTGCATTCATTATTTGTATGGTGACTTTTATTTCACCTATCTCTCCAAGCATTGTCAAGAAAAAATAAAGGCTTATGGTTCCTTACAGGATTACATAGTGCCTTTCATAATGAACACTATAAAAACACTGAAAGCAGTGCATTCATTTTACAATTGTTTTAAATAGTGCCTTGCAAAGCACCATCTTTAAGTTATACCCAACCGGTATAGATTTGAGTTTAATAATTTTACATTTAACATTTCCTTGCGAGTATTTCTGCAAATATTTTTAAAGGTCTGTAACCATGCACAGTCAAATGAAAAAGTTTGAGAACCCCTCTCAGCCTACATAATAATTTGCTCTACTTTAAACAAAAAAGATAACAGTGGTATGTCTTTCATTTCCTAGGAACATCTGAGTACTGGGGTGTTTTCCAAACAATGCTTCACTAAAAACCTGTATTTAGTGTATGAAATTAAATCAAATGTGAAAAACTGGCTCTGCAAAAATTTGGGTACTGTTGTAATTTTGCTGATTTGAATGCATGTAACTGCACAGTACCGATTACGTGTAACACCAAATTGGTTGGATTAGCTCATTAAGCTTTGAACTTCATAGACAAGTGTGTCCAATCATGAGAAAAGGTATTTTCTGAAGAATGACAGCATGGGTTCCTCAAAACAACTCTCAAAAGATCTGAAAACAAAGATTGTTCAGTATCATGGTTTAGGGGAAGGCTACAAAAAGCTGTCTCAGAGGTTTAAACTGTCAGTTTCAACTGTAAGGAATGTAATCAGGAAATAGAAGGCCACTGGCGCAGTTGCTGTTAAACCCAGGTCTGGCAGGCCAAGAAAAATACAGGAGCGGCATATGCACAGGATTGTGAGAATGGTTACAGACAACCCACAGATCACCACAGATGGTGTATCTGTACATCGTTCTACAATTCAGTGCAATTTGCACAAAGAACATCTGTATGCCATGGTGATGAAAAAGAAGCTCTTTCTGCACTCATGCCACAAACAGAGTCGGTTGTTGTATGCAAATGCTCATTTAGACAAGCCAGATTCATTTTGGAATAAAGTGCTTTGGAATGATGAGACAAAAGTTGAATTATTTGGTCATAACAAAAAGTGCTTTGCATGGGGGACGAAGAACACCACATTCCAAGAAAAACACCTGCTACCTGCTGTCAAATTTGGTGGAGGATCCATCATGCTGTGGGGATGTGTGGGTAGTTCAGGGACTGGGGCCCTTGTTAAAGTTGAGGGTCAGATGAATTCAACCCAATATCAACAAATTCTTCAGGATAATGTTCAGGCATCAGTCAAAAAGTTGAAGTTACGCAGGGGTTGGATATTCCAACAAGACAATGACCCAAAACACAGTTTGATATCTACAAAGGCATTCATGCAGAGGGAGAAGTACAATGTTCTGGAATGGCCGTCACAGTCCCCTGACTTGAATATCATCGATGATTTGAAGCAGGCTGTCTATGCTCGGCAGCCATCAACTTTTACTAAACTGGAGAGGTTTTGTATGAAAGAATGGTCAAAAATACCTCCATCCAGAATCCAGACACTCATCAAAGGCCATTGGAGGCGTCTAGAGGCGGTTATTTTTGCAAAAATGAGGCTCAACTAAGTATTGATATATCTCTGTAGGGGTGCCTAAATTTATGCACCTGTCTAATTTTGTTATGATGCATATAGCGTATTTCCTGTTAATCCAATAAAATTAATGTCACTGCTGAAATACTACTGTTTCCATAAGGCATGTCATATGTTACAAGGAAGTTGCTACTTTGAAAGCTCAGCCAATGATAAACAAAAATCCAAAGAATAAAGAGGGGTTCCCAAACTTTTTGATATGACTGTATCAATTAGTATATGTGAACAAATATAGCATGTTAATTGTAGACACTAAATTGGTCCCACACAAGTGAGTGCGCTTGATGGGCTGGCATCCAGAAAGCTGCTTTAAACAGTGCTGCTGGGTAAAGCATAGGCAATACTGATGAGGATAATAAATTGAGAAATATAGATGGGTGGATGAAGTGAAGTTTCACATAAATTACAAGTAGTACTAGGGTGTTGTACCGTGTTAGCCATTATGAATGTAGAGAAAAGCCAAGCAAAATTGATTACATCTTGCCTGAAGAAGTGGCCTGAGTTGCCTAGAAAGCTTGCATATTGTAATCTTTTTAGTTAGCCAATAAAAGGTGTCATTTTGCTTGGCTTTTCTCAACATAAATTACAAGAAAGTAGAAAAATCATTTTGTTTTGCACATGATGACCAGAAGCAACTAATGTCACTTTGTAATAGGTCTTGGTGTTAGTACATTATTTGTGACTTTACAACTAGTAGTTTTACCAGTCCTTTTGCAAGAATGCTCCATCTTCCTGATGTACTGTTGTGGACTGTGAAACTTTAGAGGAGTAATCAAGTAAGTGAGCCACAGACAGGCTGACTATCCTGGTCATGTTTTTGCAAAGCAAATATAATGCTAAAATTGAAGAGAAACTTAAGGCACATTTAGTCAATTACTTTGTCTTTTATAAGTGACTTCTAGTTGGCAGCTACGTTTCCCTCACTGAAGTTTTCCTGTCTGACCGGATGTTTAAAAAAATTCAGTCCTCTTCAGGTTGCAGTGTTAAATAACCACTTCTGTTATTTCACAAATGAGTCTGGCAGTGCAGCATCTATACTAATGTGCTCTAATTACAGGGTGTAATCTGTGTGAATTAACCACTTGATGTATGCACATCCTCTGTTTTCCTATTCTTCTGCAGATTATCTGCAATATTTTTTGTGTTGTGGCAGGTCATTTACACAAATGGGCTTGTTGACAAGTTGGATTGCTCTTAATAAACACTGCTGCTGTACTATTCTTTATTATGTAACATTATGTTTGGCATGCTGAGCCAGTCTACTATGAGAGGTGTGTGACAATTGACTAGAGAGGATTTTTGATTCAATGAAAAATAAGCCCTCGTATCTATTAGTCTTTAGATCTAGTAGTGTCTGTGCATCTCAAAGTATTTTAAGGCAGTATATCTTATGATTCCAAGTACTGTTCATGAGAATTGCCACATTTTGTAATGGACCCATTTTAACACTAAAACCTATCAGTCAAACAAAATGTAACTCCATACCTGTAAAAGGTTAAAGGTTGTCCCTCCAATTTATTTGTTTAGTTCTCTTAATATATGAGGTGACCTGTGCAAAGTTAACAAATACTATCTTAAAAGTAGCATTTTTGTTTACAGGACAAACCTCCTTTGCACATGTACATAATGTAGTAAATAATTGGAGGGTTTAATATTTCTTTTGTGTAGAGGGAAGAATTGCAGAATTAGAACACAATCCAACTGTCCATTTTGTCAACCTTCTATTCCCATTTAAGGCATAGATGGCTCAAGTCTTTCTAGGCAGTATTTAATGCAGGGTAAGATAGTTTCATAGACTGAATGCCATTTCATCAACATGTGCTCAGACACAAATTCACATATTTAGGTTTTCCAGTTGATCTTGCAGCATGTTGTTAGACAGAGGGGGTGAAAACAGGAGCCATTGGAACAATCACATCTAGTCCCTTTTGCTGTAGTTACCACAGATTTTCAGGTTTTCAGTTTTGTGATTGAGCTTAATTTCGTATTGATATTTTGAACTTAAAATATATTGTGCACAGATCTCTTAATCATCACAACATTTTTATTAGTTTTCTCTCAGTATTTGTCCTTATTTATAATCCTCTTACCGCATACCAAATTTCAAGGTAAGGTAGTGATTTTAGATGAGAAAGACAGCAGTTTTTCTGTCCCCGTTTCATGCTTCAAATTTAACTTTAATTTATTTTGCTTAATTAAACATTTTGTGCACAGAATGCAATTATATAACAGTTTTCAATTTCAAAGGAATAAAAAGCGTAAGTACTATTTTTCACCTCAAAATATGCCCAGTGAAAACAGACAGTTCTTAAAATGGGAGGTAGGTATAAAGATGCCATATATTAATATACAGTAATAGTGACAGTTAATCTTTCAGTAGAACTCTTCACATTGTTACATGACTCACAGTGCTAAACAGATCAACAGAAAGCTGTCAATCTGTTTATTACATCAAGTGAACCTATAACGTACAGTGCATGCTTAGGGTCTTTATAAAAAGAAAACAGAAGCATGAACATGATGTGAATTCAGAAGAAAAGCAAACCCCTGTAGGCCCATAGTTCTTTCATAAATTAAATGTTCAACATACATAAGTCAGATCCCTAGGCAATCTCACAGTGTGCAGACAATAGCTGACTAGGTATGTGTTCAAGCCTGTGGCAGTGATATGTGATGTGATTGAACTGGTTCAACACTGGGAACATACTATAATGATGTAGACTTTTTATATTTAAAGAATCATTACAGCACACAAGCCAATTAAGCCACAAAATTAAGTAAGCCAAGTATGTTAATATACAGGTATTACATGTTGTATATTTAAGGCTGTCTTCCCAATTTAACAGGAGAAACAAGGAATAGAAGAATTGAAAGTTAACATTGCCTGGGAGCTCATGGCATTTGAACATGAACACTAATTGCTATAAAATATAATAGTTGAGAATGGCATTATGAGGGACTGCCATATACTGTACAGAAAAATATTCATATTGTTATTATAATACAAACTTTATTTTGTGCAATTATAGCTAATACAAGACAAACTTTTCAAATCATACCACAGTAGATGGTAAGATTCTTCCATTTGAGTAAAATTAGATGATTGGAAAGTAGTACAATGTAAATTATCATAATAAAAAGTTAACGTGGTCTTCTGTTAGGTTTCATGCCAAAAAAAAATTCTGAAGGAATGATTGCCAAGTTCTGTATGTTGGTGAAAATTGTATTTAAATTGATTTTGAAAAATGTATTTTGTCTCTAGGATTGACCTTCATTCATTGTTGGAGAATGTAATTGTAAAATCTTGTTTTAGGCTACCTAGAAATGTAAGTTTAGATAAACACTTCTATAGTTTTGTGATTCTTCCTGTATTAGTGCTACACAATAAATTCCCCTTATAGATATAGAAGGGAATATAGAGTGTGTCCATGCCAAAGTTTATAAGGGAAGAACTGTATTAGTAAGACATTGTATTAGTGGTCAAGGATGTAAATCTCTTACCAACGTACAAGCCTCTAAAAATCGCAATGCCATACGTCACCCATATATTAAATTTTGTGTATTGCAAGGAGGGTGAAAGTGTGATTGCTTTGTAAAGGTGTAATTGAGAGTAGCACAGCTATGGGTTCCCTGCACTGACACCAAATTCTCACGGAATGTTGAACTGTCACTTTATTGCATTGTGTGCATGCTAAATTTATACTGATGATAGCTTCTTCATCTGCAGCATTACAATGTCCTACAAGTTTGAGAAATCACTTAGTCAAAGGTTGATGTTCAGGAAACTTGCATAAGAAAACATACATTGAGTTAGTAGATGTGGTATTCACACCTATAATGGAAAAAATAACAATAATAGTGTTTAGGTATATTAACTTATTTTAATATACACATCTTAATGTGCATGTATATTTGTTTATTAGTTTCAGATTAATTTTTGCTGTTCACAAGATCATGGAACTGGCATTTCCAAAATATTTAATTTTTTTTTCAAACCAGTTGTCCTTTACTTCAAGATCATGGCCTGCTAGTGCCTGTTTGGATAATATTGAGTGCAACAAGGGATTTATTCCCGGATAGGCACTATTCATTGTGGGACTCACATATTCTCCCATCAGGGCAAATTTAAGTGGAGAATTAATGAACTATCAAGTGGGAAAAAAATGGCAAACTTCACACCAACAGAACCAAGCCAGGATTTCAACAATGGTTACTGGAGATGGGATTTAGCTTTGAAAATCACTGTAACACAGTGCTGTCTGTTAACTTATATAAAACACTTAAATAAGTAATAATATGTATAGGAAACCTGCTGAATGTTAATAGACATATTCATGACTGTAAATATTTAAGAATGACCTTTCATTATATGTTCCAAATATTAATTAACACTAGAATCCCTGAAGCCTATGAAAAAACTTGTAATCAACAAGAGCCTTCAAAAGCTACAACAAATTCAAAATAGTGCTGCAAGAATCCTGATGAGGGTGCGGAAATATGAACACATTTCACCAATCATTCGGTCACTTCATTGGCTCCCTATCCATCTCTGTATCGAATGCAAACATTTTTTGTTTACTCACCAGTGTATCCATGGAAATGCTCCACAATATCTCAAGGAACTCCTTATACTACAATCCACTGCAAGAAACCTCCATTTTGCAAATACCTACTGCCTTCGCCCCCCTGTGACCAAACTTCATACAATGGGTGACCGAGCCTTTGCAGCTGCTGCTCCACGGCTCTGGAATGCCCTACCAGAGAGCCTGAGAACACAGCAGATTGTGGGCTGTTTTAAAAAACAGCTAAAGACTTTTCTATTTAGGAAAGCTTATGAACAAGAATGCTATAATTGTTGTTTTATCTTGCTTTGCCTTTGTTTAAACTGTTTATGTAGCACTTTGAGGTTTACTGCTAATGTAAAGTGCCCTATAAATAAAATGCATTATTATTATTATTATAATCCCGGGTCACCTTAAATTCCTTCGCACCTCTCCTCATCAGCATCTATTGTTTTTTGATTGTGTCGATGAGCACAAGTAGCAAGCAGCCTGCTATCCCATCCAAACGATGGAGTTGAAGTCAGTTGCAAACTTCTGCCAGCTGAAGTCTCTTTATCATGGTGTGAGATGCCTGGAGTTGTATAGGGTAAATAATATATCGTTATTTGGAATACATATATTTCATGTGTGTTCCGTGTCTACAAAGATCTGTGTAAGTGTAGGATGACAACGAAATGCGAGACAAGAAATGCTGAACACATACCTAAAACGGAACTTTTTCCATTTTATACTAATAATGACGTGAAGTGTATAATGTGTGAAGACTATAGTCCAAATATCAAATAAACACATGTACTTTTATTCAAGAATATAACCAAAGAAACAAAAAATCATTCAATTTACATGTTGCTGTCAATGAGTTAAAACCCAAGGTCAAAATGTCAATTGACAGAAAGTTGATATGTATTCTTGGATGGTGCAGAGGTAAGAACTGCTGCCTTATAACCAAAAGGTTCCGGGTTCAAGTCTGGGTGCTCCGCATTTTTAGTAGTGAGCTGCTATTATTGTTACTATAATATAATAAAAACATACATTTAATTTGAATCTGTAACACCCAGTGTAAATTTTGGCTACTTGTAAAAGTTAGCTCTATTTTTTATTATTCAGTTTTATTCTGTCAGTGACGTTCATGTGGTACAATGAACTTGCCTCTCCCTCTCTGAGTTGATGGCATTTATCTCCTTTCTTTTCACAGGAGCAGTAATGTCCACAGTTGCTGCTGTGGTTGATGCCTATTCAGAACTATTTGTTGTACCGGCAATCAAAGATACGATGTCCCATGGATGGCGTTACCAATAAAAACGTACTCAAATTTTGGAAAAAAAGTACCAACAAGTCACAGATAGTAATTAGGAGTAAAATTTATACGGGTCTCTGGATATGTGACTAGATCAGGAAAGAAATGCCAAGGCATAACCCCAGCACCACTGTAGTATATCCCAATAAGCCTCTGCACATAACCCACTGTAGACCTTTCTGATCAGCTGCTGTGCAGCTGTGATACCAGTACTATGCACAGATAAAAATGGGTTAAAAAATTCTCAATGGTGCACTGAGAGTAACAAAGCTAAAGCGGTTATGGTGTTTGGAATAGTTTGACCATTCTGTGCACCATTATGTTTTTACAGAATGATTACAATCCAGTGCTTTAAATTTGTAAACATCATGCAGTTAACTGTGCTGTATTTAGTAAATGGAAATGACACAGAAATAGTAGCACTATTTTGATGCTGGGTGCCGTTTATTTGCAAAAACTGAGTAGAAAATTGTGTATGCATGGTGTAAGACTGCTGTGAAAATTTGCCTTGTAAGACTGCTGTGAAAATTTGCCTGGCTTAATGCCAAGTTTAGTTTTTTTTTACATCTCGAAGTGACCATGGAAACAGGTGTACGGACCATTTTTGTGTGTACGCACCATTTATATATGAGGCCCCCAGGTGCTCAATACCACCAAGACAGCAAAAATAGTAGTAGACTTTCATAAGCAGCAGTTACAGCCTCTCCCACTAGAAATGAATGATTCTGCATTCAATATGGTGGATTCCTTTAAAGCTTTGGTTACAACTACTTTGTCATAAACACTCTCAGCTGGGACATAACTTCCTTTACTAAGAAGGCTCAGTAGAACTTGTACTTTTTTACTTAAGAAATTCAATATTTTCCAACCAATCCTAGTACAGGTTTACAAACATATAATTGAAAGTGTGATCACATTCTTCATTTTTTTTCTAGTTTGGTTCAGCAATGGTCTACTCTGAAATAAATTACAGAGTGATGTGAGGTCTGCTGAGAAAATAATTGGCTGTGCTCTTCCATCTGTTGCAGACTTGTGTGCATCTTGTGTCATACACCATGTCAAAAGGATCACCACTGACTTGTCTCACCCAGGTCATCACTTGTTCCAAGCACTCTCCTCTGGTAAATGCATTAGGCCAATTAAAACTAAAACTAATAGACACCTAAACCAGAGTAAAAGCCCTAATTTACCCGTCTTCCTCACTTACTAATGTGTTCTGTCATACAGTATATGAAAGTGTGTGCATGTGCATACACATTATACACTCAAACCAAGGTCTTGTTACATAAGAGCAAATGAGTATTAGATGCACTTTTGCAGTAACTAAAAACTAAAATGTTACCAACATTGCAAATGTTTTTATCATCAGTTTCTTTATGTTGTGAATATTTCAGATATATTGCATGTATAATTCTTAAATTATCTGTTATGTGCAAATATGAACAATCTATACCCTTCATGCATTGCATGAATTATTCTGATATTGTTCAAATAAACTAGGGGGCTCTGCACTCTGGTTGCTTCGCTTGCTAACATCCGGAGGCAGGTCCCTAGGCACCCACTATCTATTTTTTTATTATTAAAATTTTATTGATTTTATTGTAATCATTTCATACAAATAGATACATTTTTACAAAAAAATAGGATTGAAAACAAATCAACCCTCACTCTTGAGAAAGAGAGCATGGCCAACGGAGTAAAACTTAAAGCTAGTAAAAATAAATAAATTGATGAGTTTAACAGGCGGATAAAGATAAATGGAGAAGAAAAAGAAATGGAAAGAGAATCTACTTCCTCAGTGCTTGAAGAACTTAGTCTACATACTATTGATTAGATCCTGCCAGGTTTTGAAAAAGTTCTGCACAGATCCTGTAACTGAGAATTAGATTTTTTTCCAATTTCAAATAATATAAAACATCATTTACCCACTGACTTAAAATAGGAGAGTTAGGATCCTTAGAGTTTAGCAAAATAAGTCTGCATGCCAATAGTGTAGTGAAGGCAATCACCGTTTGTTTGTCCTTCTCCACTTTAAGCGCATCTGGAAGAACACCAAACACAGCTGTTAATGGCTTGGGAGGGAATGTGACACCAAGGTACTTAAAAAATTTTGTCCAGAATGATGTTAATTTGGTGCAGGCCCAAAACATGTGACCCAGTGAGGCTGGAACTTGATTGCAGCGTTCGCAGGTTGGATCTTGCCCTGGAAACATTTTGGACAGTTTTAAGCGAGACAGAAGTGCTCGATATATAATTTGAATTGAATAATTGTATGCTTTGCGCATATGGAGCTCAAGTGAATTCTCTGCATTGCTACTTTCCAATCCTTTTCTGATATGTTGAGTGAGAGATCCTTTTCCCATTGTCCTCTTGGATCTTTGAAAGGGAGGGACTGTAAAATAATTTTATATATTGCAGAAATGCTGTCTGAGTCCTCAAAACTGAGCAATATTTTTTCCAGCATAGAGGAAGGTGGGAGATGAGGAAAATCAGGCAGGTTCTGTTTAACAAAGTTTCTAATTTGAAGATAGTGAAAGAAATGTGTTGCTGGAAAGTTAAATTTGGAATGTAACTGTTCATAGGATGCAAAGATGTTGTCTATATAAAGATCTCTAAGTAATTTAATCCCAAATGTTTTCCATATATTAAAAACTGCATATGTTTGCGAGGGTTGAAAAAGATGGTTCTCATGCAGAGGTGCCACAGATAAAAAGATTCTCCATCTTAAAATGCTTTCTACATTGGTTCCATATTCTGAGTGAGTGAAGCACAATTGGGTTATTAGTATATCGGCGATAACTTGCATTTATTGTGGCACAAAGCAGGGAATATAAAGAAGTACTGCAGGATTTTATTTCTGTTGCGCACCAAGCCTGTGTATGTTCATCTATTTGTGTCCAGGTTTTTATAGCTTGTATGTTTGCTGCCCAGTAATAGAACTGAAAGTTAGGTAGAGCGATGCCACCTTCTGCCTGAGGTCTTTGTAGAGTCGCTCTTTGCATACATGGATGTTTTAAGTTCCAAATAAATAAGGTTATGCTTGAATCTAATTGCTTAAAAATAATTTTTGATGTATATTGGAATGTTTTGAAATGAAAAGAGAAGCTTACGAAGGATATTCATCTTAACAATGTTAATTCTTCCAGCTAGAGTGAGATGAAGGGTTGACCATCTGTGCAAGTCTTGCTTAATTTTTTTCCATACAGACAGCAAAATTTTGTTGATAAAGAGCTTTACTTGTTTACTTGTGATATTTACCCCTAGGTATTTTAAACTGGTCTGCAATAATAAAAGGGAAGGTGTCCAATCTAATGTGATATGCTTGAGAATTCACTGGAAAGAGCACACTTATTCAAATTAATTCTTTGACCAGAGATCTTTTGAAATTCTGCAAGTGCTGTTAAGACTGCAGACACAGTATTTTGTGGGTCTGATATATCAGATCAGATATCAGTACCATATCATCTGCATATAGAGAAATTTTCTGTTCAAGTCCTTCTCTGATAATCCCCTTTATCTGATAAGCATTTCGACAGTGAACTGCCAATGGTTCAATGGTGATTGCAAATAGAAGTGGTGACAAGGGGCATCCTTGTCTGGTACCATGATCCAGTTTAAAGTAGTCTGAACAAATGTTGTTAATACAAACTGAAGCTTCTGGATTGGTATACAGTAGTTTGATCCATGCACAAATGTTCGGGCCAAACCAAAATTTCTCTAATGTAGTGAAAAGGTAGTTCCATTCAATCATATCAAATGCTTTTTCTGCATCCAACGATAATAATATCTCTGGGGTGTTTGACTCTGCAGGTGAATATATTACATTAAACAGGCGTCGAAGATTGGAAGCTAAGTGTCGGCCTTTAATAAATCCAGTTTGATCTTGTGATATTACGGAAGGCAGCACTTTCTCCATCCTTCTAGCTAGAACTTTGGAGAGTATCTTAACATCATTATTCAGAAGTGAAATTGGTCTGTATGATGCACATTATAACAAGTCCTTATTTTGTTTAGGAAAGATGGTGATTAATGCTTGGTGAAAAGTTTGAGGTAGAATTTGATTGTCTCTAGCTTCTGTAAATGTTGCTAATAAGAGGGGCGCTAGCTGAGTGGAGAATTTCTTATTACATTCTACAGGGTAGCCATCAGGGCCTGCTGCTTTCCCGCTCTGAAGTGACTTTATAGCATCTAGTAATTCTGGTAGCGCCAGAGGTTTATCCAGTTCCTCTGCACTAAAAGTATCTATTTGTGGCATCTGTAATGTATCCAGAAATGCTTTAGATTGTGTGTTGTCTTCTGGGATTTATAGTAGTCTCCAAATGTGTGCATTATATTTTTATGGTCAATGATTTTATCTCTGTTCGTGTTGGTGATTGCTGGGATTGGATTGTGAACTTCTTGCTTGAGGATTTGTTGAGCTAAGAGCTTATTAGCTTTCTCTCCATGTTAATAGTAATAATGTCTTGATTTAAAAATGAGTTGTTCAGTTTCTTTGGTTGTTAGGAGGTTGAGCTCTGAATGCAGAGCCTGTCTTTTCCTATGAAGAGCCTCAGTTGGACACCTGGCATGTTCTTGATCTATTCTAGTAATTTCGCTGGTTAGCTCTAATACCTTCTTGGTTTCTAATTTATTTCTGTGGGAAAGATATGAAATAATCTGTCCTCTTAAGAAGGCCTTTAGAGTTTCCTAGAGTATTCCTGCAGAGACCTCTGAGGATGTATTTGTCTCTAGGAAGAAACTGATTTGTTTTTGATATAAATTCTGTACAGTTCTCGTCTGCTAATAGAAGTGGGTTAAGACGCCATCTGAGAGATGAGTATGCGGGGCATAATGATTTTAGCTCCAAGATCAGAGGGGCATGGTCGGAAATAACAATAGCATCGTACTTGCAAGATTTAATCATAGGCAAGAAATTGTTATCTGTAAAGAAATAATCAATTCTTGAGTAGCAATGATGCACTGGTGAGTAGAAGGAATATGTTCTTGAGTTTGGGTTTAGAAACCTCCAGGAGTCTGATAAGTTGTGGTCAGTTACAAGCTGTGTAATTGTCTTTGCAATGTTAGATGTCATTCCCCCTGTGACAGGAGACCTATCTAAGAGTGGATTTAAAACACAAAGTCCCCAGCCATTATAATTTTATGAGTGTTCACATTGGGAATGGATGTCAATACATTTTGCATGAATTCCCTATCATCGACATTGGGTGCATAAATATTTATCAAAATCACTTTGCAGTTAAATAATTTGCCCCTGACAGTCACATATCTCCCTTCAGGATCAGATACTACATCTGATGCTACAATTGAGACTGTTCTATGTATGAGAATTCCCACTCCTCTAGTTTTCTTTGTAAAGCTGGAATGGAACATTTGGCCAGTTCAGTCTTTTTGCAGCCAGAACTGATCCTTGCTTAGTAAGTGGGTCTCCTGTAAAAATACTATTTAGCGTTTTAGACCTGTTACGTGAGAGAATACTTTCTCTTTAATTCGTGGTTCAGGCCTTTAACATTCCAGCTCACAAAGTTAACTGTCCCATCATGGAGACATTGATTCTGAATTTTTGATGTCATTTTGTAGTCTTAACTAGAAGTGAGACAGCTTTAACCTTAATTTCCAATTTTCCCACAAGTTATTGCCATGCAGCCTATTGTTACATTGGAAGTTATAATTATAAGGACTAAAAGGATAGATTAGATATAGCTTGCTCTCTTTCTCTCCCCCCCCCCCCTTATCCCCCCACCCCCCATTTTGCCTCCCCATGTGAGCCTGGACCCCACTTCACAAAGTCACAGTCCTCTGACATACCTAGAGACAGAGCATGTCCAAAACAAAACAAGTCCCCCAGCAGCGGCGTTTGAGGATTAAAAAGTAGAGATATTTATTGCCGATAAAGTCTAAATACTATAAGCATAAAATATAGTGAACAGTCTTGAAATATTAAGACAGTAAACCCATTGAATGGTATTAAAAAGTGGCCCTGGACAAGCATAGTAAACCCTAATGCAATAATAACAATAACAATAAACCAAGGGTATGTTGTTACACAGTCTCTTTTAGAATAGTAAAAAAAAAAAACAAACAAAAAAAAAACTACTTTAATTTCTTCCACACATACGCGTATAATTGTAATTAAACTTAAACAGAAAGTGGCCGAGAAGAGAAAAGGATGTATAATTATGGTACCCGTATCGTTGCAAAGCGGATCAGACAGCAGGTAATATCTTCTTGCCATGCCATGACAGGATGTGACTCACTATTGTATTTCAAAAAATTGTCGGGATCAGCTTTCTTAACTCCTTTTCTGCTTCCTCCGTGGAGGACAAAACGAAATATTTGTCTTGAATATCGACTTTCAGTTTGGCAAGATACAAGAGGCTGTATCTGATATTGGCTTTCTGTAACTGCTGTTTGATGTTGTAAAAAGCTGCACGTTTAGCAGCTGTTGAGGGTGAGAAATCAGGGAAAAATACGAATGTGGTTATTTTCAAATATAATCTCTTGTTTCTGTCTGAGAAGTGCCATTACATTAAGCTTAAATTGTAATCTCTCGAAGAGGACAATTAGAGTCTTAGTACCTAGGTTTAGAGGTATTTGATCCACGTATGCGATAAGCTGCCACTATCTCGGTATCTAATTTAAAGTTTTCTCCAATTATTTTTGAGAATAGTTCAGCTACGAGTTTCACTGGGTTTGGACTTTCCTGATTCTCAGGTAGACCTTCGATTCTAATATTATTCCTTCTGTATCCATCTTCCAGAGCCGCAAGTCTGTCTCCGAGTTTTTTGCATTCGGAATTCTCAGCTGTAGCTTTTCCATTGGCGGTAGATGCCAAATGTTCTGCTGTTTCAATTCGAGTCGTGAATGTCTGCTTAATGTCTTCCAGCTGATCGGCAAGTTCTCTCAGTTTAGAAGCATTTTCCTGAATGTGTTCCTCAATTTTTCCCAGCATACCTTTAAAGGCTGCATCAAAACGATTATATATACGTCACATATATAGTCTTTATTATCCTGCCACAGCTCCAGTCGCAGCTTCTCGTTTGTCTTGACCAAGCCATTTATTTCTTTCTTCATAGTTTTCTGAATGTCTTTCTTGAGCTTATTTATGGCTTTGGCCACTGTTGCAATCATTCCCTTCAGTTCGGACAAATCGTTTCGGCTTTCGTGCTCCACAGGTGAAGTGGCAACCCCCGTTACAGCCAATGCTTCCGGCTCACGAGGAGTAGATGAATGCGTGGACCGCATGGCCATTTCTAGTTTTCAAGTGATCTTCTGGAATCGGCGAGCTGTCGTGACCTGCATCACTTGCACCTTCGCTCCCATTTTCGCTCTCGACTGGAGATGATGCAATGGAGCGGGGTCCTGGGAAGTCTCTGCTTTCGCCTGCCTGTTCCAGGTCAGTCTCTGAAAGGCCGTACCTCGCACTTGGGCTTGATGCCTGTCTAGACTTGGGTGTAGTTTTAGGTTTCTTTTCCGTTTCTTTCTGACCCCCTTTCTTGTTACTCATGTTTATATACTGTAGTAGAAACTCCTTGGGTTGGGTAAATATAGGGTACCTTGGGATAATAAGAAATAAGAGAAAAAATAAAGCCACTGCAACGGAGCTCCGCTTCAGACGTCCATCTCCCGTAATGGACGAAACCAATTCCCGGCACCCACTATCTTGCAGCTGAGCTGCTCGAAAGGCATCGGGACGATCCTCTGTTAGAGAAAGCAATTGTATTTAAAGAAATGGTATATAGATAGAGTATGCTTGGCGTGGGACGAAGATAGTTTGATCCTTAATTATTATAGAGAGAAAATCTGTTACTTGAGTATTTCAGTACAATTGTCTATTGTAAATACCATGAATGATAAAACATAGTAAAAAGTAAAAGTATAAGTTAAAAACTAAAACGTAATAAAAAGTAAGTAAAAAATTAAATTACATTAATGCCTTGTCAGCCGTTAAGAGTGGCAGATGTGGCTCCTCTGCCCACTCCTGTCCATAGCACTTTGAGAAACCCCATTTGCATGGCTTTTTAGGACACACTGCCTTGGCGGTAATTTCTTTTCCTGTGTGAAAAAGGAGCTATATAGGCGCCCGACCTGACACAGACTGGACACGGAGGCACATGTAAAATAAACAAAAAGGTTTTTTTTTTTCTTCACCTGTGGGCGCACTTGTTCCCTGTGTCCTACAGGCAGTACACAGTCCCAAGCACAAACACCAAATAAAACACACAATAAAGCACTCTTTCTCTTCCTCCACCACTCCTCCCTGGCAACCTCGTTCTCCTCCTCCCGATTCTGGCTCCTCAAGTGGTGGCTGCTGGCCCCTTTTACAGTTCACCCGGAAGTGCTCCAGATGCTTGATTGCTGAGTTCCGCCTGCACTTCCGGGTGTGGTGAAAACACTGCCCACAAGGGCTCAGGAGTTCCTGGCGGTGCCGGCGGGACCCAACAGGGGCTGCCCCCAACTCGAATTCCCATGGGGCCCCGTGGGAAACCGAGGCACTGCTCCAACCCAGGGAGGCGGCCATCTAGCGTCCAGGGGGAGGTATTGCATCGTCCATGGCTGCTCCCCTCGAGTATATAACGAAGGGGCGTCCCGGCCGGACATGGACCCCAGCCGTCCACCACACCAGACTGTTACAATCTTATGAATTACTTTATCCTCTAACTTACATTCTATAAACAATGCTTTTTTGCATTTCTGTTCACATATTGTTTGGGATATTTTTCTTTTTTTTGTTTATTGGACGATTCTCTTTGTTCTTGATTTTTATTATATGCAGCTCTTTTTGTTCATTTTCTTTTTTTCAATGTTTGTTATCAGCTCTTGCCGCTCTTTTTCTATTGTAATCTAAAATTCAACATTTTTGAATATATAATTTGCTCCTCTGCCTTGCCATTATAGCTGACTGTGCTCAAAGGCGAGTTAGCACTGACAGTGTCATGGGGTGGTATGGTGAGAGGATGTGCGCAGTAGGAGTATCATTAATGCCTGGGAGAGTGGAATGGAGGGGAGTGGTCAAGGCTGAATAACAGGGACATGTCAGAAAACTTTTTTAATCTAACAGAGAGACTACTAATAATATAGCAAATCATGGGGTTCTGGATCTAAACCTACTACGATGTCTTTTGTTTAAATGCTGGCATTTACTACAAAAATAAGTTTTTGGTGGGTCATGAATTTAATTGTACAGTTACTTCAGTCTCTGTGGGATGGAAACAGCTTAATGTTAGGGTTTAATTTAAATTTTTGTGCAATGTAAAAAATCTGTTAGCTATGTGCTTTTTACTTTATTTAATTGCAGTTTATATATTTTTTTCATTAAGGTTTTTGTAACCTCACACACTATATAAAACTGTTTCATTGTGCCTTCTACTTTGTAAGTTTATTTTGGAATGCCAGTGTATTTATTTAAATTTACATAAATTACATTGCAATTGTTTTGTGAGTTCAAAGTATATAAAAGTAAAAATATATTTTCTCATGTTAGTGCATTCCTTTATGTGTGACAACAAAAGTCACATACACATATATATTTGAAATTCACTTTGTGATTCTTTGGAATAATATATATATTTTCCACAAGTCTTTTCAGAAACGGTTTGTTCAGCCATTATAAAGAAATTCTAAGTGCATGCATCTAGACACATGAAAGAGGCAGAAAAATATTTTTTTTCTTTTCATATTCTCAAAAAGATTCTCAAATTGTTTAATGTTTCATCATTTCCTGGAGAGCAGTATTCAAGAATATAAAAACATTTAAAAGTAGCTTATAGAATTTCTAATGGTTAGTGCTGCCAGCATTTTAAAACGTAAACGTTTTACATTTCAGTATTCTTCATGTTTTTATGCCTTCTTCAAAAAAGAAAAATCCCACTGCTTGCCTTCTAACCAACAATATGGATGAGCCAATTTTAAATTTATACATATATTGTAGTTTGATTTAAAGTTTTTCATTTTTTATAAGAACACTTTTTGCCTTAGGTGATTATAATTTTTCAAATTACACAGCTATTAAGGTTGTAAAACTAGATTTTTATAAAAATTTTCTTATTAATCACTGTAGCCTTAAGAAACAGAGTATGGTTCTATCACTTAGCTAATGTGGCACTTAGGAAGTACACATTTGCAAGTAAATGGAAGGAGCAAATGTTAAATCATGCAGCAGTACTAGAGCTGATGAAACCACTCTACCATGGTTAAATAAAATGAAATGAGTTTGATTCTTAGGTGTTTTTTAGGATACTGAAGAGTAAGTGACAAATAGTGTCAGGGCTCAAATCTAAGTGTGTACTTTTTCTAGCTTGTCTTGATCAGTATCTGTGAGTTTAGTTCACAATTTATTGTTTATATTTTAATGTATATTTCTTTTAATTTGCCCAGATTTTCATATTTTACCACAGACTGTAATATTTCACAGTGTTAATATCTTTTATTATAGATTACGTTTTATTATGTCTTTAGGTGCTATTTGTTTGTCAGCACATAAAATGGAGACAAGCTACTAATTTTATTTGGAAGGACAGGTTCTAAGCTATGATGGAGTAAAGGAGTCAAATCTTTTTAATTAAGGTACACAAAGATAAATCAATGACATGATGAAACCTGTACAGGCCAATTTTCTGGAGTTTTTCACAAATGTCTCAAAGGAAGAATCATTTGTCCCCCAGCTGCTTTCCCTGTGCAAAGGAAACCAAGAGAAAATTGTCTGAAACTCTACAGACTGGTTTTACTCACCCCAACTGAAATGCTGTGAGAGATTGGTTCTGGGACACATTTATTGTGTTATTCTAGATAGTTTGATTCATCTCCACTTTGGACCTTGCCCTCAGAGGATGCCATATCCCTTGTGCTCCATATCATCTTGGCATATCTGGATAATAAAAACTTGTACCAGAATATTGTTTACAGACTACAATTCAGCACTGAACACTGTTGGGCCATCACAACTAAACACCATCGTACTAGACTTAGTTGAATGCTCTGTAACTCTATTTTGGACTTAACTGGTAAGCTTCAGCATATGTAGACTTGCTGCATGACTTCCTCTACATTGAACATCAGTTCATCCCCCCAGCTATCCTCTTTGTTAATCTAAAACTTTGGTAATACAGCAGCAGGTCCAGCAAGAAATTTGCTGTTGACACCACCATAATAGACCTAATGACCAACATAAATGTCGGTGAAAGTGAAGAGATTTGGATTCTGGTTGTCTAAGAAAAGCCCAGATGTTTCCATCTACGCTCACCAACTTGTACAGTTGTATACTGTTCATAGTCGCTGGCTGCATTACCTACTAGAACAGCACTTACTCAGCTCAGGACTACAAAGAGCTACAGAGAATATTGCTGGCATAGAGCTCCATTGTGTCCTGGACATGTATAACATGCTGCCTTAGAAGGGCAAACGGAATTCAGTCATTGTACATGGTCACTTTTTACCTTCTGGTGAACTAGGCAACACCAGAAGGTCTGTACAGTCATGGAAGACAACTGTTCTGGTTGACTGCTGAATACATTTAGTCAAACCAAGAACACTGTCTGAAAGGTAGACCTGTCATTGAGAAAGGCTACAATCAAGAGCAAACCACTGGTAAACCACAAGCATAAGAAGGACCGATTAGACTTATCTTATTGGCCTGAATACAACGTGACCTTTTTTTGACTAAATATTTCCCATTCAAAAGTGGACTCGTGTTAAATTCGAGGTCCAGGCAATTCAATGTAACAACTGTTCTTATTAGTACGCCTATGCCTCCGATCGACCTGCGTGTTGGTCACGCGACTCACGGGTGCCGCGGTTCGGTATAGTTCAGATCAGTTCAAGTACACGAGACTGCACGAGAGTTTCTAGCTCCGGTGGAATCGCTGGTTTCGAGCATTTCGATTCTGGCGCGCGTCTGGCGTACACCAGCAAGTGGCTATTGTGTCTGTGATTCACAGGTAAGTGTAGTCCACGTCTCTCGCAACTGTTACAGTAGTAATTTGCATGTTTGCTCTAGCGGCGGGTTCTTTATTGCCCATAAAAAATGAGCGCGAGTTATAATAGTGTTGAGAAAAAAGGCTCATCAGAGAGACAAATAAATAAAGGTACCAGGAGAACCTACGATATGAATTTTAAGATTATGGTTGGAAACGAGGCAGAGAGAACGAACAACATGAGAGCTTCAAGGAAATACGGAGTTCCAGAAGTAAACGTCCGTCTCTGGAGAAAAGATTTAACGAAATATATGAATGCACATTCCTCAAGAAAATCTTTTAGTGGACCCAAAATAGGAAGGTTTACAGAAGTTGAGCAGCGAGTGGTAAAATTCGTAATAGAAAAGCAAAATGAACGATTCCCAATATCCCGTGAAGTTATAAAATTTAAAGCGTTAGAAGAGGCTGCTAATTTAAACATCCCTAAAATGAACTTTAAAGCAAGTATGGGTTGGTGTAAAAGAATGATGAAACGGAATGGTTTATCACTACGACGGCGGAGAACTCTCACGCAAAAACTTCCTGGCGACTTTAGTGAAAAATTGTTGAATTTTCAGCGGCATATTACAACATTACGCAAAAGCACAACTACAATCTTGGAAATATTGGAAATGCAGACCAACACCTGTCTATTTTGACATGCCTTCCAACCTTATGGTAAATAAGAAAGGTGAAAAATCGGTCTTCACTGAAGTCAACTGGTTACGAAAAGTCCAAATTACTGTTATGCTTGCTGTTACTGCTGATGGACAAAAACTTCGATCTTACATTATATTGAAACGTAAAACAATGCCCAAAGAAAAGCTGCATCCAGGAATAATTTTTCGGGTCCAAGAAAAAGGTTGGATGACAGAGGAATTGGTATTAGACTGGTTGAATGTGATATGGGGGAAAACGGCCAGGTTCTTTGAGAAACACTCGCTCCATGCTAGTCCTTGATGCATTTCGAGGCCACCTCACGTCAGGTGTTAAGGAAAAAATTGAAACATTGAATTCCGATCTTGTAATAATACCGGGTGGTATGACATCCCAGCTGCAAGTCATGGATGTGGTGGTTAATAAACCGTTTAAAGATAACTTAAGAAAAGAATGCAACAATTGGCTATTAGCGGGCAATCACCCATTAACACCTACAGGAAAAATAAAAAACCCTCAGTCTCACTTTTAGGAAAATGGTTTGCGACCGCCTAGCAGAAGATTGAACCTGAATCGATAGTTAAAGGTTTCTAGAAATGCTGCATTTCCAATAATTTAAATGGGACTGAAGATGACATTTTGTGGGAGACTGAAAGAGTGAACGAGCATACTGACGGTAACGATGCTACAACAAAGAGTTCTGATTCTGAAAACAGTTCTGATTCTGAATAAATATTTCCTTTTTCATTTTTCTTTCACTTACGGTAGGTATCTTGTAACTTACCTACCGGTAATACTATTAATTTTGTTCTACATCACTACTTAATTTTATTGACATGAATGTAACTTGTCATATTACCTATTAAATAAATGATTATCTGATTGAATTTTATTTTCTTTGAATTCTTTTATGAAAAATGAATGGATCGCGTTAAATTCTGATTTTTTTTTTTCTAAAATCTTCATGAAAAAATTGGGGGGCCGCGTTAAATTCGGGGCCGATACGGTATTTTAAAAAGGATGTCCAGATGGGGGAACAATTTTCTTTGGACAAAGGAAGCTAAGATCAGTATATACCAGAATGTTGGAAAGAGGAGGGTGTGGAGATGAAAAGTAATGGTTCATGATCTAATAAATAGCTGACTACCAATGGAAGTCTGTCTGTATTTGTTGATGATATGACTGCTAGCAGAAGTAGCAAGATGAATTCTGAAGTGTACAGAGCTATACTATCTGCTTGGATTCATCAAAATGCTGCAAAAGTGGTAGGACAACGCTTGACAGTACAGATGGACAATGAGTCAAACCATACTGTGAAAGCAAACTAAGTGCTTTTCAACGCAAAGTAGTGGAATATTCTTCAATGGCCAAGTCAATTAACTGAATTCAACTCAATGGGAGGTGCATTTCACTTGCTGAAGACAAAACTGATGACATAAAGTCCAACGAACAAGCAGCTACTGAAGACAGCTGCAGTAGAGGCCAGGCAAAGTATCAGTAGAGTGAAAGCCAGCACTTGGAGACAGCTCAGACTTCAGGCATTCATTGACTACAAAGGATTTTCAACCAAATATTGAAAATTATAATTATATTAATGATTATGTAAATTTGTCCAAATACTTTTGAGCCCCTGAAAATAGGGTGACTGTATAAAAATGTCATTCCTAAATGGCTCATACAATATTTTTGGTATACCCCTTAAATTAAAGCTGAAAGTATACACTTCAATCATTTAATGATTGCTTTATTTCAGATCCATTGTGGTGGTGTACAGAGCCAAAATTATGAATGTTGTGTTACTGTCCAAATACTTATGAACATGACTATATGAAACATTTAATGTTTTTTATGTGCAAATCACAAGCATTACTGTTTATTCAGTTAGTGTTGAACAGCAAAATTAAAATTAACATGAAAATATTTGAATAAGAAATGAAATGTGGACTAAAAATGGTCATATATGAAGTAATATACAGTATATAAGACATTTCAACTCAAGTATCTTGGAAAAATCTATTTGCAAACTTAAATTATTATCTTTACTTACAGGTGCTTATAGGATATCTTTTGTTAGTTATTGTAGCCATCGGTTATTTTGGCTTGTCAAATCCTCCATTAGTCATTCCTTTAAAAAAAAAAACAAAAAAAACTTGCACCTCACATTGTATTGGCTGTAAATATACAATAGGGCAATACTCTCTAGAGCATAGTAAACTTGTAATTGGTGCCAGTAATTACTTGGACACTGGCATGACATTGCGATTAAGCACTTTTTATAGAAAAAACAAAGAGTAATATAATATCAGAATTTACTTTTAGAAAGAAACAAGCTGAAGGGCATTCAAGGAACATCAGTTATCCTTCATATTTGCATTACAATGTATTGCTGTCCAGTCATTCTCTGTTTGAGGAAGCAATCAATAAGCAGTAAATTTTGTCCTCCATCTATTTTTATTGAACAAATTGTATGTAGCTGTTTAAAAAATATTGAATTCAAATGATTATCTGTATTCACAAAGCCTACTGTATTTTGAATTAAGGAGACTTACATAAAAGTATAAAACCCAGGGAATACAGTTGGCATCGTTCTTTGAAGCAAAAAAATAATTACTGCCTTTAGTGTTGATATAGTGTGTTCTTAGTCACTGTATAATTTGTTACCGGGGACATTGTTTTTCACGTAGAAAAAAAAATACTGATTAGCGTGAAATTGGCTGATTTTGAAGTGAGTGTTTGCTTGCTGATCAGTGAGTTTTGGTATAAATGATAGAGATGAATTCTGTTCTATAGAGACCCATAAAAAGCAGTAAAAATATACATTGCAAGTAAATATGCAATACTGAATAAAAAGAACAAATTCTAAAATGTTATGCATCTGTGCTGAGTGGACGTCTTCATTTTCATTAAGTACTGAAGCAAATAATTATAGAAAGCTGTAATGTAAAATGCAATAGAACATACTATTAATTCTAGTGATAACAACAAAAGCATTTATTCTAAATTATGTTTTCATACAAAACATGTAGGTCAAGGTGCTATGCAAGGTATGTTAAAGAAAAAACTGAATAGATACATGAAATTCCAAAAATAATAAAAAAAGAATAAATCAATACTTTTATCACGCAAATAAATAAGTAACAAATAAAGTAGTTAATAATGGGTTTAACTTTTTTAAATTCATTTTTTAAAATCTCTACTAGTTATAACAATAAGTCCAATGCTATGGTCATATGGCCAGGAAGGACAGAAAAATAAAAATTTCAGCCAGCCAGATGACCGCACTACCCCATTCTGCATTCTACCAAATATGCAGTACACATGCTAACTTAGTCTCTTATTGTTTTTATGCTCGTCCTAGAAGTTTCGATGCAGCAGGTTTCGTCGACAGAGTATCCACAGTCTTTCCAACATCGGTGGATGCAAACTGCTTTGTTCAGATGATGGTGGCACAAAATGCCATCACAGAAAGTTGGAAAAGAAAATAGAGAATAGCAGAAGTTAATAATAATTGTAAAACTGACAGTCCTTTTATGGTAGACCACCTGTACCCAGTGCAGTTTGCCTATAAGACAAAGATTGGAGTGGAGGATGCATATATCTATCTGCTCCACAACTCTTATTCCCACCTGGATAAAGCTGGCAGCACAGTTACAATTATGTTGTTTGATTTTCGATTGTTTTCCAGTACCATCCATCCGGGGGTAAGCTTAGAGATATGCAGGTGGAGAATACCCTAAGATGTACTAGATAATAGACTATCTGTATGGGTAGACTGCTGTTTGTGAGACTCAAGGACCTGCGGTTCTGATATAGATGTGAGCAACACTGTGAGCAGCACAAGGAACAGTCTTTTCTCCTTTTCTCTTTACTCTGTATACCTCAGACTATAAAATATAACACAAAGTCATGTCACTTGCAAGAAATTCTCAGGTGGTTCTGCATTTATGGGGTAAATTGATAAAGGAGGGTGAAATGAGTATAAAAGGTCAGGTGGAGAAGTTTATTTCTTGTGCAGATAGAATTGTTTGCAACTAAACATCCAAACAACCAAGGAACTTTGTTATTGACTTTTGCCACACAGCCAACGAACCTGTATGTCCTGGTCACTATTCAGGGGAGTGCATGTAAAGGTGGTCCTTTCCTACAAGCTACTTGGAGGTCCACATCAATGACAGGTTGGACTGATCTTCTAACACAGAGGATCTGTATAGGAAAGGGCAAGCAACCTCATTTTAAAGTAGATAATGACATTGTTTCACATCTTCTACACGTCTGTGAGTGGCCAACGCAGTTGTTTCTATGCTGTAGTGTGCAGCGCTGGAAACATGACTTCAAGAGATGCCCACTAAATCAACAAGCTAATTAAGGGCAAGTTCAGTGGTGCGGACACATTTTGGATCCCCTGGAGAAAGCGGTAAAGAAGAGGATGAAAACAAAACTGAGTGCCATTTTGAGCAAATGCTGCACGTCCTTCCTCTGGCACACTAACACAGTGGACGTTAAGTCAATGAATTATTCAGCAGAAGTGTTTCAAGAACCTTACTGGAGTTCCTTTATAGCAACAGTCAATTAACTTGTATAATGCCTCACAGTGACTGTGACAACCAAGTCAGAAGTTTTTCTTTTTTTAAATTGTCTTCCTTTTTAGTCATTCTGGTGTGTGTTCAGTCCATAGTGTATGTGTGTATATATCCATCCATTCCATTTTCCCAACCCGCTGAATCCGAACACAGGGCACAAGGCAGGAAGCAATCCCGGGCAGGGTGCAACCCACCGCAGGGACCACACACACACCACACCCACCAATGCACACACTAGGGCCAATTTAGAATCGCCAATCCACCTAACCTGCATGTCTTGGACTGTGGGAGAAACCGGAGCTGCCCGGAGGGAAGGCCAAAAACGGGCAAGACACGGGGGAGAACATGCAAACTCCACGCAGGGAGGACCCGGGAAGAAGCAAACCCAGGTCCCCAGTCTCCCAACTGCGAGGGCAGCAGCGCTACCCACTGTGCCACTGTGCCGCCCGTGTGGTGTATATATAGTATATATATATATATATATATATATACTATATATATATATATTATATATATTTATTTATCTGTTCTAACATCCATCTATCCTATATACTTTACTTAAACTATCTTCTGTAAATAGCTAAGTTTCCTAGCGGGGGATGGGGAGAGTTCTATCTATCTGTTTGATATTGCAATACATAGCATAATCAATCTTTTAGAAGTGGCAGTAAAAACCAGTTATTCAAAAAGCCAAAATTAAGTGGGTTTTTTAGTAGTTTTTTTAAAAAATTTTTTAAAATTATAGTCAGTTTTTGCCTGGCATATATGATCCTTATATTCCCAGATTTTTGGTGTGTAACAGTAAAAATCCTACTCACTACTTCATTTATGCCTAGCTCTGGAATAATAAGCAAACCTGTGTTTGAAGACCTTAGATTATGGTTATGAAAATAAAAGGACAGGCACTCTAAAATGTAAGACGAGGCAAGATTATTCAGAGCTTTACATACCATTAATAGTATTATAAAATAAATTGTAAAGGACATAAGTAACCAGTGTAACAATGCTAGAATGGTGCAATGTTCTCAGATTTTCTTTTACTGGTTAAGATTCTTGCTAACCACAAGAGTTGATGTCTTTCTTTGATAGCCCTGCTAAAAGTGCAATACAATAATCCAGTCAGCAAAAACAAAGACTTTGTGTCGGTGCTACTATATATGAAATATTCTATACAGCTGTACTTTTGATGCTTCAAAAATGCGTTAGATACCTCAATAGGCTGTAGTGAAGAAGGGCAAGCAGGTTTGTCACTGTACTTAAGTGCATGACGTGCTGTAAGAGGAAGTCAGTTCTTCAGTGAAAACACTACTGCAGTAATAATTTTAGGTTTTCATATAGTCTCCAAATGTTATTTATCTTATTGAGTCTACAGAAAGTGTCACCAGTGATACCATTTCAGCTAGCCATAGCCTTGCCTTGCAAGGCTTGTAACAGGTGTTGAGTCGATGGAAGGCAAAATTAAGGATTAATTAGGACCTTAAAGTAAACTTGATTAACACAGTGGATCTTTAAATTCGTACAGTAAAACTGCGATAACAATTGTTTTTATGATTACAAAAACTGCTAGAAAACCAAGTGCATCTTTCTGTACAGTTATAATTCAAAATCAAACCATGTAAAGGCTAAAACTCTGCTGAGTGTAAAGACTTGAACAGTGAGATATAGGGCCACCCCCCCGTTAAATCAAGGGGAGGTTTTGGAGCACTCTCTGCTCACATTAAATAAACTGTGGGTGTGTGTGGAATACCACCCTTTGAAAATCTATTATTTTTCAAATGTTTTCTTCCAGGAACTCTGATTCATATGTCATGAGCACTATTTTTGGATTTTGTTTCAGCGTTCTACACCATACTGCCTCATATACTGATTGGGAAATTGAACAGTATGAATGTAAACCCATTTATTACACTATGGATTCAGGACTTTCTTTTAAATCGTTCACAGACAGTTAAAGTACAGGACTCTTTTTCAATAGTCATTCATTCAAACACAGGAAGTCCACAGGGGTGTGTCTTATCACCATTACTGTTTACTCTGTACACAAGTGACCTGAGACAGAACAATGACCACTGCTCCATTATTAAGTATGCAAATGACACCATGATCATAGGATGCATATCTGGGGAGGATGAAAGCCACTATCTAAATCAAGTGGACTGTATGGTAAAGTGGTGCAATAAAAACTCTCTCACTCTGAATGTAAAAAAGACCAAAGAAATGATATTTGATTTTAAGAGACAGAAATCTGTATGTTCACCCATTGTAGTTCTGGAGGAGGAGGTAGAAATAGTGACTGAATATAAATACTTTTTAACTTACCTAGATAACAATCTTAACTGGAATACTAATACAAAAAAAATATTCTCTAAATGCAAACAGTGCTTATTTCTCCTCCAAAACTATTTAAAGTAGACAAGGACCTCATGTTGTCCTTTTATCGCAGTCTGATCCAGTCTGTGATCACTTTCAGTTTAATTGCCTGGTGTAATAGTCTGACAAACCAAAACTCAGAAAAGCTCTAGCAGATTACAAAGTATGCAGCTAAAGTTATTGGGACTGATGTAGATGATTTGACTAGTTTGCGTCAGAGGGCAATGTTAAAGAAACTGGAAATCATCTCAACTGATGACAGACATCCATTACATGCAGAACTAAACTTCAGTAAATCAGGAAGGATAGTCCGCATTGAAAACCAACACAAATCGCTCCAGAAATTCCTTTCTTCCTTGTGCCATTTGACTTTTCAATAAGAAATTTCGGAGGTAATGATTAAGGTTTTGACTTTGGTGTAGATAAGCATTATCTAACTGCCTTACCTTAACCTGTCTTGTTTCTATTTGTTTATTTTATTTCATTCTGTCTGTTATTAGATGCAACTGAGAAGGCATATTTCATGTTTTCTTGTGTAAACATGACTAAATAAAGAAACCTCAAATCTTTTAAACCTTAAACATCCTCAAAAATGTGCAACTTTGGGTAAATGGTGGCTCAGGTTTGTCCTTTGTATGAGTGAGCATTGATGTTTGCATGAGCTTACTCTACATTACATTAGCACATTATCCTGGGTTATTTTGTGGTATGTATCCAGAGATGCTGGAATAGACTTTGGTCTTCTACAGCCCTAAAGTTAATTAAGTGAGATTTAAGTTTGAAAATATGAGGTTTGTGCAAAGATAGGTACTGTAGAACAGAATAATGTAACTGTATAGCATTGCATGTTTTTAGAATATGCAACATTTTTGTTGAAGAGCTGCTGTTCTCCTGTTAGATGAATGTGTGATGCTCCTTAACAGAACTGTGTATATGCAGACATAATGAAGACAAGAAATACACAGTGACTTATCTTTGTGGCATCTTGTGCAATGCCGCACACAATCATGTACTGTCACATAGGGATTTGCTATGCAGTATTTTTTCATCCCATTAAATTATACTTAAAGATGCCTGAACATTGTGTGAGGAGGTTGTTGGTTCATCTATTGTGTATTCTTTGAGTCTGCAACACTCAGTTCTATTTTGAATTAAGCAGGTTTGAAAATAGCTCGATCCATTTATTTAGGGCAAAGTATGGAATTTATTCAACTTAATTATGTGCAAAGTGAGCAGGTGGATTGTGAATTAATCTGTTTTGTGTATTTATGTCAGGAAACACAGTACCTGGTAGTTCTTGCATAGATGTACGTGTTCCACAGATAGGAACATTTCATAGTAACACTGCATTTATTTTTCTGTATTCATTCTTTAAGCACCTTATAATCAGCTACATCTAAAACCAGAAATGCAATGTATTTGATTTACTGATTTTGAGAAATATTTTATTTGTATGCCCAAGGTAAATATTTATGTGATAATTATCTGAGAAACACAAAACAATCCAGAAAAAAGTTGGGGAAAATACCAAACACATTTTAAAGTGACACCTTCAGTTTTCAATTTGCATTTTAAGTGTAGGGTTTCTCACTTGAATTCTGTTATAGTTAATTTGTAAACTCACAGAACAGATTTCCTTAAAATGATCAAATATAAAAAGGTGTCATTGTAGAATCACTTAACTATTGTAGAATTGCTTAACTATTTTAAAGCATTAAATAGAATAAAAGACAATAAAATGCTAAATTCAATACTTGAAGAAAAGCCTGAACAAACAACATTATTTGTGATATAGCACATATGCACAAATTATCCTGAGCATCTCGACAGAGAGGTAAACTGAAAGAAGAGACAGTATGTTAGGTTAAGTTCAACACCTTCCTGAACAGGTTTTTTTAAAAGAAAGAATTGAGTTGGCTGATCTATTAATTTAGGGAGGTAATTCAAAAGTCTGGGTACTATAAGCTGAAGGCCCTGTCACCCACAGAGTGCAAGTTAGTGTGAGGCACAACACAATTGAATCAGAGGACCTTAATGGGCGAACAGGAGCATAGTAGTGGAGAAGGTCACTGATTTAGTCCTGTGCAAGGTCATTTAAAGCTTTGCAGGTTACTAATAGAATTTTATATTCAATCATGTAACACACAGGGACCTTACAGAGGCAAAGCAGGATGGGTGTTATGTGCTTACTGTTGCTGGTTTGTGTAAGGACTCAACTGGAGCTGTGATATAAGATTTGAAGGGGCACCTGCCAGTAGGGAGTTACAATAATTGATGTGGCATGTGATTAAAGCATGGACAAGTTTCTCAGCATTAGAAAAGAAGAGGAATGAGTGAACATGGGATATGTTATGGAGGTGGAAATAAGAAAGTTTCTTATTGTGCTTTTTGTGGGTGGAATAAAAAATGGAGGAATCATAAATGAAACCAAGATTCCTTGCATTAGAAGAAGGCCTGATGAGACCATCGTAAAAAGTGATTGAAAGGAGCTCATATTCTTAAGTTGTGCTTTAGTGACAATTTGCAAGAGTTCAGTTTTGCTGCAATTTTAATTTTAAAGAGTTTTGCTCCATCCAGGTTTTAATTTCACTGAGGCAATTTGTGAGCTGAGAAGTTTCACTTTTACCAATGAAATTGAGTTGATTACCATCTGCATAAAAATGATTTGTGTACATTGAAGGCCCTGGTACATTGACTCTCTTTTTTTCCAAAGCTTTGAGTAGGACGCCATATTCCTGAACAAATGCTGCTGATGAACTTTCTATTTGCAGCCCGGCAGTGGTGGTGACCAGACCCGCAACATAAACATTTCAGGTGCTGCACCATAGCAGTGTCTTTTAGGACATTCCAGTGTAACCATTTTCTCTGGACAAACTCTTTAATATACAGGAGTTTATCACTAAGAGTGTTTCAGCATAATAGATAGCCAATACTTATCTGATAGCAGTATAGCACATTTAAGCAATGCAGCACAGCAGAAAAGGTGAGACGAGTTGGGTGGGGTGGAGCAAATGAGCAGTGATAGAATGTAGCAAAAAATCCCAAAAAGCATAGACTGATGCCACTGGTGGATTGATTTATTTAAAAAGTAGGAGATATTATAAGATGCACATGAAGTTAATTACCAGTATTCGAAGGTTCCAACATACAACCATATGTATTTTTATATACGTTTAATAATTCTCTGCAATGCACAGCATCTCACAATGCTCAAATCAGGCAAATACTCAGTCCCTTCTCTCTCTCTCTCTCTCTGTCTCTCTTCTTCTCCTTCTACCACCCTCACTCCTCCACACACAAGCTCCGTCCTCTTCCACCCAACTCCAGCTCATCTGATGGAGTGAGGCAGCCCTTTTATAATACCCCGGATGTGCTCCAGGTGCTTTGTGATGATCTTCCAGCGGGACTTTGTGGTGTGATGGAAGTGCCACATAAGCACTCGGAAGCACGCTGGGTGTGCCTGGAATCTCTTCCAGCTGCACTTCTGGTTATGGCAGAAGTACTGCAATCCAAGGCTCTATAATCTTCTAAGCTCTTATCCTGTGGTGCCCATGTGAACCAGCTGCCCTCTCATGGCCCGGGGGAGGTATTGTCTCTCTCCTGATCGTTCCAGGTGACCTGGTTGGGTAGGGTTCCCAGCCATCCACCACAATATATAATACTGTATATATATATATATATATATATATATATATATATATATATATATATATATATATATATATATATATATATATATACAGTGGAACCTCTAGATACGAGTTTAATTCGTTCCAGCACTGAGCTTGTATAGCGAATTTCTCGTATCTAGAACAAACGTCCCCATTGAAAATAATGGAAATCCAGTTAATCCGTTCCGCATCCCAAATATATTAACATAAAAATCAATTTTCCTAACAAATAACACTGATAAATTATATATACTGTAGTCTACCTTTAATAAATAACACTGGTAAATAATATAACTGATTATTAAAAGAATCAAAACAGGTGTCCAAAGTGCAGTAGAGCATTCAATAAATCTTTAATCCTTAAAACAGTTGTGAAGTGGAGGTTTAAAGTACATAAGAATAACAATCCTTTAACACGAGGTTAAAACGTCAACAGGAAGCAGTCTTCAAAAAACAGATGACAATCCCCGGTGCTTCTTCTCTGTTAGCGTCTCACCTGCTTCTCCCATGCGGGCTGTGCAACAGGCGAGACACTTAATGCAGCTGACCTTCTCTACACCGTCCTGCTTCAGCTGTTTGGCTCGCCTGTTCAGCTACACGCGAGCCTGTACTCGCTCGCTCTCTCGCACCGACTTCCTACTGCTGCGGATTCCTGCCTCCTCCTGCAACCTCCGTTCTCTCTCCTCTCCTCTCCTCTCTTTTCTTTTACTTCTTCTCCCCCTTAACTGGCTCGCGCTTCTCTATATATGCGGGGGAAGACATGGCAGCTGCTAGGGTTACCACTTTTAATACAAAAAAATAAGGGACGCATACGTATTGATTCAAAACGGGACGCGCAATTTCATTCTCAAATACTGGACGATTCCGTATTTTAAAGGACGGGTGGCAACCCTGCCCAGCCCATCAGCCACAGGACAAATCATGGATGTGGGCAGTTTCCCACCTGTGCACTTAGGTGAGAAACGCAGACACCGCAGATCTCCCTGCGGCTCGCTACAGCTACCACGCCCCCTCGCTAAGCCGCGAGCTATACCCACAGCCTGGCTCGTGGCTCGTTACGTGAGCCAATGCTCGTATTTAGATCTGAATTTTTCGCTCATACTTTCCTCGTATTTTGAATTTCTCGTATACAGAGGTGATCGTATCTCGAGGTTCCACTGTATATATATATATATATATATAAAACCATGGGTATCACAGGTGTTATCACCTTAGTGCCACAAGTCTGATGGGTGTGAACAATAGATCATTTCTCTAGTTGAAACTTGTTTATAAGGAATCAACAGCAATCCAGCATAGCCATTTTAATTAAGACAGAACATACCCAGTTCCTAAATCTCCATGATGCAAACAAAAATATTCACAAGTCAGGCATCAGGCAGGAGCATGTAATCAAAAGAAAGTTCTCTCCAGTGAACCACAAAAAGATTCAAAGCAGTTGTCCCTGAATCTGTGACCTCAGTTCAAAACAATAAATCCAAATCAGTTAATCAATTTTGTGAACTATACATACAGTAAGAGAAAGTGAAAGAAGTGCACAGAGTGCAAAGTTCATTGTGAATTTTAATGAAAATAGTTGTTAACAGGAAGGAGTGGCAGCAACATGTGTGTGCCAACTTTCCCTCCACCATTGCAGTACATGCAGAACATGCAAATTACATGCAGGGAGGCTACCCAATAGTCTAAAGTGGTTTTGGTATGTAAGGGTATTTATTTTCATAATTATATAAATTTCTGTCTTCTACTTTGACCATGAACATTTGTGACATTGGTTCCTTATTAGAAGGTGAAAACAAATTGCTGCTCCTGGTAATTTAAAGTTAAAAAGACATACTTGTATTTTGTATACATACTTTTCTAGTTACTGTTACACAGTACAAAGATACACTTGTAGTCTTTAATATGTTGGTTTCTGATGTAACAGATGTATGCAATGCTCAGTGGACAAGCTTCACTTAGAGGAATGTGTTATGGCCCAGAAATGTTCCAAGCATGAAGAATCCAAGCATCCCCAAAAAGCATTGAAGACGGGAAAATACCATGAAAAACCTCGTTAGTCACACAAAGAACAATGTAGAAATAAGATAAAAATTTATTCTTGAAAAAAATGCCCTGAGACACAGAGTACGCTCGAAAGAATAGAAATGCCATAGCCATTATTTTGTCTTTTTTGTTCAACTTTGAGTCATTGAGGTATATAAATGTTATTTTTGTCTATTGTCTGCTTTGTTTTCTATGCCTGTGTTATGTTCCTTGTGTTGTGTGGGTGGTCCCCCAAGAGGTGAGGTCACCTGACAAACACTGCCAGGAACAGCACTCTGCCCAATAAATTCAGATTCTCTTCCATAGTTCCTATTGGTTTATTGTAAATGCATTAGGAGGTTAGTGTGTGTTCATTGTGTTTTTGCTGTGGTTTTGCTTTTTTGATTCATTAGATTTTTTAATGTTTTTCTATCATTTTAACTTCTTCATTGGATTGTGTATTGGTCCTTGTTCACCTTGGATTGCCTTAGATGGAACTCCTTTTTCCTTTTTGTGCTTTATGGAGCTTCATGTACTTACAGAGCATTTTTGTAATAATAAATCTTTTATTTTATAAAAATTCTGTTTGACCCTTTTAGTATGTAGCTGCGGTGTTTGAAGGGATTTCCTGTTTAGTAGGAATTTTTGGAAGTGTTAGTGGAACTCTTTAGTGCTTTGAAGGTCTAAGCTTTACCACTAGTGATGCCAGAAAAGGCAATGGAAATCCAAGTCAAACAAGTCCCAATCACAAATCCAGAATACAAAGTCACAAACAGAGCATTTATACAATTGTACAATTTATTTTCGTATAGCCCAAAATCACACAAGAAGTGCTGCAATGGGCTTTAACAGGCCCTGCCTCTTCACAGCCCCCCAGCCTTGTCTCTCTAAGAAGACAAGGAAAAACTCCCAAAAAAAACCTTGTAGGGAAAAATGGAAGAAACCTTGGGAAAGGCAGTTCAAAGAGAGACCCCTTTCCAGGTAGGTTGGGCGTGCAGTGGGTGTCAAAAGAAGGGGGGTCAATACAATACAATACAATACACAGAATAGAACAAATCCTCAATACAGTATAAAAATAAAAATTTTAGAAGTACGGAGCAGAATTTAACAGTAGATGATATCACATAATAAGATTTGGATATATTTAGAGTCCTGGAGACCTCATCCATCAAGCAGCCTCTCCCATTTGGCCATTCCATGGCTGAAACAGTGCTGGGCCAGCCAATCCGATGAAAGGACCCCTCTTTCCCATGATTCCTGCGATCCTCCATCAGGGATGACTTTACCTTATGCAGGCAAAACAACTTGACAGGTGGGCCGTGGCACCAAGTGCCACATTTGAGTACCGAGAAGAGAAACGGAATAGGTGAGGGTTAGTATCCAATTATAACTATCATGTTACTTATGTTTTATGAGCATGTGGTCAAAAATCCAGTAAATCACAGATAACTAAAGAGTTCAGAAGTCTCAGTACAAATACCCACACTACAAGCACATTCAATGAACCGCAGTAGGCAATGGGTTGTTCCTGCCTTTGTAGAACTGAAGGCAGTCCCTTGAAAGAGATGAGCAGGTGGCTACGCCTTTTGGGGGAACACCCACAAAACATAGAGAAAATAATGGAAGATACACGTATACAAAGAAATTAAATGACCAACAATTTTAACATAAAGAAATGAATCAAAATGAACAAAACAGAATTAATAATGGCATTTTAACCTCAACCGGGTAGGAACCCTGGCTGAAACATGACGGTTTGTGTGTTATGTATTTTAGCATAGGGGTGTTTGATATTGGTAAAAATACTTACCTTTAATGTAAACATGATATGAATCCAAATGGAATAAAAATACTAATCATAATTGAACTATAGGGCGTGAACATTGCAGTCTGGATAAACATAAATTGCTCTGTTTGCAAGGTGAATTGTTCAGCATACAAGCAAGAACAAAAATCTAACATACTGTACTATAGTGTAAAAATCCAAAGTTCTGCCAGATACTGTACAGGAAACATCTATAGCATTTGTAAACAAGTTCTGTCATATATTACAGAAAGATACAAAAAAATAAACATAACTTTTTTAAACAAATTATTAACTTCCAATTTCTCTTCAGTATTTCACAAAGATATCATAAAAAAATTAAACAATTTAGTATGTGATTTTGACACTTTTATATTGTATAAATACAACTATTTTTTTCTCGTTTTTTAAAATCTGTTTCATTTCTCTATGCTTTCCATAGCCATGTAGGTAATTAGTACAAAACATACATCAAATTGTTGATTGGTACTATATATTTCATAACAGGTCAGAGTGTGGCAGCTTTTTTTAGTGTTGTTACTGGTTCTGATATGCTTTGTATTGGTAAGAGAGAGAGGTTAGAAGCATACACCACACAACAAACCACCTCAGGATCCCAAACTAGGACCAAAGTACAGCTGTGTAATAGTGGTGCTGAGGTATCTGCTAAGTTAAATGGATGGAATAGTGTGAGGTTTTTTACAGTTGATAGAGTGTCAGTCCTGCCACCCACCCTGAAGTTTTCCCTGCAAGTTGGAGGACCTGCATGCAGGGCTGGATGCAGGTTAACATTATACTCAGGATGGAGCAATTGCAGGTTAAGGGCCTTACTCAAGGGCCCAACAGAATGGAATCACTTTTGACATTCAGATTGCCAGGGCAGATTCCTAGCCTCAGAGCCACCACTCTGCCTATGTTGGTAAGCGGTACCATAATATTAAATGTAGAAATTGTGAAATCCTGAACACTGTACCTCTGTTTAATCAGGTGTCTTTAATCTGTTACTGACCACGTGTATTTAAATTATTTATTCAAAAGAGAATTGCATACGTTTAACAAAATGAATGTGTAAATTGTGTTATCATATATTGTATATGTGCTCTATCACATATTCTCTTTATGTTTATATGCAATATGCTGTGCCATATAGTATACTAATTATGTAGTTGTTTCAGAAACCATGTAACAGGACATCATATGTTCTGCATTTATGCTGGATCTTTTATTACATAAAGTGTTATGAATCCATGTTTTCCACTTCCCAGGTTTAATCTGTCATTTTTTGAATTTATGCATTTTTTGCTCTGGTTACTCCATCTTGTTTGGTATAGGTTCCACTATTTTGTATACTCTATGATTCCTTGCCCTAATAACTGGACACTTGTATCTTTGCCAGTGAGTGTTTCACCAGATACCACCTCCTTCGACTGAAATGATCTTTTGTTCTAGTTGTTTTAATCATTCCTTATGCATGTTACTTGTTCTCCACTCCAGATTTGTGCAAACAGGAACACTGTTTCTAGATGCAACTTTTTTGTTAAAGAACAAAATTAGTTGCATTTGGTGCCCATGCATAGATACTGTACAGTATGAACTGACTTTGAAAAAAATATAACAAATGTCTTTTTTCAGAAACATGGAAGTAATGGATGATTAAAAGGATTAACATTCAAACATAAACAAGAGCAAAGGAAACTGTACCTGTGACAAAAGATTTGAAACCTATTTATTGAAGCCTTTTATAACTCTCAAGCACCTTTTAAAAACATGTTTGTGAACATGAAAACATAGTGTAGCACTATTCAGTTGGCTTACAAACTTCTGGTTCTGTTTTTGAAACAAGTAAAACGCATTTTTGCTAACATCCCTGTTCTGTGGTACCATGGTGATAATGAAGGAGACCTTGTTGTCTGATGAATGTTACAATTTCATCAACATGCAAGAAAAAAACATGTTCCATTTGCAATAGTAATAAAGTTTGCCTATTTTATCTCCTGAATCTCTAAGGCGGCCAGGGTGAGATGTCAAATGAGCAACATTGGAAGCTCTTGGCTTGTTGTCTGTTATAATTCCCTAGAGATGAACTGCTAAGAAAAATAATTGACTAGCCATGCTTCAAGACTATGAAACAAACTCTAACTTTAATGCATTTGGAATTGTATTTTTAGACTGCAGAATGTGAGTGGGGCAGCGTCCTTTTTCAGCTTTGTGCTCCAATTCTCTAAGGGTTCTGTGCTAAGAGCTAGCCAGCTGTTATCTTGCCTTCTCTTTGTAGAAATAAATTCCCTGTCTTGGTGACACATGCATTTTTCCTTATTACTTTTCTGGTGCCCTGAATCATTCATTTGAGCACAACCTTTAAACTGAAAGTTAGCCCAAGGGACATTATAAAGATTATGGAAAATGCTTGCATTTCATTGTACAATGATTGCAGCTGATATTTATGATTTAAAATCAGTCGTTTAAAATGAGTCTTAGGTAATATAGAGCTATGTCTGAAAAGTACAAGTAGTTAGATAAATGGTTTGGAAAATAAATGGATGCAAGAAGCAAGTACACTGGGTGAACAGAGTAACAGATTCGGTGCTTATTCATTTCTCCCAGCAATGCGGAAAAGGTGTTTCATTTTTGGATGATACTTTATCTTTATAGTGTTGTTTTAAAATACTGTCTGCACCTGTCATGAGTAGGTCATAAATAATAGATTTTCCATTTCATTTGGATGATAAAAGATTCTGAAGTGCAGTTTTCTATTTTCATACTTTTATTTGCTTTAAAGTATTCATAGCTGTGTCAGTTTAAAAGTGTACTACACAAGGTATCTCCCAATGAGTATCATAACGGCTGAAAAGCTGATAGGTGTCCATTATAAAGAATTTGAAATTCAACTGAAAGGAGCAATTGAAGACTTAAGAGTAATTGGCCTACAATATATATATATATATATATATATATATATATATATATACAAACCTCTAACAAGCAGATCTTAATTAGGGACAATCACTCCTTATGATCACTTCTCCAGAATGAAGGGGTCCCTTTCGTCACTCCTGAATCCTCTGCTATCCATCTATAGCATTTCTATTAAAATCACCCAAGGCAAACTAGATGTTTTGGAGACGATAGTGTCTAAACTCTTAAAAAGAACTTTTCAGAGAACTATGCAAAAACTGACGAGATTCTTCGGGAAGGATGTCCTTCATTCCATGCACACAGGCTCCACCCAGTCTATATGTGATCAGTGTTTATTGATGTGAAAAATTAATGTTTCTTTAAAAGAGTAATCAAAGTAATAGCCTTTATTCAGTACATCCAGTTTGTCAAAAGATATTTTCTCTAATCATTGCTTAGGATTCTGCAGTCATTAATTAAACTCAAAGTGTTTACTTAACATTAGTTCTGTTAACAGTGGTTACACCTATTTGTTTGTTTTGATTTCTTTTTTAGATGTTGATATTTGACATGAGTCTTTCCATAGTTTTTGGAAAATGCATTATATATTTTTATAACATTGGCATAAATTGGTATAAAATTTCAATAACCAAATTGACATGTTGTCATAATATGTTTAATGAATTAATTGATATTGGGTATCTAATGTAAACATAGTTTTAAACATAAATAAATGCTTCATGAAACCTTAATGTGAATGGTTCCAGAACAAAGGTTTCTACTTTGGAATTTTTACTCTTTGCATTGATATCAGATATCTGTGTCAAGCAAAAAAAAAAAAAAAAAGTAGAGCAACAAATATCTAGGATACAGAACGGTAAGCATTTTTAAAATTGAATATGATGTAAACGGTGCTTTAATTTTTGATTAAACTTTGCATTGTGACAGATTTTATATTTTGAAAAGTATTAGCCACTATGGACAACCAAGGGGGCATACCAGCCACCCTATACGACACAGTCAGGCAGACACAAGTTTAAGTCCAGCATACACATTTATTCCCGTGGGGAAGCCCTTTCCCTTTGCTCCCCACTACACAGCACAGTACAGTACACCAGTAGCACAGCACAGTCCTTTTTTCCTTTCTCTTCCTCTGCCACCTTTACTCCTCTCCCAGCAGGCTTTCTCCACCTCCTCCCGCCTCTGGCTCCTTGAATGGAGTGAGGCAACACCTTTTATAGGGCACCTGGAAGTATTCCAGGTGCTCTCAGATTCTCTTTCGGGTGTGGCGGAAGTGCTGCAACCCAGGGCTCTGAAACTGTCCAGGTGCCCCCTGGCGGTGGCCCCGCTTTGAGCCGGGGGGTTGCCCTCCTGTGTTTTGGGGGAGGTATTGCCCTGAATATGCCATCTCCCCCGGTCCGTCACAGGGGCGTCCTGGCCGGGCAATGGCCCCAGCTGTCCGCCACACCACATTTTATATTAAGTACTAGGTAATGCTGAAATCTTTGGTATGGTGCTGTTTTGTCATCGGTGTCTTTATTAAATGGCTGCACTACTCCAGTACTTTTTTTGTGTAGTCTACATTCACAGTCACAAAATTGTGACACAGGATTCCAAAGTCAAGCAAAGCATGTACATCCACACTGTTGACAATTCACCAGTAAAAAGCAGTATTTGCTAGAGCCTGCTCTATCAGGTTTGACAAGTGAGAGTGACGGTTTTAAATTCATGCATTTGAAGGAGCATTATGGACAAAAATAAATAAAAAATTATCCAAAATATTTCTCCATAGTTTTCCTCCAGACATGACATTAATCTTGATTTCATCAGTCTGAGAGTCCTTTAAGTATCTTTTTGCGGCCTTCCATGTGTTTTTCATTTAGGAGAAGGTTCTGTCTGGCCACCCTGTCATAAAACACAGATTGGTGGAGTGGTGCAGTGATGGTTGTTCTTCTGAAAATGTCTTACCTCTCCACACAAATTCTCTGGAGATCAGCCATAGTGACCATTGGGATCTTGGCCGCCTCTCTTACCACAACCCTTCTCCCATGATTCCTTAGTTTGGCTGGCCAGCTTTAGGAAGAGTCATGATTATTTCAAACTTTTCATTTGAGAATAATGAAGGCAGCTGTGCTCTTGAGAACCTCCAATGCTGCAGTAAACACAATCATATGATGTGGGGAAAAGATGAATTTAAATTATTTTAGCACAAGATTTTGCGAAATGTGAAAAAACTAAAATGATCTGAATATTTTTTTAATAGAATGTATATATATATAACTTTAGTTACTGTAATTGTTGAGTAACCAGTCCCAGAATATATTGGTGTGAGTACCAGTCGACTTGAACTATTTGCCAGAAGAAAGAAGTGAGGCTGTGCAGAATGGCTATGGTCTTCAGCAGTAATGTTTTCCTGTCTAAAGCAGCAAGTGATGTATATGTGCTGAACAAAAAGCAGCTGGGTGTCAGTAATATTCTGTGCTGCCTTCGCCACCTTCTAAAGTGTATTTATAGGGCTGCAATGAAGAGTTGGCTGGAACTGGGTGTAAGATGGTGCCTCATTGACTAGAACTGTAAATCATGTAGAGGTTATTTTGGATATCAAAGTGAAAAGATCTGGCAACCTTTTTGATAGAATACTGAATAACCCTTTCTGCCTAGATAAAAAAGAATGCTTCAGAAATGGGGCAGCTCAGGTTATAATTTTTTATTCTGTATTTTCCTTTGTTTATACTGTACCTTCACACTGCAACCCAGATATCAAAAGAAAAGCAAAGAAAGTTTTATATGGATGTTACACATAGGCACACCATTTACCCTTGGATAATACAGTATTTGAAATATGCTTAGCAGCCTTTGTGAACTGCTGTTTAGCAGAAGACCTGAAAAAAGCACACAAAAATAAAAATGAATTACCCTAAGTTCTTGTCTATAAGCCGGACTCATGTATTAGCCGGAGACCAAAAATCATACGAATTTTTAAAATAAAATCGTAACATAGATAAGCCGGACTCATGGATAAGCCGAACGTACTATAACCTATAACTAATAGAAGGGAGGGAGGTCAGTGGTCTCACTCGCGCCCATTTAATTTCTTTAAGGGGGGAGAGAGTGTGAGATATTGGCGTCTCTCTCACTCCCCGCATGGCGCGGTTGGAGCGGCCGGAGCACGTTCTTTCTGCTCTGGGCGTCGCCGAGTCAACACGAGCGCGTAGCGGTCATTTAAATTGTGATTTTATATGTAAGCATATTTAAATATATATCGCGGATTTCTGCGGACAGTGGGTCTTTTAATTTCTGGTACATGCTTCCTCAGTTGGTTTGCCCAGTTGATTTCATACAAGGGACGCTATTGGCAGATGGCTGAGAAGCTACCCGGCTTACTTTTCTGTCTCTCTTGCGCTGACTATCTGTGATCCTGACGTATGGGGATTGAGCAGGGGGGCTGTTTGCACACCTAGACGATACGGACGCTCGTCTAAAAATGCTGAAAGATTATCTTCACGTTGCTATCTTTTGTAAAGCTGATTCCTGAAAAGACATGCTGCACAGTGCTTCGCATACTTAAAAGCTCGAAGGGCACGTATTGATTTTTGACTGAAAAACAAACTCTCCCTCTCTCTCTCTTTGTCTGCTCCTGACGGAGGGGGGTGTGAGCTGCCGCCTTCAACAGCTTTGTGCCGCGGTGCTTCGCATACTTAAAAGCCAAACAGACATATTGATTTGTTTGCTTCACTCCTTTGAAGAGGAAGATATGTTTGCATTCTTTTAATTGTGAGACGGAACCTGTCATCTCTGTCTTGTCATGGAGCACAGTTTAAACTTTTGAAAAAGAGACAAATGTTTGTTTGCAGTGTTTGAATAACGTTCCTGTCTCTCTACAACCTCCTGTGTTTCTGCGCAAATCTGTGACCCAAGCATGACAATATAAAAATAACCATATAAACATATGGTTTCTACTTCGCGGATATTCTTATTTCGCGGGTGGCTCTGGAACGCAACCCCCGCGATGGATGTATAAGCCGGACTTATGTATAAGCCGATATTCTATTTTTTCATTTTCACAACTTTTTTCCTTAGATAAGCCGCGGCTTATAGACAAGAACTTAGGGTAAGTCATGATTAAAGCATTCTTCAGTAATGCAAGAAAATAATATAGGCAATAATGCAGACAAACTAAAGTGATTAAAAAAGGTTTACAAAATAGACAGTATAGCTCAAATATTCTCACAGCAACAATCATAATAAATAGCTCTTGCTCTTCCAGTGCAGTACTTTGGTTAGGGACTAAAATGCTTTATACCTGGCCAAGTTTGTTGCATCCCCATTAATGTAAATAAGAAAATGCAAGATTCCCTAGAGGGATTCAGGGGTTGAGAAGCAACGATTTCTCCAGTTCATGCATTATGCAAGCAATTGGGCCAAGAAAGCTGCACATTACTCACAGCTGACTGGCTGTGTATGTATATTATGATTATTGTTATTAATGCAGACAGATGTCATCATGTAAAAGTGCCCACATTTATTTATAAAAGTGAATACAGGAAAGCTACATTGAGATTGTATTATTTTTTAAGATGGTACTGATGGGTGGCCACTAGAAAGTAGCTTAGAGTGAAGTAGCTCTTTAGGCTGCACTGTCTCAATCAGAGGCACGCTGATATCTGTGGACTTTTTGGGCACCAGAGTTTCTAATGGTTGCAGTGCCTTACTCCATCTGTTTTAATATCAGGGTTTCACAGTATGACCTCTTCTAAAACAGTTACTTGCTAAGAACCAGCTGTTTCTATTCTCTCATGCTAATATGTTCCCACTGCCTTTCCTGCAACATTTACAGTATAGACTATTGTATCGAGACCCATTTTTCAGTAGGATTATACACTCCTATCCATATCTTTTATTACTCTTTTGGGATTCTAATGAGCACAGAAGAGTTCAGCAATCTTTTTTTAATGAGCTGTTTAAAGTGCTGTATTTTTGTTGTAATGAAGATTCATATCTGGTTAATGTCTGCTGATAATGTAACTTATAAATTAGTTTTTTTTAACATTCAGTTCATTTCCTCAGAATGTTGGTTTCTCATAGATAAACAGTAAAGCAAACATACACCAATCTCATTTCACTTTATTACACTTTTCTGTGCAACTAATTATTTTTTTTAATTGTTAATTATGTGCAAACATTGTAAATATATCCATTTAACAAATAATTACATGAGTTAAGTTATTTGAGAGATTACATTGGAATAAAGATTGCATATACAACTAATGCTGTGCATCCCAGCATTTAAGATGATCTGCATTAAATACTTACTTTGCTGACTTTCTTTCAAGAGAAAGTTTTCTGTGGTACCATTTAAGGTATTTTATGAAGCTGGATGAATGATATGTATGTGATCTCATTACATGATTACATTGATAACATCATGCTATATTGCTGTTGTGTATTTAAATTACTCATCTTTTTAATTCTTTTTTTTAAATCTCTTTAAGTGTTTGGTGGACAGTGGAGGGGTATCAGTATGCAGCATTTCTAATGACTGTGTTGTGGGCGTTAATTATAACACACTCAACAAATTTTTACAGTGCATTTGAAATTTGCAGCATTATAAAACCTTAATTGTGTCAATTATGATATTCTGAATTGGACACCTTTCTAAAGAATAACATTTTAAAAGTGTTTAGTCATTCAGCTGGGAAATGCAGTTATCAAAGTTGTATCAAAATTTGCAAAATTGGACACTAATTTGCCTGAAGTAATATGACTTTCCTTAATAACTGTTGTAACTGATTGACCGTCACGGATAGCAATTCTAGAACAGTAAGAGGGTATTCTTGCTTCCATATTAGAAAACTTTGAAAAGGGAATTATACAGTAATTATTGCTTCAAGGAATAGAGAGACATTGTTCGGACAAGGATTTTCAGGGACCATTAAAGGATGGACACGCTTATTGGTTATAAGCACAGCAGTGAAGTCAACACAGACAATAGAGTTAAACTCAATAATAACCATATTTTATAAACAGAAATGTAATGAAAAATTCAAAATCACCCATGGCCACAAGCGAAGCAAACTGTAATAATATAATGGTTCTTCTGCCTCATTTTAAATGCTCAGAAATGCTGCTTGCAGCTCATTCTAATATTTAAAACCTTGGTAATTTAAAAATTCACTACTTACAACGGCAAGGATTCTCAGAATTATTTTAAGATCACAGAAAAATGAGAAGAAAACCTTTGTCAGCTTTATTTGTTAAAGTCCAGTTCCAGACATGTTTTTAAATGTAGTTATTAGAAACTATATTTAAGAACTGTGGAGCCAATGACAAATGGAAAACTAACTTTTCTGGACATTAATCTTGAATGAAGCATCAGTCCATTGCATGGTGCACCTTCATGTACACCAACACTCGCACCCATACAGAACTACTAGTAATTCAGAATCACACATCTTTGGGATTTTGAAGGACAGCTTGAGTACCCAGAGAAAACTCTGTATAGACAAAGACAATGATCAGGGCTTCATATGTAAATGATGCGTACACACAATAATGTTGAGTATGCCTGTTTCCATGCTTACATTGAGATGTATAAAAACTAAACTAGGCGTAATGCTACGCACATTTTCACAGCAGATCCAGACCATGTATATGCACATTTCTCCTCAGTTTTGTAAGCAGGTGTCATTCAGCGTCAAAGCAGTGCTACTGTTTCTGTGTGGTCTTCCTTTATTTTTTTTTAGATTTGCATCCGTGATGCCGGCTTTATCAAATACTCTGAAATTATTTGTATATTGTTTACAAACTTGAGACACTTGATTGCAATCAATGTGTAACGATGTAATGGTGCACGGAATGGCCAAACTATTCTAACTACCATGTCTACTTTAGTGTTGTTAGAAGACATCGCAAATGAAAGAATTTGAAGAGAGCGCATATTTGTAGATGATGATGACTGGCCTCTAAATCAATTTATTTCCAAGAGCTGTGTGCTGAACTGGGTGGATTTAAAAAGGCAAGCTTTGAGGAATTGTGCTCTACCTGTTTCTTTGCAAGTTCTGTCCTCTGAGTTTTAGCCACAGGGGCTTTTCATCGTGAACTGGCTGACCAATCGGGTATTTCTCCGTCATCACTGAGTTGCACCATACAAGCTGTGTGGGATGGTATTATCTGCTTGTCATCTAGATATATAAGATTTCCTTACACTGTGGTTGAACAGGCAAACATCAAAGTGCAATTCGCAGCAACGTCTGGTTTTCAAAATGTAATTGGAGCAGTCGACTACATACACATTACTGTAAAGGTTGCCTTCAGACAATAAATTTCCTTATGTAAATAGAAAGCATTTCCACTCTATTAAAGTGCAAATAAACAGTGATGCGAAAATATGTCTCATTAATGTTGTGGCAAGATGGCCTGGCTCAACTCATGACTTATTCATTCTGAGAAATAGTACCGTTTTCGAACAAACTTGAAAATGGTGTGTGTGATACCTGGCTTATCTGTAAGATAAGACATTTAATATTACCATTTTGGTCAAAATTGTAAGTTATCTCTATGATGTAATCATATAACATGATTACTTAGGTGACATCAAGTACCTACTGAAGACGTGGCTTCTCCCCCCGCTTGCCAACCTATTGACTGAACAAGAGTGACATTATAATGATAAGAGTGGTTTGCACTGCTTGGGTAAGACTGGTGCAGTGCTGCTGTATAGTCCATAGAAAGTGTGTTGCATTGTGCAGACTTGTAGTGTGCTGCATAATGTGGTACACAATCATGCCTTGCTTGTACCTGAAGAGGTGCGGTATGGTGAACCTGACCCTGACCCACCAAATGATCACCCAAATCAAATAGTGTTACAACTTCCTTTGAATAGTATGTTTTTCCTTGCCTCCACTTTACTGAGCAGGACCTCCATTTTGCATTTGTTGAAATTCTTCATTTTTACCTGTGCGTTTGCCTGTCTTTTAGCAAAACACTGAACGGAAGGGGTTATTTATATTGATTTGCATATTCCAATAGGTGAAATTCTTGGAGGAGTCGGGGTGGAGCTGTAAGCCTGTGAATGTGCGCTAAAATTCACGTTGATTGGGACTTATAAAGGGAAAGCATGTAGAACTTTGCTCATGCACAGTTTTATGCATCTGAGTTTTTTGTGTGTTTGCACATTTGTAGTTTTGTCCGTATGCCATTTTATTGTAAATTCTATGCAAGGTGCTATACATGAGACCACAGGACACTGGAAATGTGAAGCAGCAGTGCTAACTAGTACAGATCTGTGACACCTTGGGCAATTTTAAACAGGTCAAGCAGAAGGTAAAACCAGTACCTCAAATCTGGTCTATCTGGTTTATTGTAATGTTATACTCTGAATAAAAAGATTACTTCTCCTTTGAGTCTTACATTTTTCTTGTGACTATGGTTCCTGCAAGTTTTATTTTTGATTAAAATAGCAAGAATCATTTAACTTTAAGGAATCGTGTGTGATGACGTTTATCATTTGTATAATACATTTTGGGAATTACAAGTAATTTATGCTATATATGCTCATTTATTTAACTAATTATTCTATCCAGTATGCAAAAAATATTTTGCATATTCATTTTATTTGGCAGATACAATCAAACAGATGGCCTGGAAGGTACTAAAAACCCCAACCACATATTATCTTTAATTTTCATCAGAAAAAAAAATCTGATTGAATAAATGTTTCTGTTGGCTTTTTATTTTTTGTCAAAAATCTTTTGTTTTTTTAAGTTTTAAGTTTTTAATTAGTAAAGTTATCATTTGAGCGTATTTCTCCACCTTTACATATAACTTAATGTCAATTGATTTATTTTGGTAATTCTTTGTTTATATTATTAATCATTTATTTATGGTAGTAGCCACAGGCATAGCTTAAAGTGAAAACTGAGATTATTAATATCTCCAAAGTCTTAGCTAAGTTTAAAGGATTGTCTGTCAGAGTTACATTAGTTATGTATTGTTTCAGAAGTGCCTATTGCATAATGTAATTGAAAGATGGAGAATTGTATAATGACTTTCAATAATTTGTTGCCAAGTTTCCTTTATATTGTAACAGAGGTACAGTTTCTGTTGGACAATCTGTAACATTTATAATATAATTCTTGGATGTTTTCTTTGACTAGTATGTTTGTGTATCTTGTGAAGCCAAGATTTTGCTTCTTTGTGTTTCATTGTGCAAAGAAGAATGTGCAAATTAGCAATTAGAATTTTAATAACAATTAGAAATGAGTATGAATAGTAAGTGTAAAGATAATATTAACATTTCTAACCATAAGAGAATAGTACTTAAAAAGTTAAGCTATTGAGTATGCATAATGTAAAATACAAGTTAATATTGTCACAAAGTTTTATAATCGAAAAGTAGAAAGTACCCTCCTGGGATTACTTCACACCCAGAATTATGCATAAAACTATAGATATTTGAAGATAGTGGTTATTTAATAAAATTAAACAGTCAAGAGAAGTACATGTTGAGCCAAAATGAAGTACCACAAATCTCAAGGTCATTGCATGAGGTGTAGAGACAGCTGAGCAGGTTGGAGTGGGGGTCTTTTGATAGGTGATCCCTTGTAGTTTTAAGTCGGCAACATGCAAGAAAACAATTCTTCATTGGGTAGCTAAATTTAGACAGACATTTACAACATTGAACAGAAAATCACCAGGCCGTCCTCGGACTGTACGAATACCTGAAAACATCCAAGGGTATCAATTTTGCAGTCTCCTAGATGTTCAGAGCACAAACATGCTTCTGCTTTAGGCATTTCCAACACGTCTTTGAGGATGATTTTGCATGAGGACCTTAACTTCCATCCATATAAAATGATGGTAGTGCAGGGACTCACTGAGAGACACTGGGAGAGCTGTAGAGAGGTGTGTGTGAACATTCTGCAAACTGTTCATCGAGATGCCAAAATCATGTGCAGCGCCGAGGCATATTTCCATTTGAATGGTTGTGTAAATAAGCAAAACTTTTACTATTGAGCTGGAACCAGTGTGCGTGTTGCAGTTTGGTGCAGAATTTGGCAATGCAGGCCCATACTTTTTTGAGAAAGGGGGAGCAACAGTCGTCATCACTTCAGAATGTTACATTGAAATGTCAGAGAACTTTTTGCTTTCCCAAGTGGAAGAAATGGATGTGGTAGATGCCTGTCTTCAACAGGATGGAGCTACAGCTCATACCGTGCAGAGATCCATGCAAGTTTTGCAGGAGATGTTTCTGGGGAGCTGATCTCTCTGTGTGGTGATGTCGGGTAGTCTTCATGTTCGCCTGATCTCGCTCCGTGCAATTTCTTTTTGTGGGGCAATCTCAAATCGAAGGTATACACACACTGACCTCAAAACCTTGAAACCCTCAAGTACACTATTTGCCACAAAATCACTGCTATTCTCCTTGAAATGGCTGAACGAGTCATTCAGGTCTTCAGAAATTGTCTTGAAGAGTGTATCGCTAATGATGGTCACTACCTTGAGGACATCATTTTTAAAACACAGTGGGAAAAATATATTTTGTATACCCTTTCTTGTGTCTTAATGAAATTTATTTTTTCTTGTAGCGTTTTTGTAGAATAAATGTTTGAAAAACTGGTACTTCTTTTTGGCTCACCCAGCAGGAAGGACAAAATAGAAAAGTTTCCAACAAAACAAGAAATGCTGCTAAATAAATTAATGATAAACCATAGAGTGTGCAAGAGTAAGCGTAGTATGACTCAATCCTTTCTTGGAGACATAGAGTAGTTCCAATACATTATTTATATTTATACTCATACTGTATATTCCCTTAGACAGTGCGGAAAGCAACAGTTGTTTCGAAGTGACAATAGTCTTGCACAGACTGTAATTAGTATCCCTCGAAAACACTAAAAGAGAGAAACATGGAAACAATTTTAAACAGTCATATTTGCTGGCGTTTGTGTTCAAACCATTCATATGCATAAACATGTATTTCTTAATTTTGATACTATTGATCATAGTGTTTTTCTGCATTGATAGGATTATTTAGCTGGAGTTTCAGGAACTGTTCTGTGTTTATTTTATACTTTTTAAATCATTTTCAATTTGTACAAGAAGCCAAAAGAATTGAGGTACACCTTTATTCCTGTGTCCCTGAGGGTTTGGTGCTGAAGCCAATATAGTCTTTTCTTTGTATGTTGCCAATAGGATATTAAATTTAGAAGCACAATACTGACTTATATTGTTATGTTGAAGACATTCAGCTACATTTATGACTAGCTTTAATTATTCTGTTTTGCTTGTGCTTGTAGTAGCAGTTTATAGAAATGTATAGCATATTGATTTCTTGAAAGTTAAAAATCAAAGTATAATATTATGATTAATTCATATTTTTATTCGTTTAATACATATACATTGAAAATAAATATATAATGAATCATAACATTTCACATTTGCTTATTATTGCTACATTTTAATATTGCAACATGGGTATCATTTCAGTGCTTTTTGATAAATTACATTTTTTTTATTTTGTTGTGAGTCGTTGCAGATAAGTAGATTTCTTGGTCTGCACACTCCGGAGCAAGAAAAATATAGCTTCCTGCGTGAAGTATGAATTTTTTTAATATTAATGTTTTTTAAATATATATGATTTTATTCTTCACAAACAATCTTAATTCTATTACAAAATTTAGGTGGGTAAAGATTATGCAGGAGCATACTTTTTTTTAAATTAAATTATGCAGTGGCTCACCAAGTGGTTCCAAGGATTTCAGGAGCTTAGATTAACACTAGAATTACCAAAGCCTACGAAAAAACTCGTATATCCGGCCCACCTTAAATCGCTTCTTAAAACCTTTCTCACCTCTCCGCCAGCGTCTTTTGTCATCTAAATGTACTGATAAAGACAATCTGCCAGCAGCCGGCTATTCCATCCCCCCAACGACTTAGAACGTAAACAGGCTTTTCCCAGCTCTTGCCTTGATTGATTATCTGGGAGTGAAGTGGAGTTTTAGAGTAGAAATAATAAGATTGTTATTTGAAACACACGCATTTCATATGTGTTGCATTTCTACAGTAATCTGTGTAAACACATTGTTAAAACAGAAACGTGTTATATATTCTAGTAGCAATTGACAAAATGTAGGCATAAACTATATAATGTATGAAGCCTGAAGTCCAAATATCAAAGAAACACTTTCACAAAAGATACAAAAAAAAGCCACCGCCAAAAAAACCCACCTTAGTGTGAGACATTGACATGAATTAACTATCACTGCTTCCGTAGCGTAACAATATCAGTCGCTGACTGGGAATCAGAAGGTCATGAGTTCGATCCTGCACAACTCCCATTTGAGAAGTGTTCTTATTTTCACTATTTTAGAATAAAAAGATACATTTGATTTCAGTCTGTAACAGCTGGTGTAATTTATGATATTTGTAAAGGTTAGCTTTATTTTTTTAAAATTCACTTTTCATTGTCTCAGTCGCGTTCAGGATCCATCCCTACCGCCCCCCACCTGACACTGCGGTTTTTTACATAAAGACGCGCTATAGTTCTGCAGTGTATCACGATACATACGACCGCGTGTTTTTTTTCCCCCAGTATTGCCAGTCCCCACGTGTTGCTGTATGCTGTTTCTTTTGTACTCCAGGACATGCAGAGGAAAGCATAGTAAAGAGCAGTAACTTCAGCGCTATATGCAATCATCAGACACTCCCCATCTGATGCTGTTTTCACATAAAGATGCGCTAAAGCTCTGCAGTGTACTTGTGACTGCATTGTCGTACCAATGCTTGCGAACTGAAGTGTCTGCATGCACTTTTCGTGGCATTATACGTGTATTTTTTGAGCATGCCCATGTAGCTCAAACACAGGAACATATGTTGATGTAAAAGTATAACAAAACAAGTGCACTTTTATTCAAGACTATAACCGAAGAAAAAAGAAAGCAAGTTACAGTAGGCGGTTGATATGACAGCTTGCGTGGTGGAATGCTAAGAACTGCTGATTTCCATTCTGTGCTATATAACTTAACATTTGAATCTGATGATTGCATATAGTGCTGTCTTGTTTAGTGTGCGCAAGAACATGCAGGTGGCCAGTTGCTGAGTGCTACAACGCACATTTTAAAAAAAGAAAGAGACAAATATATGTGACGTTTTGAAGAAATCATTTTATGACGCGAATAGTACCAATCAGAAAACATCGTCGAAGTAATGCAATATTATTTGAAAACGAACAGCGTCAGGTTGGGTGTGAAGTTATACTGGCGCTGTTTGAGTCAGATCAGAAGCTGAATAAGCTGAAAAAGCTCCTGTTCTGACTCTAAGTAAAAAAGCATGAATTAATCAACAGAAATAACCGCGATTGACATTTTAAAGTTAACGATTTACAGTGCATACCAATTTATAAATTCAATGTCTGTTTGAGGAAAAAAAAAACACTTTCTTCAAAGCTGGGAATCGAACTCGCGTCTCTGTGGCACAGTAAGGCAGTGGTGCTCCAAGTCAGCAAACCGTCCTTATAACTTATTTTTTTTCAAGATCCATAACACACAGACAGACAGAGCACTGCGTAATACAGAGACAGACAGGCAGAGATATACAAACAAACAGGGAAGGCACATGTACTGAAAGAAAAAGCACTGAATAAGCTCACCCGCTCTAACATCACTCCTCCCCCCGATCTGACTCTCTAAGTAACAGCGCAAGTACAGACACAAATCAAGTGCATGTGTGTACTGTATAATATTAACAAAAAGAGCAGCTTACTACTGAAAACGGCAAATATAGGAGTGAGTGGGGATCGAACCAGTACTCTTGATTACACTTGGTTTGCGTCTGTACTTGCGCTGTTACTTAGAGAGCCAGATCGGGGGAGGGGTGATGTTAGAGCGGGTGAGCTTATTCAGTGCTGCAGAAACAACGCGCATGTTGATTTTTTTTTCTTTCAGTACATGTGCCTTCCCTGTTTGTTTGTATATCTCTGCCTGTCTGTCTCTGTATTACGCAGTGCTCTGTCTGTCTGTGTGTTATGGATCTTGAAAAAAATAAGTTATAAGGACAGTTGTTCCTGTTAATTGCAGTCTCAATTGTTAAAAAAATATTTTAAAAGGAGCATCCCACATGAAAATATGACGATCTCATTAACTGACAGTGCATACCAATTTACAAATTTTATGTCCGTTTGAGGTTAAAAACAAAAAAAAGAAGTAACACTTTATCCCCAGTGGGGAATTGAACTCGTGTGTGAGGCAGAGAAAAGCTACGCGGTCTGAGAAGCAAATCTTAGCGCGCTACGCCACGGAAACTGTTATATGGTGTGTGAAGCTTTTGTGGAAGTGTTTATTTGATCTTAGGAACTTGGGCTTTACACATTCTACATTTTGTAACATTTATTACTAAAATATGAAAAAGTTTCTGTTTTAGCAATGTGTTTACACAGATTACTGTAGAAACGGAACACGCATGAAATGCATGTATTCCAAATAGCGATCTATTATTTCTATTCTAAAACTCCAGCAGTTCAGTCACTCCCAGATAATCAAACAAGCCATGAGCTGGGAAAACTTAGTGAACGTTCTGCAACGGTGGGGGATGGAATAGCCGGCTGCTCGCTGCTCCTCTTAATCGGCACATTTAGAAGACAAAAGAGAGGTGAGAACGGTTTTAAGGTGGGCCGGATCTACGAGTTTTTTCGTAGACTCTGGTAATTCTAGTGTTAATAGCTATTAATGACAGTGTCAAAAGAATTCTGTGTTGTGGCATATCCAGGCAGCTGGTACTTTTTAAGTTCCTGAACCACTGCTTCATAAACGTATTCATGGTTTGTGAAACATGCTAGCATTCCAAAAGTTCTTGTATGATACTTGAATTGAGTAGTCCAGTGTACAAAACTATGATTAGGATCCATAGGAAACTAAGACTCTGAGATAACATATATATACTGTAAGAATGACGCTATATTGTGCCCGACACGACACAGATTCACACGGGAGGCACGGGTAAAATAAAACAAATATTTTTTTCAGCTGGAGGGTATGTCTTCCCCGTAATCACCCCAGCCACAACACAGTCCCAAATATAAGCAGTCAAAGTACCACAAGCAAAACACACTTTCTCTTCCTCCACCACTCCTCCCTGGCAACCTCGTCCTCCTCCTCCCGACTCAGGCCGCTGAGTGGTGGTCGCTGGCTCCCTTTATTGGGTACCCGGAAGTGCTCCAGGTGGTTGATTGCCGACATTCGGCTGCACTTCCGGGTGTGGCGAGACCAATACCCAAAAGGGGCCAGCAGCTCCTGCTGCAGAACCCCCTGGCAGTGCCTGCGGAACCTAACAGGGCTGCACAGAACTCCAACCCCAATGAAGCCCTGGGGAAGTCCGAGGCACCGCTGCAACCCAGGGAGGCTGACATCTAGCGTCCAGGGGGAAATACTGGGTTTCCCACCCTTGCCCCCCAGTATATATAGTGAAGGGGTGGCCCTGGTCATCCGTCACAATACATATGTGACATGTGACTTTGGAAGGAGCTGTGACAAGTTTGCATCAGTCTGTGTCTTATTCCATGTGAGGAAATAATCAGCTGGACCTTCTCTATTCAAATGTTAATGATGCCTATAAGTGTAAATTACTGCCACCTTTGGGCAGATTTGACCAGAATGTTTTTTCCAGCTACAAGCCTGTTATTACATAGCAAATTGCTACCACCAAGATAGTGAGGATTTAGATCCTGGAGGCTACAATAGCTCTGAATGATTGCTTCCAAACGACAGACTGGAAAATGATGTGTGAGTCACATGGGGAAGACATTGAGGGACTTGGTATCTGCTTCACAGACTATATTAACTTTTGTATTGACACTGTAGTACCCTCAGAGGCATTCTAAACAACAAGACCTGGATTACTAAGGAGCTAAACGGTATCCTGAATGAGCAAAAGAGAGCATTCAAATCTAGTGACAAAGAAGCTCTGAAGGAGGTACAGCGTGTGCTGAAGAAAAGGAAGCTTGCAAAACTAAAATGGAAAACAAACTTACTCAGAATAACAAAAAAGGATGTCTAGAAATGACTGGTATTAATTAATGAACTCCAGCTATCTGAAATGTTAAAAAGCAATATGGACAAAGTTAATGCCCTGAACCAGTTTCTTTTAATAAAGTTTCACATCCCATTTCCACCTTCTTCCAATTACCAGTCTTCCCACACCATCTGTACTACATCAACAACTCCTAGCACTTCAGCTGGAATGGCCAATGATAAGTCCACCAAGTAAGGAGCCAACTAAAAAGCTACACACATGAATGATGGATTTAGTCTTCGAGTTCTTAAGACCTGTGCTCAACAGCTTTGTGAGATCCTCTGTCGCCTGTTTAGTCTGTCTCTAAGGCTTCAGAAAGTGCCATTGCTTTGGAAAATACCCAGCATTGTTCATGTCTAAAGGAGGCAGGCACCTATTCACCTAATGACTACAGACCAGTGGCACTTACATCTTGCATAATGAAGACCTTTGAGAGACTGTCCAACAGGCAAACTGCAGTGGGTCCAGGTGGTCTGCCAAATTTAAACTCATATAGTCCAGGACCAAAGATTGGAGCAGAGGATGAAATTATCTGTCTTCTCTACAAAGCTTATTCTGACCTGGACAAAGTTGACAGCACTGTAATTATTGTGGTTTTGATGTCTCCTGTGCCTTCAATGCTATCCAGCCATTTCTGTGAAAGGATAAGCACAAGAGATATTTAGGTGGATGGGCCTATGTTATCCCGGATAATGGACTATCTATCTGGCAGACTGTAGTTTGTGAGGCTCAGGGACTCTGATATGCATGTGAGCAACACTGGAGCACCACAGGGAACAGTCCTTTTCTCTTTACACTGTACCACTCAGGCTATAAATATAACACAAAGTCATGTCAGTTGCGGAAATTCTCAGGTAATTCTGCACTTTTGTTGTAAATTGATAAAGGGATGAGACAGAGTATAACAGTCAGGTTAAGTTTATTTCTTGGTGCAGATTGAATTGTCTTCAACTAAACATTAACAAAACCAGGGAACTTGTTATTGACTTTTGCCACACCAAAGAGCCTTTATGTCCAGTCACTATTCACTTTTTCTTGGTAGAGTTCTATATCCATCCATCCATCATCTTCCGCTTATGCGAGGTCGGGTCACGGGGGCAGCAGCTTGAGCAGAGATGCCCAGACTTCCCTCTCCCCGGCCACTTCTTCTAGCTCTTCCGGGGGAATCCCAAGGCATTCCCAGGCCAGCCAAGAGACGTAGTCCCTCCAGCGTGTCTTGGGTCTTCCCCGGGGCCTCCTCCTGGTTAGACATGCCCGGAACACCTCACCAGGGAGGCGTCCAGGAGGCATCCTGAACAGATGCCCAAGCCACCTCATCTGACTCCTCTCGATGCGGAGGAGCAGCGGCTCTACTCTGAGCCCCTCCCGGATGACTGAGCTTCTCACCCTATCTTTAAGGGAAAGCCCAGACACCCTGCGGAGGAAACTCATTTCAGCCGCTTGTATTCGCAATCTCGTTCTTTCGGTCACTACCCATAGCTCATGACCATAGGTGAGGGTAGGAACATAGATCGACTGGTAAATTGAGAGCTTCGCCTTCCGGCTCAGCTCCTTTTTCACCATGACAGACCGATGCAGAGCCCGCATTACTGTGGATGCCGCACCGATCCGCCTGTCGATCTCACTCTCCATTCTTCCCTCACTCGTGAACAAGATCCCGAGATACTTAAACTCCTCCACTTGGGGCAGGATCTCGATACCAACCCTGAGAGGGCACTCCACCCTTTTCTAGATGAGGACCATAGTTTCGGATTTGGAGGTGCTAATTCCCATCCCAGCCGCTTCGGCTGCGAACCCATCCAGAGAGAGCTGAAGATCACGGCCTGATGAAGCAAATAGGACAACATCATCTGCAAAAAGCAGTGACCCAATCCTGAGTCCACCAAACCAGACCCCCTCAACGCCCTGGCTGCACCTAGAAATTCTGTCCATAAAAGTTATGAACAGAATCGGTGACAAAGGGCAGCCCTGGCGGAGTCCAACTCTCACTGGAAACGGGTTCGACTTACTGCCGGCAATGCGGACCAAGCTCTGGCACCGATCGTACAGGTACCGAACAGCCCTTATCAGGGGGTCCGGTACCCCATACTCTCGGAGTACCCCCCGCAGGATTCCCCGAGGGACACAGTCGAATGCCTTTTCCAAGTCCACAAAACACATATAGACTGGTTGGGCAAACTCCCATGCACCCTCCAGGACCCTGCTAAGGGTGTAGAGCTGGTCCACTGTTCCGCGACCAGGACGAAAACCACACTGTTCCTCCTGAATCCGAGGCTCGACTATCCGACGGACCCTCCTCTCCAGGATCCCTGAATAGACTTTTCCAGGGAGGCTGAGGAGTGTGATCCCTCTGTAGTTGGAACACACCCTCCGGTCCTCTTTCTTAAAGAGGGGAACCACCACCCCGGTCTGCCAATCCAGAGGCACTGCCCCTGATGTCCATGCGATGTTGCAGAGGCGTGTCAACCAAGACAGTCCTACAACATCCAGAGCCTTGAGGAACTCCGGACGTATCTCATCCACCCCCGGGGCCCTGCCACCAAGGAGTTTTTTGACCACCTCGGTGACCTCAGTCTCAGAGATGGGAGAGCCCACCTCCGAGTCCCCAGGCTCTGCTTCCTCATTGGAAGGCATGTTAGTGGGATTGAGGAGGTCTTCGAAGTACTCCCCCCACCAACCCACAACGTCCCGAGTCGAGGTCAGCAGCGCACCATCCCCACTATATACAGTGTTGACACTGCACTGCTTCCCCTTCCTGAGATGCCAGATGGTGGACCAGAATCTCCTCGAAGCCGTCCGAAAGTCCTTCTCCATGGCCTCCACAAACTCCTCCCACGCCCGAGTTTTTGCCTCAGCAACCACCAAAGCCGCATTCCGCTTGGCCTGCCGGTACCTATTAGCTGCCACCAGAGTCCCACAGGACAAAAGGGTCCTGTAGGACTCCTTCTTCAACTTGACGGCATCCCTCACCGCCGGTGTCCACCAACGGGTTCAGGGATTGCCGCCACGACAGGCACCGACCACCTTACGGCCACAGCTCTGGTCAGCTGCCTCAACAATAGAGGCATGGAACATGGCCCATTCGGACTCAATGTCCCCCACCTCCCTCGGGATGTAGTCGAAGTTCTGCCGGAGGTGGGAGTTGAAGCTACTTCTGACAGGGGGCTCTGCCAGACGTTCCCAGCAGACCCTCACAACACGTTTGGGCCTACCAGGCCTGACCGGCATCCTCCCCCACCATTGAAGCCAACTCACCACCAGGTGGTGATCAGTTGACAGCTCCGCCCCTCTCTTCACCCGAGTGTCCAAGACATGTGGCCGCAAGTCCGACGACACGACCACAAAGTCGATCATTGAACTGAGGCCTAGGGTGTCCTGGTGCCACGTGCACATATGTACACCCCTATGCTTGAGCATGGTGTACGTTATGGACAATCCGTGATGAGCACAGAAGTCCAATAACAAAACACCGCTCGGGTTCAGATCGGGGGGGCCATTCCTCCCAATCACGCCCTTCCAGGTCTCACTGTCATTGCCCACGTGAGCATTGAAGTCTCCCAGCAGAACAAGGGAGTCCCCAGAAGGTATGCCCTCTAGCACCCCCTCCAGGGATTCCAAAAAGGGTGGGTATTCCAAACTGCTGTTCGGCGCATACGCGCAAACAACAGTTAGGACCTGTCCCCCCACCCGAAGGCGGAGGAAGGCTACCCTCTCATCCACCGGGGTAAACTCCAATGAACAGGCTCCAAGTCGGGGGGCAATAAGTATACCCACACCCGCTCGGTGCCTCTCACAGGAGGTAACTCCAGAGTGGTAGAGAGTCTAGCCCCTCTCAAGGAGATTGGTTCCAGAGTCCAAGCTGTGCGTCGAGGTGAGTCCGACTATATTTAGCCGGAACCTCTCGACCTTGCGCACTAGCTCAGGCTCCTTCCCCTTCAGAGAGGTGAGCCAGCTTCTGTAGCCGAGGATCGGACCGCCAAGGTCCCCGCCTTCAGCCACCACCCAACTCACACTGCACCCGACCTCCTTGGCCCCTCCCATAGGTGGTGAGCCCATGGGAAGGGGGACCCACGTTGCCTCTTCGGGCTGTGCCCGGCTGAGCCCCATGGGTGCAGGCCCGGCCACCAGGCGCTCACCATCGAGCCCCACCTCCAGAGGGGGGCCCCGGTGACCCGCGTCCGGGCATTATTTTACTTTACCCTTTGGTATTCTTTATTGTGTAGCTTTTGTCAGAATGCCTTAAATCCCATAGAGTTACCACTGTTTATAAAGTAATGAACTTTATAACTTCTCACCACCTTCCCTTCTACATCTATAACCTAAGGCATATTAGCTAGAATAAAAAGACAAGCAGAAGTTAAGTTACCCTTTTAATAAAGTATTATTGATCATATTCCTAGGTAATAACAATAAGCAAAGTACAAGTGAATACTGACAACGATACAACCTGATAAATGCTGATGTGTAGTTTCAGGCGGCACACAGACTTGCAGTTACTTTAAATGTCTGTAGTTAAGTCATCATTTTCTAGATTTCTTCAGGACATGCTGTATGCCTGTCTCAATATGGCTGCTGCGCTGTGCTTTTCAGTGTGGTCTTCCTTTCAGTCCATGGTGTGTGAGATTCTCCTTCATCGTGATGGTGTGAGAAAGATAGGGAGGGATAAAGCAACTGAATTTATACATTCTCTGTTCAAATTCTACAGCCAATAGGGTGTCGTGGTACAGAATGGCTTCTGATTTGAACCCAAACAGCCAACTTTAGACCAATAGAATTCTGGTGCAACACATCCCCCAGTTACTGGCTTATTTTCACACCTGCCCCCAAAAACTGTTTTTTGAGTGAAGCTTGCCAGGTAGGTAGTTTGGCTTTTCTGTGGGGATTAATTGAGAGAGTACTGCAGAGAATCACTTGCAAAACTGGTTTTAGGCACTTCCCCCAACCCTGTTGTAAAATTTATTTCCTGACTCGCAACTTGATATCTTGCCCATGGAAACCAAGAATAGATGGGGGAACCAGATGCACCTCTCAGTCAGCACCCACATTGAAAGAATTTGATTTAAAGGATATGTTTGGTGTTTTTCAATTCAAACTTTTTCCTTCACAATTATGATATATATTAATATGGCACATAAAATTGTTTTCCAAAGTAATGTGTTTTTATAAATTAAAAAAATTTCTTGTCTTTTATAAGTCCATAGGTGAATAAAAAACCCTTAAAACTTACCCAATACATATATTTTTTGAGGCAAAAATGTTAATTGAGTATTAATTCATGCCCATTGCCTAATAGTATATCCACTAAAAAAAGCAAAATGCAAACCCATTGTGAGATTCAACCATTTTAAAAGGAAACTGCGCACTTTACTCCACCTACTATCTTTCTCCATGGCATCTTTCAGAGCCAGAGGCATGGGATCACTTCAGACAGTGAATATTTTTTACAGTGAATGTTGATGCCCAGATGTGATTTGCTGGCTTTGTTTTATCCAGCAGGTACTTTCTAATGAAATTAGCAGCATAAGATTGTATTTATATTTTCAGGGAAGTACTTCATAGAGTAGAACTGAAGTTCAGCCTGAAATTGCTTGTCTATGGTATGATTCTGCAGTAGGTTTTGTTCTTCCTGTGGTTGTATGAGGTCAGTTGAGTTCTCTGATTTGTGCAGGTGCCAGTTTATGAATTTTTATGTGCATGGCTTTGATTGTGAATGTTTTGGCATTACAGGTAAAATTAGTTCCAGACCTTTCACATTTGCTACCAAAATAGACTCCATCATTTTGCACCAATAAAATTGTTGAACAGTTTAGAATATGGACATATGAGTGAAGAAATGACTGATAAAAAATTAAGGCAATAAATAAAGGACTACAATTTAAAATATGGCCCCCCCAGTCCAGACTTTATTTATATTCATTGTGACAGATGACCGGGGACCATGCCTGGCCAGGACGCCCCTGCACCATATGTACCAGGGGGGCAAAGGGTGGTAAACCCAGTATCTCCCCTTGGACGCTAGATGGCAGCCTCTCTGAGTTACATCGGTGCCTCTGACTCCACCAGGGCTGCATGGGGGTTGGAGTTCTGTGCCGCCCTGTTGGGTTCTGCAGGCGCCGCCAGGGGGTGCTGCAGCAGGAGCTGCTGGCCCCTTTTGGGCATTGGTTTCACCACACCCGGAAGTGCAGCCGAATGTCGGCAATCAAGCACCTGGAGCACTTCCGAGTACCCAGTAAAGGGAGCCAGCGACCACCACTCAGCGGCCAGAGTCGGGAAGAGGAGGACGAGGTTGCCAGGGAGGAGGAGTGGTGGTGCAGGAGAAGAAAAGTTTGGTTTAATTTGTGAGAAAATAAAAAGTTTATTTAATTTTAAACGTGCCTCCCGTGTCCAATCTGTGTTGGGTCGGACGCATATATAGCACCTTTGTTACACCATATATTTTTGGTTTATCCTGTGTTCCTAGTTTTCAAGTGCAGAAAGTTCTAAAATTAAGGATAGTACCAGATATGACAATGTACACTAGCAATAAAGCGCCATTTTTCATTTTTTTCATTATCTTGCATTTTTCAAGTGCAAGATAATACAAAAGAAATTATTTTAATATGCTATTTGATTTATTTGACATATTTAATTAAAATGTTCAAAGATTAGTCCCTTACTCTTACAGATTTATGTGATTTAAAATGCATGCAACCCTATTATAATGCATATATTTTTGCAACCATATTGTCCCCACTGATAGAGACATTCCCCATGTGTTAATACAATATAACAGTGTTAATACTGATAATTGCAAGCCAATTCTACAAGTGGGAAAATCAAAGCTATAGGAATCTGACAAATTGTGTTTGACAGTCTGTGAAACACTATATACTTTACTATATGTAAAGCCTTTTATTATTGTAACAAGGTGACTCTGGTCAAGGTCATGGACAGGGCCATTACCACCATTAAGGGTGAATTAGGCATTCGCCTAGGGTGCAGATCATAAGGGGAGGGGGGAACCCAGCAGCATGAGTTACTGTAGCTACCAAACAGTCATTTGGCGCACTGGTAAGCTTGGCCTAGGGTGCAAAATAACCTAGCACTGGCACAGGTTATGGACAGCAATATCCAGGTAAGAACGGGTTCAAGAAAAGATTGAACTCCAAACAGTACAAACAACACGCATGCACTAAGTTGGGTGCAAAATAACCTAGCATTGGCACAGGTCATGGACAGCATATGCTGATAAGAATGGGTTCAAGAAAAGATTGAACCCCAAACAGCACAAACTACACATATGCATTTAGTCTAATATGCAAATTTGTGTCACTGTGTGTTCATGTGCAGTAACATGAGCAGTGTATGTTAAATAACATTATTCTGCTCAGAATAGAAGATATTGATTACACATATATTACTAAGCATATGATTTTCTAGGTTCATGGAACTGAATGAAGTTGAAGTAGAAATGGAATGATTTATTGGAAAGTTATTTGTTTCAAATGTGAAAAAAGTAGTGCAGTGTATATTGCAATAAAGTTTTTTGTCTGTCAAATAATTTAGACCCAAATAAACAGTGTATCATTCATGGCCTATATTTAATTATGCTTTAAAGGACATCAAATTATCCTGAAATGAGTTAGAACAGAGAGTTTTATACCAACCAGTACACTCCAAATCCTCAGTGATGACAGCTGCATTAGTTGGAGAATGATATAAAATAGTACAAATGCCTCATTTGAAGATAGATGGCCTCTATTGTGGTGCTGGCCTAATTTAGTGCCACATATGTCTGACTCTAGCTATTTATAATTTTGGCTGGAGATTTTGAAGAATGGCGAAGAAATAAAACTTATATTGTAATACTCAAAATAAATGCTTTATTTCTGTATGCCAAGTTATAGAATCAATATTGAACAAAAATGTACCACACTTCAGTGAGTTAAGTTTTACTGTATACCACTTAATTAATTTTTTAATGAGATAATAGTAATAGTTTTGTATATTTATAAGTGAATTGTTTTATAAAAGTCCTTGTGATAATCCTTATTAAGAAAATTTGACTAAGACATAGTTTGAATTTCATGTCTGCTTTACATAGATTAGTTGTTGTTGTACGTATATATTTTCTGGTTTCTTTTAAACTTTTAGCAATCCAAAGATGTGATTTGATTAAATTATCTTTATCTTTAGTTGGAAATTAAATTTAAAGTACATCAAAGGAAAGCGTAATTGTTCTGTGCAAATAGAAAATATTTAAGAGGGCGATGCTGCAGCTGGAGTGTCATTTATTAAGAACAAACCTGCAGCTTTTATGATTGGCACTGTTTACAGCTTTCAAGTGTTCTGCATCCATTCTGAATCAGTCCCCTGAGTTCTGTGCTTCACTGTTATATCAGTTATATCCCCTGAGAGTGCTGGTACAATGCACAAACCTGTATAGTCAAATCCCTTGTTACCCTTAAATCAGAATAACAATATGCTTAATGTGCATTCAAAGTCATTCTAAGCCCATTGAAAAGCCTTTATAGAGACCATCACAAAAATGACCTGTGCTCATCTGTTTTGGAGGAAGATTTAGATGGATTACAACAAGATGAGAAGACACAAAACCCATTGTGAGATGTTACTGGAATCATTATTGGTTTCAGAGTGCTCCTAGAGAAGATGGGCAACGGGATGACTTATTAAAGTTGTAATCTGGGAATAGAATTGTTGCTGTGTTATGCTTCACAATTTAAACATTCTAAAAGAACTTTACCTAGTTTTCATATAGTGCATTTGAAGGCACTCTAATAAAAAGAAAAAGGCACTTGTTTACTTACTGGTTTTGCTCTCTAGGTGCACATGGAGAACAACAGTGTTCCGTAGGGTTTGAAGCATGCAGTGTGTTTCCAATTGATGGGCCCGCGAGTGGAGATGCATGACTGTCATCTTCATCCTGGTGTTCTTCTGGTTCAGTTTTATGAATTGCAGTGCTTTAGAGAAAGTGAATGGTGTGTGAAGGGTGCAAGCTGCAGGTGAATAGGGTGGACGTCAGATGTGGGGTGCTGCAGGGAGTTGGCTTTGTGTACACGTGTATCATGTGTGCATCATATAGATGATAGTCTAGGTAAAGTAGCATGACCAGGGAGAGGAGTGTTAGATTCTGGTCTGGGATATTTGACCTGAGATTTAAGCCGGTCAGTTTGCTGGCCTAAGTCAGTTCACTTCAGACCAAAAGAAGGTCAGGTAGTTTCATTTCAGTTGGTGCAGGACTTAAGTCACTTTATATGTAGAAAGTTATTCCTGTTTTTGAGTGACGGAAAGCAGGCGCAAAGGAATTTTTTTCTTTAATCTTAAAATCTGAGTACCTTAAGCCCTTAAAACAGGATTTTGTTTTTTTTATGGGTGTGAGGATTATGGTGGTTGAAGTTTTTATGTACTTTTAATGAACTTATTTTTATTTATTCATTGAAGTGTTTGTTTACATTTTTGATATTTGATTTATTGAGCATTGATTTTTTTTTTATTTTGCAATAAATACATATTTTTACTGGTTTAATTTGGGGAGTCAGCCTGGACTCACTGGAAGAAGTTGTAGAACAGAGGTAACTCAGGAAGCTCTTACTATCCTGGACAGTGACTCTCACCCCTGTATGAGGTTTTGGCTAAACAGAGTAGTGCATTCAGTAAGAAACTGAGACAACTGCATTACTCTAAATATGTATGTGAGGTTGTTTCTACACTCAGCTATCAGGCTCTAAAATGTGCCACCCCTTGGCTGAGATGGTCTTATTCCTTCTGTGCTGAGTGGTTCTGAGGTGATATTGCAGACATCTTAACATATGACACTATGTGCATAATACTGTTGTAGTGACATACAAATATACATTGAACTTTGAAAATGTAACTTATAATATGTGCAATTCTAATCACTTTACACTTAGTAAATTCCTGCACTCTGTTAATTTACATAATATTTATATATGTGCTTTTTTGTATGTTGCTTTAATGTTGCAATTTCCTTCAGGATTATCTATCTATCTATCTATCTATCTATCTATCTATCTATCTATCTATCTATCTATCTATCTATCTATCTATCTATCTATCTATCTATCTATCTATCTATCTATCTATCTATCTATCTATCTATCTATCTATCTATCTATCTGAGTCCCACAGTTCTGTAACTTTGTGATAGCCAATGTAATTTTCCACACTGTGATGTGACTGGCCAGTAACATCACTTCAAGAGAGGCCAATCGAATCAACCAGGTAGCTAAGAATCAGGCTCAGTTATGGGATACACTCTGCACACCCTGGAGTTAGCAGCAAAGGAGGGCATGAAAATATGCCATTTTGAACAATGCTACACATCTAAGACATACTAATACTGAGTATTTTTAGTCAACAAGTTATTCAAGAGAAGTGTGTGTGTATTTGTTTTGCTTAATTATGATGTTCTTATGAGTGCCATGTAAGTGTAGGTGGAGTGGTGGCTCTGAGGCTCGGAAGGTTGCCGGTTCGAATCCTGTAAATGCCAATAGGGACTCTGCTCTGTTGGGCCCTTGAGCAAGGCCCTTATCCTGCAATTGCTGAGCGCTTTGAGTAGTGAGAAAGTGCTATATAAATGCAAAGAATTATTAAGTGGAACTGGACTTTGTATGAATAAATTGTTTTTAAAAAAGTATGTGCAAAGAATGCTCCATTTTTCTTGAACAATGTCTAATTTGTCAACTGGTGTATAGACCATTTACTATGAGTTCTCATTAGACATGCCATGCCATGTTTATATTGAGATGAGAATGCAGGAGAAGTAGAGAGATGAAAACAAAAAATACATCATTATTACAAAATAAAGATTGATTCTGGAAACAAGTCTTCATAACAAGCCTGCTCAGAAGCCACAGGTCATATAATCAGAGGTGATAGACAGGAATATTGCTTAGTGCTGCTGCCTCACAGGGGTTGAATCACATACTCTATTGTGGTACTTGAGTGTGCTCCCCATGAATATGTTGGTTTTTTTTTTTCCAGGTACTCCAGTTTCTGACTCAAAGATGTGAAGGTTAGGTTAACGGATCCCATGTTGGTGTATGCATGAATGACCATTGAACTACCTGGTCCCTTCTTTGCTCCTGATAGTGCTGGGATTGGCTTTGGTTGCCTACCATGATGTTTACAGTTTTCATTTGTTTTGTTTACGTTGTTCATGCAATAACCCTATATATAATTGTTGTAGGTAGTAGATTGTGTATAATGTTTCAGGTATGCTTACAGTAAATATGACCCTTAGTATAAAATGTTGCAAAACATAAATGGAAATGAACATATGCTGTTATATGACGCTTAAATTATAAATATAATTATAATTTAATATAAAAGTTAAGTACAGTAATCCCTCGCTATATCGCGCTTCGCCTTTCGCGGCTTCACTCCATCGCGGATTTTATATGTAAGCATATTTAAATATATATCGCGGATTTTTTGCTGGTTCGCGGATTTCTGAGGACAATGGGTCTTTTAATTTCTTGTACATGCTTCCTCAGTTGGTTTGCCCAGTTGATTTCATACAAGGGACGCTATTGGGAGATGGCTGAGAAGCTACCCAACTTACTTTTCTCTCTCTCTCTCTTGCGCTGACTTTCTCTGATCCTGATGTAGGGGGATTGAGCAGGGGGGCTGTTCGCACACCTAGACGATACGGACGCTCGTCTAAAAATGCTGAAAGATTATCTTCACGTTGCTACCTTCTGTGCAGCTGCTTTCTGAAGCGACATGCTGCACGGTGCTTCGCATACTTAAAAGCCCGAAGGGCACGTATTGATTTTTGCTCGTTTGTTTTTCTCTGTCTCTCTTTATATCGCTCTCTCTCTCTCTCTCTCTGCTCCTGACGGAGGGGGTGTGAGCTGCCGCCTTCAACAGCTTTGTGCCGCGGTGCTTCGCATACTTAAAAGCCAAACAGCCCTATTGATTTGTTTGCTTTTCTCTATCTCTCTGACATGATCTGCTCCTGACGCGCACTCCTTTGAAGAGGAAGATATAGTTTGCATTCTTTTAATTGTGAGACTGAACTGTCATCTCTGTCTTGTCATGGAGCACAGTTTAAACTTTTGAAAAAGAGACAAATGTTTGTTTACAGTGTTTGAATAACGTTCCTGTCTCTCTACAACCTCCTGTGTTTCTGCGCAAATCTGTGACCCAAGCATGACAATATAAAAATAACCATATAAACATATGGTTTCTACTTCGTGGATTTTCTTATTTCGCGGGTGGCTCTGGAACGCAACCCCCGCGATGGAGGAGGAATTACTGTAATCCCTTCTTGGATCGAGGCCCCCTTCTTGGATTGAGGCATTGCCGTGGCAGAAGGGCTTGCGTGGTCTAGTGATCTCGGAGCTATGTTGTTGGGAGCTACATGCTCCTGGTAGGGCTTCCCAAGGCAAACAGGTCTGAGATGAAGATCCGGACTAACTCGATCCTAGACCCCATATGGCTTTAAACCAAAGATCGGTGTTTCCCTTGCCCGGGAAAGGGTACCTGGGGCCCCACCCTGGAGCCAGGCCCGGGGGAGGGGCTCACTCGACCACGGGGCTCAGCCGGGCTCTTGTGGACCCACCACCTGCAAGAGAAGTCATAGGTGTCCGGTGCAATGCAATATGGATGGTTGCCGAAGACGAGAACTCTGGTGGTCCGACCCTCAGTTGCCGAAACTGGCTTTTGGAACATGGAATGTTACAATTCTGGCGGGGAAGTACCCAGAACTGGTGAGTGAGGTTGAGAAGTACCGGCTAGATGTAGTCGGGCTCACCTCTACGCACGGTCTGGGCTCTAGACCCATTGCTCTTGAGAGAGGCTGGACTTTGTTGCACTCTGGAGTTGCTGTGGGTGAAAGGTGGCGGACAGGGGTGGGCTTGGTTATGGCCCCCCCGGCTCGAAGCCTGTACGTTGGGGTTCTCCCCGTTGGACGAGAGGGTTGCTTCCCTGCGCCTTCGAGTTGGGGGAAGGACTCTGACTGTTGTTTGCGCTTATGCGCTGAACGACAGTTCGGCGTACCTGGCCTTCTTGGAGTCCCTGGAAGAAGCACTGCGAGGTGCAGCTCCTGGGGACTCTTATCATCCTGCTGGGAGACTTCAACGCTCACGTCAGCAACGACAGTGAAACCTGGAGTGGTGTGATTGGGAGGAACGGCCTCCCTAATCTAAACTCGAATGGTGTTCACTTGTTGGACTTCTGTGCTGGCCATGGATTGACCATAATGAACACCATGTTCGAGCATAAGGGTGTCCATAAGTGCACTTGGCGCCAGGATACCTGAGGTCACAGCTTGATGATCGACTTTGTAATCGTGTCATCGGATCTGCGACCTTATGTCTAGGACACTCAGGTGAAGAGAGGGGCTGAGCTGTCAATTGATCACCACCTGGTGGGAAGTTGGATCAGATGGCGGGAGAGGCTGCCGTACAGACCAGGCAGACCCAAACGTATAATGAGGGTCTGCTGGGAACAACTAGCGCAGGAACCCGACAGAAAGATCTTTAACTGCCACCTCCAGCAGAACTTCAACCTTATTCCGAGGGAGGCGAAGGACATTGAGTCTGAATGGGCCATGTTCCGAGCCTCCATTGTCGAAGCAGCAGAACGGAGCTGTGGCCGCAAGGTTGTCGGTGCCTCTCATGGCGGCAATCTATGAACTCGGTGGTGGACACCTAAGGTTCGTGAGGCCGTCAAGTTGAAGAAAGAGTCCTACTGGGTCTGGTTGACCAGTGGGACTCCAGAGGCAGCTGAGGGGTACCGGCGAGCCAAGCGTGTGGCGGCATCGGCTGTTGCTGAGGCAAAAACACAGGCATGAGAGGAGTTTGGGGAAGCCATGGAAAACGACTTACGGTTGGCACCGAGAAGGTTCTGGCAAACTGTCAGGTGCCTCAGGAGGGGAAAGCGGTGCTCCACCAACACTGTGTACAGTGGAGATGGAGCCCTGTTGACTACGACTGCAGACATTATTGACCGGTGGAAGGAATACTTTGTGGATCTTCTCAATCCCACTAGCATGTCTTCCTTAGAGGAGGAAGAGCTGGAGGACTCCGGAGGGGGCCCGTCCATATTAGGGGCCATGGTCGCTGAGGTAGTTAAAAAGCTCCGAGGTGACGGGGCCCCTGGGGTTGACGAGGTTCACCCTGGGTTCCTCAAGGGTCTGGATGTTGTGGGGCTGTCCTGGTTGACACGTCTCTGCAACATCACATGGACATCGGGGGCAGTGCCTCTGGATTGGCAAACCGGGGTGGTGGTCCCCCTTTTTAAGAAGGGTGACCGGAGGATGTGCTACAACTATAGGGGGATCACACTCCTCAGCCTCCCCGGTAAAGTCTATTTGGGGGTGCTGGAAAAGAGAGTTCGGTCGATGGTCGAATCTCGGATTCAAGAGGAACAATGCGGATTCCGTCCTGGCCGTGGAACACTGGACCAGCTCTACACCCTGACCAGGATCCTGGAGAGGGCATGGGAGTTTGCCCAACCAGTCCACAGGTGTTTTGTGGATTTGGAGAAGGCATTCGACCGTGTCCCTCGAAGGCATCCTCTGCGGTGTGCTCTGAGAGTACGGGGTACAAGGCTTGTTGTTACGAGCCATTCAGTCCCTGTACAGGAGGAGCAGGAGCTTGTTCCGCATTGCCGGTAATAAGTCGGACTCGTTTCCTGTTGAGGTTGGACTCTGCCAGGGCTGCCCTTTGTCACCGATTCTGTTCATAAGTTTTATGGACAGAATTTCTAGGCGCAGCCAAGGAGTGGAGGGGGTATGGTTTGGTGACGTCAGAATCTCGTCTCTGCTATTTGCAGATGACGTGGTTCTGTTGGCTTCATCGGATAGTGACCTCCAGCTCTCACTGGAGCAGTTCACAGGATGAAAGTCAACACCTCTAAATCCAAGGCCATGGTTCTAAGCTGGGAAAGGGTGGAATGCTGTCTCTGGGTTGGGAACACATTACTGCCTCAAGTGGAGGAGTTCAAGTATCTCGGGGTCTTGTTCACGAGTGAGGGAAGAATGAAGAGGGAGGTCGACAGATGGCTCGGTGCGGCATCCGCAGTAATGTGGGCTCTGCAATGGTTCGTCGTGGTGAAGAGAGAGCTGAGCCAAAAGGCGAGGCTGTCTATTTACCAGTTGGTCTACGTTCCTACCCTCACCAATGGCCACGAGCTTTGGGTAGTGACCGAAAGAGCAAGATCGCGGATACAAGCGGCCGAAATGAGTTTTCTCCGCAGGGTGGCTGGACTTTCCCTTAGAGATAGGGTGAGGAGTTCAGTTATCCGGGAGAGACTCGGAATAGATTCGCTGCTCCTCCGCATTGAGAGGAGTCATTGGTTCAGGCATCTGGTCAGGATGCCCCTTGGATGCCTCCCTGGGGGGGTGTTTTGGGCATGTCCCACTGGGAGAAGGCCATGGGGCAAAGCCAGGACACGCTGGAGGGATTATATCTCCCGGCTGGCCTGGGAACGCCTTAGGGTCCTCCCAGAGGAGCTGGAAGAGGTGGCTGGGGAGAGGGAGGTCTGGGCTTCCCTGCTTAGGCTGCTGCCCCCGTGACCCAATCTCGGATAAGCGGTGGATAATGGATGGATGGATGGATAAAAGTTAAGTGGGGTGCAGATGTATATAGTCCTCAGCTTCTTCCCTGTTTCTGTGAAGTTTCCATATTCTTTCCGTGTCTGTGTTAAGCTGAGTCTGGCTATTCTTGTTCTCTCCCATGTCTCAAAGATATCCTTATTATGTCAATAACTTACTTTTTGGCTGGTCATTTATGTAGGAATATATATGAGTGAGCATGCCCTCAAAGGATTATTCCTAAACATACAATGTAAAATGAGAAGTTAGAAAATACAGTAGATGAATAGTTGAAGGAAAGTGTGTCTTTTAGGGCATCATATGAACGTGCATTAATACAGTGTTTAAAAATATATACATCGATAGTGGCAATAGATCTGTTAACTGTTTTAAGGGGGAATAGTCACTTTTTTCTGTCTTTTCATAGTAAAAAGTATGCTTCATGCAGGGGCTTTGAAATAATCGCAAAATGAAATGATGCAGCTGTTTTCATAAAAATTGGCAAGGAAGAACAAATCAGTGAAGGCACTGGTCTAGTATTAAGCTGGAGAACAAACTCAAATGCTGATAATCAATGCGGCTGCATGAACTATGCTATGAATGGCCAGCCCAACCACTAACATCTACCTTGATTCTTGGGATTTTTAATTCTAGTTTTAATTCTAAACCAGTGACATCTCTGATATGTAATTTTCTGGTGATTTTTTTTTTTTTACAAAAATGGCTACAATGTTTTATGTCCCGATTTTTTTCAAAGTGAAATTTTTGCTATGAACAGATAAAAATGTGACTGTTCCCTTTTAACCATTTAAATGTATTTATTTGATAGTGGAATTAAACATGGTAGGTACATAAATTATTGTGCATGACAAGTTAAGAACAGTTGAATTCTCATTTAAAACCATGATTAATAACTTTAATTAGTTATTTAATTTTTTTTATATATTAAAAATTAACTTATGTAAAAATGTTACAATTTTTTTTATTCTTGTTATTGTTAAGCTCTCTAGCACATAGAGAAAATATGAAGTATTTCATGAAAAGTAATGAGAACCAGCAATTCTGTTTCAAGGCAAGTATGGTATAAAAATGAATTTAGTCATTTTAGATTACCTTTTTTAAAGTACTTGGTAGCATTGATTTTATTGTATAACTTATTAATTACTGTATTGAACAGAACAGATTCTCTCAGTTGAAGTCCTACTGAGTCCGCATGGACAAAGTCGAGATGTCAGAAGGCTGGCTGTTCTAAGCTTTGAAATTTAAGTGTCTAGGCTTTTAGCCACAATACATGTGCAGCACTTCAGACAAGTGACTCCTTTGAATTATTGCTTTAATCGGGCACTAACAAATAAACCTTAGCAGAGAGGCATATTTTTTACTATGTCAGAATGTTCTGTAGTAAGCTGAGTATTTTCTTGTAAAATTTTCTTTCTATGGATTGTTTTTATACAGTACTAGCCATCACTCGCAGCTCTGCCTGCATAGTAGTGAAACAGGACAAACTTTAAAAATCAAAAAAACAAAAAGGTATCGCTAGCTAAACGGAGGCAGAGGTAGACTGACTCCCCACTCCTGACATCACGCTTCCCCCTCCCTTCGGCCCGCTGCGTGTCTCTTGGAATCATGCAAATAAATCGGTACCGCAAGCAAACCTAGATACATAGCAAAAAGGGAGAATTTGCAAAATCAACTGGAATGTTCAAGCAAATTATAGAAAAAACCCAATCTAAATCCGTTAAGTAGTTCCCTCGTGAAAAGCAGACAGACATACTGACAGACTGACATTGGATTTTATATATATATATATATATATATATATATATATATTTATATATAGGTGAGTCATCCCAATTTTCTTTAATTTTTTGAATTAAAGTTCCATTAATAAAAAAAAAACTATATTACATTGCAGCTTGTCGGTAAAGATATCATTTGATAGTGTTTTAGTTGTAATATTTACTTTAAAAGAATAGGAAATGTTTTCATCAATATGTTCTATTGCTCTATTCTGTAATTTAATTGCAAACTGAGCATTTGCAAACTTTTTTTTTATTACAGGTCATGGCACAAATAAGTGGCTTTGGACGTCGATATTTAAAAGCTTTTGTCAGTGGATTTTTTGTGGCCGTGCCTGTTACAGTGACAGTCCTTGATAGAGTGGCATATATTGCACGAGTGGAAGGTGCTTCAATGCAGGTAAAAAAATGTGTTGTTAAAGAAGGAAGCTAATGTGAATGCTGAACTTGAAACCATGACGGGTCAGGAATAGGAAAAGAGCCCTAGCCTGCTTCATTGAACATGTCATGCTCTCTGTCTTGCTTAAATTGTGGGAATATATTACTCTGTAAAAGTTTGTACTTCAAATTGCTTCTGTTAAATTATTAATCGAAGTTATGTAAGATGTCTCCCTTATGTAAAGAATAACAGTAGCCTATTTTAATTGATTTTTAAAGTTATCTGGAACTGGCCCCAGTCTGTCTTCTACTTGTAATGGAGCTTTCCTGGAAAATAGGGAAAGGATTATTGTAGCAGGTGTGGAACAGGCCCCGGACACAGGCAGGTAGACATGGTAGATTCACCACCACACGTTTATTTACAGTCTATTTACAAATGTCAGTAAGTGCACACACAACAACCCCCAAGACCCCCCCTTCAAAGTCCAGGCCTCTCACACTCTCTGCCTTTCTTCTCTTCAGGCCGCCTCCACTCCTCTCCACCAAGCTCAGTCCTTCTCCTCACCGACTCCAGCCCTGAATGAAGGGAGGTGGCCATTTTTATTATCCCCCGGATGTGCTCCAGGTGTGCTCCGGCAATCTTCCACCGACACACCCCAATGTGGCGGAAGTGCCGGCTGTATCCCTGGAAGCACTCCAGGTGTCCCTGCTTCTCTTCCCAACCAGCACTTCCTGGTGTGGCGGAAGTGCTAAGGTCCAGGGCTCTCCAGGCATTGGAGCGCCTCCTGGCAATGACCACTGGCCCCTACAGGGTTCAGCTTCAATACCCGTGGTTCCCAAAACAACCAGGGCGGACGCCCCCTCATGGTCTGGAGGAGGCGTGAGCCCTCCTCCGGTCCTCTTGGGTGTCCCTGCTGGATACCACCCCCAGCCGCGTGCCACACAGGATGTATGGATGTGGAACATAACTAATGAAAGATACAATTTTCAACAACATTAAAGGATAAGTTTGGTGTTTTTCAAGTCGAGTTATTTCTTTATAATCCTGGTATTTATTAATTTGCCACATAAAATTGTGTTATGAAGTGAAGTGTTTTTTATAAATTTTAAAAGTGGCTAAGGGCACAGGGTCTGTAGGTGAATGAATGTGATACTGGAGCCTTCTGCAGCAGCACTGAACGCAAAGATGGAACCAAACTTGCCACTAGATGCACAGACTAACACGCTGAGCCAAATTAGAATTACTGCGTAGCCTAATACATACTGTAAATCTTTGAAATACTGGAGGAAAATCCATGCAGACGCAGGAAAACATAAAACCTTTACAAGTAGCTACTGGGATTTGAACCCAATACTCATGAACCATGAGGGAATAGCATTCTCTGGTGCATCACTGCACTTTCCTATCCTGTATAGTTTATTAGTTAAATTTATTTATAGCTGGCTTGCATTGTTACATATCCATGTATGCTTATTTTGCAGCATTGATGCTTGTTGTGTATATTTTTTAAATGCTAAAAGTCCTTACATTTATGGGCAGGTTAAATGAAAAAAATGCAATTCTTTTTTTATTATGAAATTATTACTGGTTTTGTAAGAGCCAATCTTAGAAAGTTAAAGCTTTGAGTTAAACCCATATTAGTGTTTGCTAAATTTCAATAGAATATAAATTTCTTTCAGTCATAGACAATGGTATAGCCTTTTCCCCCTGTAAGTTAGTGTGAGATAGAACTTTCTTGCTATAATTTAGATAGTGTGACAATTGAGTCAGTCATTGTTTAGAACAGGACCCATTACACAGGGACTTAAAAGACCCATTTTCCACATAGAAATGGGATAGGCATACAGTTTTCTGACTGTATCAAAATGGTTCAGAAACGTTTAGAAGTGATTTTGTAACAATTAGAAATGTAACAAGATTTAAGCTTTGAACAGAACTTCTCTTAAACATAAACTTTTCTTTTTTTTGCAATATCAATTTTCTCTTTTTTTGTGTGAACCGTTTTACTTGAATTTTTACTACATTTTTTTAAAAAAGAAGATATTTTGTCTGTGGAATCATTTCAACACATCAGTCTTTTGTTGAATCCCATTTTGTATACTAGAGCTGCTGAACTTTGGTAATTTTGGAAAAATACAGCTTCAGGTTTAAATAAGTCAATGTAACGTAATATACATTCAAATGTACATAAAGCATGTGGCTAATAAAGAATGAAGAATAATAAAAAAAAAAAATGTGTCAGAAGAAATTTTACCTAAAAACAATAATATGTCATCAAGATAAAAGGAGACATTTTGAGGGGAATTATTAATATGAACTGGGGAAAAGTTTTTGGAGGAGCAGATAATGGCTAACAGGTGTTCAAAACAGAGGTTGAATAGAAGTAGGGATGAGGGCAGCTCTGTCTGGTGATTTTGCTAATATGAAAAGAGGAAGAAACATTCAGTAACTAGCAGAAATACCCAGCATTGCCCGGGAGGAAAATAAAGTGTTCTTTTTTAATTGTTTGAGAAAGACATAATTAAAAAAAAACAACTTAAAAAATAAAAATAAATTAACAAACAATAAAGACTCACTAATGTCATTGTCTGGCGGTCTTGTATGTATGTTATCATCCAGTTGACGCTCAAAACCGGCCAACTCTATTTAATTTGAAAAGCAACAGGGGCGTGGTGCTACTTAAACATAAAGAATGCTGGCAGTCGCCTGCTATATACAACAGCACGGGATCCTAGAAAGTATTGAAATTGTCAGAAATACTCTGGGCATTTCTCTGCTATGAGGATTCGTGTTGCTGACATGTTCGCATCGTTTGTGCATTAGCAGCTAATTGGCTGTCTTTCTTAGGAGGTTTCCTTTTGCCGGTGTGCTGGCCTCGCTTATGTATCCTCGGAGCTGAAGCCCTCACCTCGACTCTACGTCTCACTTCCGGCCCGAACAGACACACACACTTGCACGTGTAGAACTCTATTTAATTTCAAAATCAACAGGGGCATGTTGGTGCTCAAACATAAAGGATGCTCACAGTCACCTCCAGTTCGCCCTCTGGTGGTCATTCTGAGTGTCAGCTGAATGATAACATGCATACAAGACTGTAAGATCACCACCCCCCACCCTACCCAGAAGGGGGTGGGTTAGGGCTGATTTCACTCTACAGTATTTTTAGTTGAACATTGAGAAACATGTGTACTAAGTAGTGCTGGGCGGTATGACCAAAATTCTATTTCACGGTTGTAAGAAAGTTTAATAAGGTCACGCCCTTGACCGGAAGTGGTTGCCTGTTCATGACAGATTTTTCTTTCTGCCATACTTATTTATCTTCAGCATGTTTGTTTGTTTATTGTTTCAGTTGTTTTTTTTTACGTTAAATAAATATAAAATACTGGAATTCAACAGTCTCATATCGCCAGTCATCTGACGTGACTCCTGCACTCGGCTTTCTGTTAGCTAAACCCTGCGAATTAGCGCATTTCCAGAGGTCCCTGATAACCCCTCTTTTACATGGTCCTTTGAGCTGGAAAACAAAACAGACCAACCAAGAGCAAAGTGGACAAGGCAGTGTGTACGGAGGAGCTGAACCTCGTCAAACCGAGCAACGGTGCAGAGAAGAACACCCGAGCTGACATCCCTACATCAAACCAACCTGTTTCTTCTGACCCAAGCTCACACAATGTAGACGACCCATCTACAGGCGCCGCAACAGACTTTCAGCCAACGGGCTCAGTCGGCGTGCGCAGTAAGCGCGCAGTACACAGCCAAGGCCGCCGAGAGACAAGAATTCTAGCACACCTTTTGGACTATGATGTGGGATACTGTCCTTCCAGAGGTAACGCGCCCTCTATCGCATGTTCTAAGCAAAGCGAATGTAGCAGACCGAGAAGTGCCATTAGTGCACCTTCCATTAGCGCACCTTCACATGAAAGTAAACGATCAGTAAAATCGGATCACAGCAGCAATAAATCCAGTGTACGTACAGCTTTAAGTCGAGTCTCCGTTTCCCTTCGAGACTCGCAATCAGCAATAGTAAGTGAGGAAAGGAAACGTGCTGAACTGGAGGAGATTAAGCGGCAGATAGAGGAGGATGAGCGAGCTGACGACTTATGCAGCCAGCTTGATAACCAAGCATGCAACCCGCTTCGCCAAAGAGAAAGCTTAACGCAAAGGCTCTCTAGACAGCAGCATCTTAGACAAGCAGAAATGGACTTACAGGAGGCTTGTTTGATATCGGCCTTTCTTAAACAGAACGAGGATGAAGAAAGTTTATCTTTACGTTCTTGTCAGTCTACTGACATTTTTCTAGGAGTAAATGTGGACCCTCAAGTGGAAGTATGTTATCCACCAGAATCTGGCCATTGCAGTGCAAGTGAAATAATTAAAGATGCACAAGTGGCACCTCCTAAAATTCTCTCAAAGGATGCTGGTGTAAAACTGCAGGGTGATTGCACATCACAGATTCCTACTGCCACTACAGCAAAGTTTATTCATAGAACGCCATACACTGCATCTAAGGACAGTAAGGATTTAAACTACTATATGCCCTTAAGTGACAAGGTACAGCAGCAGCCCCTGAAAGGAGCAACATCAGCTTTGAACCCAAGTGCACCCCCTTATGGGGCGGCTCACTTCCCAGATGTCAAACTAAATAGACCTGATTCAGACAATAAGAGACCTTATTGTAAACAGCCAGATTTGCAGCAGAACACCACATCTTCACTGTTTCATCATCCAGTGCACACAGCACCAAGTACAGGATCTGTGTATTTTCCTGCAGCAAATATGATAGATTTATTAATTGCCTCATCGCATTCCAAAGCCAACCCTGCCTTACTTTGAGAGTGGTAAGGAAAGTGACTTTGCCCTTCTTATGGCACTTGACAGTCTTATTAATAACCATGCACACCTTACTGAACAGTATAAGTATAAAGTGTTACTTGGACAGCTTAAACTACCAAATGCATACAAATTAGCCAAAGCATGCATGCAATGATGCAAACCCATACACAACAGCATTAAAAGGTTTAAAGGATGAGTATGGACAGCCTCGACAACTTGTCCAGAGTGAAATTGGAGTGCTGATGAATACATCTTCTATTATCTTCCAGTTTTAAATTTGTTTAGTCCAGTTGTCCAATTGCCCACTGATCAACTTGCATCCCTTTCCTCATGGTTTGTACCTCCTGCTCTGAGGTGGGCACTGGTTCCGACAGAAACATGTCAGTGCTGAATGAAGCTGATGTCACCTCTAAACACATCCCTGCTCTGGTGTCACCTAGAATTGAAGATATGCTTGTGCGTCAGCTCCAACTGTACGTTAATAACTAGCTAATGTAAATAAGAACACTGCAAACTTTACTACAACTTGTGTTCAGTTTTGTGTGTAAAACCTTCTGAAAGCAGATTGTTGATGCCAAAGAAAGGGATCATAACTAATATGCATAAATAATAAGTATAACCTTTTCATCCCATGTTTTATTTTACATGTGGCCTTTATAATTGATCATGATGATTTACATGTAATATCTGCCCTTTACGGCTGACCTAAAAATTAAATCTGACTTTTAACATCTAAAAATTAATAAAAACTTGTAGGCATTACATTTAACATGTGCACCTGATATTATTGCCAATTATATCGGACACATGCTTCATGCAGTAATAGTTTCTAATTAAATTGGTTATTTGACACATAAGCTATGTACATGATGTATAAAAGAGACATTTGCCATTGTAACAGCTAGGGGGCACTTAGCCACTCAGAGAGAAGACTCATGTTTTCAACCATTACATTGTCCTTAAGGAAAAGTAATTTAACTTTGAAAGGAAACAAAAAACTCTTTCATTTCAGTTAGCTTAGTTAATAGAGTTCTTATCCCAGTCTTTTGGGTACGTAAAAGCTGTCCCTGACCTGTCAGTCAGACAGCCAAATTGCAAGCATACCCCGCAAAAGACAAATCCTCTGTTGCTGTTGCAGTATGTAAACCATTAACAATGTAAACCGTGCACAATACCTTTTTGATGGGTTGTTTGAAATAAGCTCACCATGGTTCTTCCAGTCTCCCCCCTTGAAGTATTGATCAGGAGTGGGTTGGCACACATTCATCACAAATGCCCACACTGGGTGAACCATGGGCCCTTGGCTTCTGCTAAGAGAAAGGATGATGCTCTGAGACTTTAGGGGGTTCTTATGTATTTCCCTGGGCTTTCCCTCTGCTACTCACACATACTTCACAAGGAGGAAGAGCAAACTTTGACACTATATAACCTTTACCATATAAATTAGATTCTTTACATATTAACAAGACATTTGCCAATTTAAACTGGATATATGCCATCGAAATAAGATATTTTGTGTTTAAACTGGATATTTGACATGTGAGTTAGACATTTTCTATGTAAGCTTGATATTTGACATGTACAGTAATATTTAGTATATTATTTGTATTATTTGAATATTTTACATATACTGTAAGTACGAGGTCTGTGATATAAGCTCAGCATTTGCTATCTGAGTGAGTCATTTTGCAATATAAATTGGGTACCTCACATATAAGTGAGAAATGTGCTGTGTAAATGTAATATTTACTGTTTTGCACCTCAAAAACACATATTTGATAAAGGAATGGTTATGCATTTGGCATCTCTAAATTAAAAAAATTACATTATTAAAAAAAAAGTACACTGTTTCACACATGATGTCCCAGGTGAATTATTTTAATATATTTTAGTACATTCATGTCTATCATAGTGCTGGTCTTCTGGTTGTTGTTGTTGTTGTTGGTGTTGGTGTTGTCATTGTTGGAGGTAGTTGCATGTTGGTCAGCTAGTAATAATGCAACTATTACTAACGCTACTGCTGTCAGTATTCGGCACAATTGTGTTTATTTTATCGCTGAGCCCTGTGTTATTCTTTATAAACGGAACACAGGAATTTTCCAGGGTTGGTTGTCATCTTATATCTGCTATTGTTAATCTTTCATTATTTCATATGTTATCTACTATATATACTGGAGACTCACCTAATCAAGGTTATACTATACCAAATAACAGTTCAGTTATTTTAATTTATTAATAAACAATGACACACATCTTGAATCTATTATCTATTTAAGGACTTATGATTTTATAATGGGAAATTTGATGTAAAATTTTAAATAAACGTGTTGTTAATTTTTATTAAAATGTTGCAATTCATGCAAAAAGAGAACCATTCAAAATAAAACATGCCTGTCTATAGACTGAAGTTATTGCTAAACCTCTGTAAAACTGCTGTGATGGAATTTTTAGATTTGTTTCTCTGCTATTTCATAATATGTTATGGAATATGGCTTATATTTTCAGAAACAGCATGAAGTCACCAGTCATACATGTGTTGCCTTGGTATGTGGTTTCCAATACTGCTTTAAGAGCTTATTCTTGGACTTCTAAGAATTTGATTCTCAATAAACCACAGAGACTAAAATGCCTTTTAAAACTTGCATCATGCCACTTCCTGCTGAGCAGAAAATTAAATCTTCAATATGAAATAAACATAAGTATGCTGCTGCATTTTCCCAAGTGTTCATTTTTGTCTTTTGATTGGTAGGTACAACTCGTTACTAATTTTTCATCAACTATCCCAGCTGTGTTGACACTGTGAGTTGGTTTCATGGGTGAAATCCGTCATTCATCATTCTCTACTGATCAATAGATAATTGCTTCATATCTTACAACCATTTGTACTGTCTAAGAGCTCATTTATTTAAACATTGGCAGTCTTTGAAAATCACTTTCTCAAAGGTCTGTAAATTGGTGCAGTTTAAAGGTGTAAGATTACTGAGTAAGAAATTAAATAGTTTGGAGATTTGAATTTGGGGATGGCAAAGGGTTTTCCTTTGACCTTTTTACTTTAATATACATAAATATATTGCATTATGAGTTGCATTTACTCATTTGAGTTAGATTTTGTCAGGTTATTCATATCTTTAAGATATAATCATCTTATGGCTTTATCTAAGGCAAACATAATTTTTAGGTAAAGTGACAAAGTGTGACAAAGTAAGTCATAAGGGGGAGCTGAACCAGCAACCTTGCAGTGTAAAGTCCAGTGCCTTACCTACTACACCACACTGCATACATCACCAAGTCTTTTTTAGTGTCTTTTTCTCTGTTTTAGTTTTGTTTTTCATATTTAAAGGTTTTATGCCATCTTAAGCTTTAAAGTTTGCTTTAGGTTTCTTTTTCATTTTTTATTTGACCTTTACCCTTTCTCTTAATCTTTTTCACTTGTGTCTGTCTCAGAACAAATTTGATATTGACTTATGAGAGTAGGAGAAATCACTTTGCAAGCCTGATCAGAAGTATCTACCTGACTCTGATATGCTCTCCTATTCGTAGTTCTATTTAAAAGATATTTTATTTGATCATTACTTGTTGAAATGTATGGGTATTTGATCCAAGAAGAAGAAATGAAGAGTAAATAATGCCAGAAAGTGGCACAATACAAAACCAAATGCCATTATAGACTATGAATTGGCTTAATCCCTGTCCAGGTTACTGTAATTGTAGTAGGTGATGTCATGTGACAATCCTCTGCACTTTTGGCCTTGTTCTTAAACCAGAATTTTTTCAATTGGAAAACTTTTGCAATGTCCACAAGACAGATTTTGAATAACATACATTATAAGTTTTGAAGGCCAAAATTTTAAAATTGTTTTGTTTAACCTACTTTATATATAAGTATCAACTGCTGAGGCTGTGATCTTAGTGTCTAATGAAGTGAATGTCTTGTAGTAGCTGAGTTTTTCTTTAAATGCTTACATAATTAAGAGTGAAATTGGTCTTCTGTAAAACCAATACATTAAAGCTTGAGAAATGATGACATTATTTGCCTAGGGTAAAGTCACAAATAATTATAATTTCGAATAGTATTCAGTAACTAATAGCTAATTTGCAGTGAAGGCGTCAGACACCAAAAATGAAACACAATAATAATAAGAAAACATGGCTTTTAGGAATTATAGTAACTTGCTGTCACAGAAATGATAGTACAGTTGTTTTTGTGTTGCATTAACAGTGTTTATTATGCATTAATTAATAAAAAGAACACTATACCTCCAATTTTACATTCTGTATGACTAACATTACTGGCTTTTGATTGTCTCATTTTACCTGTGCAATTTTTAGCACTTTCTCTTAGCTTTTTTTTCTGGATTTGGCAATCTATCCAAGTCTGTTTGATTCCTTCTTTATTCTTTGCACATTATATCCATCCATCCATCCATTGTCCAACCCGCTGAATCCGAACACAGGGTCACGGGGGTCTGCTGGAGCCAATCCCAGCCAACACAGGGCACAAGGCAGGGAACCAATCCTGGGTAGGGTGCCAACCCACCGCAGTGCACATTATATATGCTATATAATTTTTGTTGGGTTTTACAAACATTAATATATTTTTCATTATTTCCAGCAATATGTGAAATTGCATGTAAACTTAATATCAAGGATTCAAGGAGGTTATATTAATACTGAAAAATGCATAAAGATAGTGAAATATTCATAAATGAAAGGGATAAATTCAATGGAATATATTGTAAAAAACAAAAGCAGGCAGAAAAACAGTTGGGGAATCCACCCCATATATTAAACACACTGCCAGGCAAACAAAATAATAGCACCAGAGAACTATCTGGTTCGGCGTCCAAATACGGACAGAAAAAGTAGGAAGTTGCTGGGCTTTTATAGTCACGGGGGAAGAAGAGGCGGGTCCATGGGTTTCTGAAGGTGGAAGTGAGGTCAATAGGAGGCATGGTTAGAATAGAGTGCAGGAAGTTGGAGGAGTTTTAGGCACATTTCTGTTCCGGTGATCTGCAGAAGAGAAAGAAGACAGGTTAGTGTACTTCGTAAATACCTTTCATTGTTTTCCGCTCTTGATTAAACCTTTAGCCTGCCTCCCAAGCGCACATGTGTGACAATATATATATATATATATATATATATATATATATATATATATATATATATATAATATATATATATATATATTAAAGAATATATAAACATACTGTATATATATTTATTGTGGGGAACAGGCCGGACATTGACGGGCAGACATTGTTTTGTCACCCAACATACATTTATTTACAGTTATATACAAGTATTACACACACACAAGCCCAGTGCCGCAGCACCAATCACCCTCAGCCCAGGCCCTCAACAATGCCTCTCTTCGCCACCTCCACTCCTCTTCTCCGAGCTCCGTCCTCTTCCACCCAACTCCAGCCATCGAATGGAGGGAAGCGTCCCCTCTTATACACACCCAGATGTGCTACAAGTATCTTCCGATGAGCTTCCGCCGGCACTCTCCAGTGTGGCGTAAGTACCGGATCCACACACGGAAGCACTCCGGGTGTTCCTGATCCTCTTCCCCCCAAGCACTTCCAGGTGTGGCGGAAGTGCTGAGGTCCAGAGCTCCGTAGGCATCGGGGCGCCCCCTGGCGGTGACCACGGGCCCCTACAGGGCTGAGCTTCAAAGCTCTGTACCCGTGGTCCCCAAAGCAGCCAGGGTGGTCGCCCCCTTGTGGTCTGGAGGAGGCGCGGTCCTCTTGGGCATCCTGGCTGGGTACCACCCCCAGCCGCGTGCCACTGTATATATATATATATATATATATATAGTGTGACCATAAAGTAGCCCCACTAAGCCCCAAATCCCAGACACAATCAGATCGGCCACAGTTTAAGGCAGAAAAAAAATTTAATTCATTGATAACACACTACTTTCTCCAGTAGGCACAGCCACAAAAACACAAATACAAGCAATGCTCAGTTCTTTCTCTCTCCTTCTGCTCCTTTAGGTGCATGTTGTCTGATTCTGGCTCTCTGATCAACATGACACAACTTTTATTTTGGACCTGGGAGTATCTCTGGTGGCGTAACATTGCATGCCGGAAGCCTTTCTAGGTCATGGGGAAGCTCCCTAAAACAGGGAGGTCTTATGCCGGCAGCACCCAATGACCCCAACAGGGCTGTTCTTGAAAACTAAACCCAACCCTAATGTTGTCCAGCCAGGGACCATACCAGAGACGCACTGACACCTATTTTACTGGGGGATGAATTGTCTTTGGTAGAAGAACTCCATTAGTCTTTGTCCCTAACTGGGGTTAGAACTAGACGTCATATATGTCTATAGATATAGATATTGTCACAGATGGCTGGGGTCCTTGCCTGGCCAGGACGCCTCTTTGCTGAGAGGACCGGGGGAGTAAGTATGGGCAGAACAGTACCTCCCCTGGGATGCTAGATGTCAGCCCCCTTGGGTTGCAGTGGTGCCTCGGACTCCCGCAGGGCTTCATGGGGGATGGAGTTGTCTACAGCCCTGTTGGGATCAAGGGGCACTGCAGCTGCTCCAGAGCCCATATGGGTGATCCTTTCACCACAACCAGAAGTGCTGCTGGAAATAGGTCATGAAACACCTTGAGCACTTCCGAGCAACATATAAAAGGAGCCAGGAGGCAGTACTCAGTGAGCCAGAGTCGGGAGGAGGGAGACAAAGCTTGCCGGGAGGAGTGGAGGAGAAAAGAGGAGAAGAAGAAAGCATTGTGCATTGTGTTGTTGTGCTTAGTGGGACTGTGTGTGCCTGTGGGAAACGGGGAAGGTGTTGCCAACAGGTGAAGAAAGAAAATAAAAACATTTGTGTTTTTATCAGTGTGCCTCCTGCGTCTGTCTATGTCGGGTTGAGTGGCTCTACGCCCTCTACATTTGTCACAATGTATATATATATTTATTGACTGGCGGCCACGGCCATTACCCAGCCAGGATGCCAGCTGGATGGAAGGACCAGTGGAGAGAGCATCTGTGAGGCACTACCTTTCCTGGGACACTAGAGGGCAGCCCTCCTGGGCGGCTTTGGCTCCATGGATTCCCACAGGGCACACTGGGAGTTGAAGTTTGGTGCAGCCCCGTTGGGTTCCATGGGGACCTCCAGGGGAAGCTGCAGAGCCTTACCTTGAACTTCCATCACACCTGGGAGTAATTCCAGGTAATGCTAATGAGTCACCTGGAGCACTCCCAGGAGCAGTATAAAAGGGGCCAACTTACTCCATTTAGGGAGCCAGAGTCAGGAGGAAGTGGACGAAGCTTGCGGAAAGAGAGAAGCAGAGAAGAAAAGGACTGTGACTAGTACTGTGGTGCATTGTACTGTGCTGTGCTCTAGAAAGTGAGAGAAAAAGCATCTATATACCCAGCTGGGACTCCCTGAGTATGAATGGACACGGGGAGAGAGTATTTGCAAGACAGTTTATCCTCCGGACCAACAAAGGGCAGCCCCCTTGGCTTGCAGCGGGGCCATACGTTGTGAAGCTCAACCCTGCTGGGGCCTGTGGCCACCGCCAGGGGGTGCCTGGACTTTCACAGGACCCTACTTGGCAGTACTTCTGTCTTTCCAGGTGCCCTATAAAAGGAGCCAGTCACTGCCACTCAATGGCCAGAGTCGGGAATAAGAGGACAAAGCCTGAGGAGAAGTGGCATCACAATATATATATATATATATATATATATATATATATATATATATATATATACACACACACACATGAGGGAGGGCCCAAAAGTAGCGAGAATTTTTCTGAAAAAAATCGTTTATTTCTCTGAACGTTTACAACATTTATTCACCCTCAAAATACTCCCCCTGAGACACAATACACTTGTCCCACCACTTTTTCCATTGTTCAAAACTGTTCTGAAACTCTTGCAAAGTGATAACCTTCAGTCCCTCTGTCGTTTGAAAAAATTGTAGGGTGCAAGGTCTGTTTTTGGTTGTTTTGGAAAAAAACATTGTCATCCCATTTTTCGTAAGAAGCTGCCACACACTCAATGCTGTGTGGGCGGGAACGTTGTCGGGGTGCAGAAGCCACTTGCCTGATCGCCACAATTTGAGTCGTTTTCTCCGTACTGCATCATGCAATCACTTGAGCACTTCAAGGACACCGCTTGGCCAAATGATGTAGAGGGCAGTCTAGTACAGGCACCTAGCCGGCAAATGTCGAAACTGCCCCTCCAGCCTTCACAAAAAAATTCTGAAGAGTGGCAGGGAGGAAGAGAGAAATACCGAAGGAGGTGCATAGTGCTCATTGCAAGGCCAAGTTGCAGTTTGCTCTATTTTTTGCTTCACTTTTGATTGTTTTCCATTTTGTAAGTTTACTTGAGGTTTATTTCAGTTCTTACTCTAATGTAATTCTTAGTTCCCCACTTTTTCTGAGGTAAACTGTGGTTTCCATACATTAGAACTACGTCAATTTGTATTTTATTTTAACCCTCAAAAATGTAATTGTACAAGATTTCAGATAAATACATTACACTCAAATCTGATGGAAGCTACCATTCTTACAGGATGTGCTGCAGGGGGAAATTATATTACACCAAAAACTCCCATTAATTCTACTAATTAACTGTTTGAATTCAAAACAGTGTGAGGTGTAAATGAGGGAGACGACAACCAAGAATGCTGGGATGCCAATCTGGGCCACCCCGTTTATTGCCAAAGCCCAAAAAACAGAACAAAAATGAGCAGTCTGTGGCACAACAGAAATAAGGCCCAACAGCTGCCATCCTAGCCGCTGTGGCTTTTCAAATCTTTCAGCTCTCTCATACAGGTCTGGGTTGGGGTGCTCTGTCATGTGGGCCTGCGTTCTTCAGATTGAGACACCATCTCGTGGAAGCCCTTGATTTAGGTGCCCACACTTGGCAGCTCCTCTGATCTATGGAGGAGAAAAGAAATGGCATGATTAGAATTGTTGCCCTTATTGAACATCTTGTTTGAGCCTGGAAGGTGATCCTTAGGTGATCCCATGCATGACAACAGGTTTCCTGTAAAATGATGTTTTCCAATGACAATCAACAAAAGCCAAGTAACTTACAAAAGCAGGAATTGATCTATGGTAGGAATATTTTACTCATATGCAATTGCATATGTAGAATGTTCCACAGTAATTACCTCCATTGAACTAATAATATTAGCCATTGGTAAAAATATTTACAAATAATTGTATACAAAAATACTCTATTAATTAACTGATGGCACTTTAACTGAGGCCCTTTATCTTAGAAAACACAGCTAGTTGTATGTATAAAGTATGCTTTATATAATTAGCAAAAAACAGTTTAAAAATTTAATTAAAAGAAACATCAAACAAGTAGACTTAGTCAAGCAAGAGCTGGTTCCAAAGTTTTGAAGAATAATAGGGTAAAGCACAAGGATTTTGTACATGGAAGATGGGACACACAAGAGCTGAGGTACATAAGCAGTTTTCAAAGCTTACAAATAAGAGGGAGGTTTGTCATTTAGTGCTTTGAAAGTTAAAGGACAGAATTTTAAATTGAATATGCTTAATCAGTTGGGAGTTATTGAATGTGTCATAAAAGTAGCAAAATGCTAACACAGAGTCTTGTGAGTACCAGGAGATGAGTAGTTCAGTTTTCATCCATCTGGAGTTTATGTATGAATCCTTTTGAAAGACTCTTTAGAGAGCATTACTGTTAAACTAATGTGAAATATAAAATCATGATTAAGTGTTTCACCAATAGATCTGTCTACTGTAAATAAGATCAAATTCTTTACCCAACAAAATGCCAAGGTGAAGTTTAAACTGGTATTCAGCTGATATTACTTTATTCTTTTCTTTTTTTTTTTCTATTTACTTTATTATTTTCAAATTCAGAATTCATAGAAAGTAATTGTTTCAGGCTTCTATTCTTATCACTGTTGTTTTATTTGCATTAAGATATAGAAAAATCTCATTTTGGCCTGCAATTGAGAAAAATTGTTATACTGTAGATGAGTAAATAAAACCATCCACTTAAAGGTACAATTGAATACCTGTGCCTGATTTGGGGGTACTGTATTCTGAATGATAACAATGTAATGCCTAAAATCAAGCCCTGAAAGCCCCAGAATGAAAAGGTAATATTTCTGAAATGCACATTATTGTCCATTTGACAGACATTTAGAAAACCATTTAAGTACAATAAAACACAAAGCAGCACATATTTCTAGATGTTAGAGCAGAATTTGTTGACATTGTAAGTACTACAATTAGGCAGGCAGTGTGGCAGAGTAGGTACGACTTTGAACTTCAAACCCTGAGTTTGTGGCTTTAAATCTAGACCATGTGGAAGTCACTTCACTTGCCTGTGGGTCATTTGGAAATACAACAGAAATGTAACCAATTGTATCTCAAATATTTCAAGTTCCTTGAGTAAAGGTCACAGGGTAAGTAATAATAATTACAATTTGATTAATTCATTTAGTAGTAGTGCCAAGGCTGCCTCAGACATACAGACCAAAAAAAGAAAAAAGACTGGTACTGAGTAGCAATTTATTTATAAACTAGTTATTTAGCCCGTTACAATAACGGGCGCTAGAACAGTAGTGCATAAACATTAGTAGGAACAGTCTATATTAAATGGCAAGGGACTTTGACCTCATTCTTTTTGTTGGTCGTATTTTTCTTTCTTTCAGCCTTTCTTTTGTTGATGTTTACTTGCTGAGCTGACCGTTCTTCGTGGGCTGCCACCGTGTATTGTGTATCTTTAATTTTCTGTGACAGTAATACTGTCTTGTACAGCTCTATTCAATAAGGGCGCGTAGAAATTTTAGTTCAAATGGCTCTGGAATATGTGAAGAGCAACAGGTGCAGATCTTTATTTACGCGCGCCTTTATTCGCTGCGCCCAATTGAGGTCATCCTTTTGAGGCTCGCCTTTTTGTGCGCGCCCTTATTGAAGGATGCCTGTGCACGCCCTTATTGAAGGATACCGTCTTGTACGTCCGCTGGCTTGTACGTCCGTACGTCCGTAATATACCTTTAATTTTCTCTGGCGGTAATACAGGCATGCGCGTCGGTAATATGCCTTTAATCTCCTCTGACAGTAATACTGGCTTGTATGTGGCTATAATATGTGTCACTGTATTGTGTACCTTTAATTTCCTCTCGCAGTAATACTGGTTTGTATTTCCGTAAAGCACCTCTAACTTTCTCTGACAGTAATATCGCGCATAGCACCGTGCCCCGCGCATGCGCACTTCACCAGAAGACACCCACACACGGACACCTGGACGCACATAGGGATTTTATATATATAGATGTATAGGCCAGATTAGGTAATTGCTTGTAAAGTATCTCATGAACAAAGAAGTTAATAAAATCTTGAAAAACTACCTCTAAGTAAGCTGGAAAGTGGGTCTTGTGTGCAATTAATTGCAGAAAATGTAATTAAATTTTTTCCATAGTTTTAATATTCCATGTATAATACCAGGAATAAAAAAACAATTTTAATGAGCCTTCATTTTTTCTTCCTTTTATTTTATTTTGCAAAAGTATTGCACTGTTACACAAACATATTACATTATTTTGCAATTATTATTGCTTTATTTTGCAAAAGATTTGCCTGGTGTGGTTGTCTGGGAGCCAATCAGTGGATCCAAATGAAGACATGGTTATCAATGGATGGATGCACCCTAAAGAAAATTGACTATGTATTTGGGATTTGACCACCATCTAGTCAGAGGAGATTTGAAACTGAAGGTACACAACCAAAAGCAGCTCAAACCTAAAGGAGCTCAAACAAAAGTGTCCTTTTGCACTGGATTAGCTCAAAGTCCCTGCAACCACGACTGTCTTCTCCCTGCTTTGATCCTTTTAGAATGATGGACAATGACATAGAAGATTATTGGGCCATCATCAAACACATCCAGAAATGTGCCCAGGGCACCATTGGAAGATGCAGAGGAACTTATAAAAAGTTTTGAATACAAGATTGGACATGGAAGCTAATTTATGAATGCAAAATCATCAAAAGCAAGCCAAGGATGCCAATGAAGAAAAGACAACAAGTAGGAAACACACAATGTTGAACCAACTCATAAAGAAGGGCTGCTGGAAGGACAAGAAGAAGTGGCTAGAATGGAGAGGGAAAGAAGCGCAAGATACAACTGACTGGGACAACAGCCAGAACCTCTACCGAACCATCAGTGAGCTGACTGGCATGTGCTACACTTCTAGCATCCTGTTTAGAGGCAAAGACAGGAAACATCTGACCACTCAAGGAGAGCAAAACAGGGCGTGGGCTGAATACCTTCAGGAGACTCTGAACCAACAAACCCTGACCAACATCTTCAATTTTGACAAAGCCCAAGAAGAACTCACGGTATAAACAAAATCACGACTGAAAAAGTGAAAGCTGCCTATCAAGTGTCTCAAGAAATATGAGATGGCTGGTCTGGACCTACCAAGATCTTGAAGTGCAGTGCTTGAAACATGGTGGAAAGGCACATTGTGCGTTTTAATAAATGCTGGCAGAATGGGAATGTTCCTGAAGATTGGCAAAGATGTGCAATAATTAAGATACCAAAGAAAGGCAACATTTCTAAATACACCAATTGGTGTTGCATCACCCTTTTCTCAGTGCCTGGGAAGGCCTTCTACACAGTCCTGCTTCGGCAATTGAAGAAAGTTTCCAATCAGTGCCTGAGGGAGGAACAAACTGTGTTTCATGGCAGAAAATCGTGCAGTGAAAAAATCTTTGTACTCTAGCATTTCACAGAAAAGTGCATATAATATCGGCCATCAATTCAACTTCAAGAAAGCTTTCAACAGCAATCATCAGGTGTCACTCTGGCAGATCCTGTGTTACTACTGTGGTGTACCAACAGCTTTTATTGCAGTGTTCATGAACTTATACCTGCTGTCAAGTTGTTGCGTCAATATACAGTAGAATACAGCAACACCTCCTTCTTGAAACAGTCAACAGTGTTTGTCAGGGCTGCATACTGTAATCTCTCCTCTTTTTTGTGGGCCTCGACTACGTCATGCCATGAGCAACGACGAGAATAGAATGTGGCATCCACTGGAACTATTGTGACCATCTGGGTGATCTTGACTTCACCGACAATGTAGCTTTGATCGTAGAAAAACAGAGGGAACTCCAGGCAGCAACAAAGGATCTTGAATGGAAAACAAAAAAAATTGATTTCAGAATAAGTGCAGACAAATCAAAGATCTTGTACACAGGTGATGGTGGTGCCATAAATGGCATTGGAACATAAAGGCTTTTTTAAACATAGTGCAGCTCGAACAGCTAGTCGTAGGAGCTGTTCAGCAAACAACTTCAGGAGTTTTGAAACCTGACCAAAAGCATTGAGAAGGATCGCTGCTCTACTTAAAAATTTCATACAAGTGTTATTTATTTGTAGAACAGTCAATATAGTCATTGCTGAGGGATAGAAACTTGCTTAAACTAGTACACCTGTTACAGCTATCAGCCATAGTTTGCCTGTCAGTGAACTTTAGGTTCTTAAACATTCTAAAAATGCTATTTTATCTCTTATACCTCTGTCATTTTTTATCTCAAGGTAAATTAGCAAGACAAGTGCTTTTCTTTTTTTTCTCTTAAATAAATTTGCAGTTGCAAATCGAAAATCTAAAAAAATCACTTTAGCAATTTTTACACTACAGTATGTGTACTGTGTTTTTATATAGCTTGTGCTGCTTTTACCTCAGCAGGCATATCCTTTGCGCTTTAATGCGTGATGTAGCATTTTTTTACCATGAACAAGTGAGTACTCCAATGGAATATGCTGTCATTTTTTAAGACTGTTTCTTTGACATATAAAGTAACTTTTAATGTTTTAAAAATAGCCTTTTTGCAACTTTGTAAGTTGCATGAAAACTAACATATCAAAGTTCTAGTTGTTGGACTTCATTTTATGCCAAAACATACTGGTAATTGCTTCAACTTTGTAGATGCATTTTAAATGTGATTCAGTTACAGTACTACAAAGCTAAACTCCATTTATTTGTGGTGTTTCCATTAATTTGTCCACCCCATATGCCAGTTTAGAATTACTTTGTTAATCAAAGAAAAAATAATTTCAAATATATAATTCTGAGAAATGATTGTTTTGTAAATTTAAATTAAGAGTTTTACCTTTAGTATGATTTTTAGAATCATAAACAGTCATTCATTAAAATTCTTTTCAAATATGCCAGACAAAGTTGAAGTCCTCCATTATAATTAATCTATATGTGGATACGTGTGCAGTAGGTATGATTGCTACTTGCAATAAGTAAATGATAAATGGCCATAATCTTTAAATTGAGCAAGATAACAGACAACAAATTCAAAAGTACTATAATTAGCATTAAGACAGAATATTTAATTTCATTTGATGCTATAAAAATCAGCCCAACTCCCTTTCCACTGAAACTCAAAACATGATTATTGAAGGTATTTGTACCTTAACAAAATATCTCAGTAATTGCTGATATCCTAAATGGGAGTAATCAGGTTTGAGGTTATGTTATAGTTAAAACCTTGGGTCATGATAATTTAAAATGATGCTTTACTGGATAATATTTATGCAAAATGTTGATTAATTTTAATGGGAGCCTCTTCCTGTTCATTGATAAAATTTTTGTTGTTGTGGCGTCTGACCGACACAGAGAAGATTTAAATAAAAATTTTAAATAGTTGTTTTTTTTCCAGATTCATGTGTCATTCTTTCTCTTTTTTGCAGTGCGAAGCCAGCTTGACACTGCACCATTTTTGTTATGATTGCCAGTTATAGCCTTCATTTACATAATGTTAAGAAAAAATTATGGTTAGTTGTAGGCTGTCAGTTATGACACCTCAGTGACTTAGTCATTGTGCTCTTAACAGCTCCCTATAATTCTTTATACCTCATTACAACAAAATCAAACTAGGCTGATTCTGTCACAGTGAGTTACATATCATAAGGTTGGGTACTTATTCCTCTGTGATTTCACTGGCAATAAGTGCTAACCTGGGAATAAAATGTGTGTAATGCCTTCATATACACAAGAACAACAGTGGCTGCAAGGAAAGAAGGAAAAGGACTGAAGAACACTTAAACTATAAAGTTCATGACCATGCAAATGTGATCTTCTCCATGCTTTATAATATATAAATTTCCTTCTATTTTTTCTTGTTGGAAAGGAGAGTACAAGCTCCGGAGAAGGCAACTTGTTCTCCTTATTGTTTTTTTTCAGCGAGCACCATGTTGAATGGCTTCCAAAATTAAGCAACCTTCTCAAGATTTGGAACCATGGTAAAACTCCTATAAATTATTAATCATATATAGTAAAACCTCAATTATCCATTAGGCGTCGGGACTGAGGCCATGACGGATAAGAGAAAAGATGGATAATAGAACATCTACTTAAAAATGATATACAGTAGATTAGCGAATAGTCATATTTATTTACAAAAGAAAAAATCTATATTAACAAAATATTATATAGTATTAACAAAATTAATTAATTTATATAATATTGTACTGACCAGTGTAATAAGCAAATAGAGGTACTGGAGTTTCCTACGTTTTACTTGTAGTCTTCATTCCATAACAAATGGTGCCCTTTCTTATACTCAATTATCTGGGTTACAGAGTACATCTCCAAAACAACAAAAGAAAGCATTCCTTGCCAATTAGTTTATCTCCTGCCATTCATGTTCTGCTTATTGTCTTCTGACTCTCTACTCAAAACTCCCTTCGTTTTTCTCCAAACTTCTCGTGTCACTCACCTCCTAAGAGGTATGTCCACCTCTCATGGAACAGAAGCCCTTCACCCATTCCTATCACTTACACTGCATTCCGCCCTTTCAGCTCCTGCACAGCGCATAACAAGCTGCCTGCACATCACAATATATTAACAAAACATAATATAATAAAATTTAAAAAGAAAATTACAATGCAGAAGAACACTACAGTGGTTTCCATTCTCTACATGTTTTTCAGTTTTGTCACCATCACTCTTTATATCGTTCACTGTTGTTCTTCCTACTCCATAATTTTAAGCAATGCTTGAAGCGTTTTTGCTGTTTTGTAAATGTTTAATAATTTTATTTTTTGTGACAATTCCAATTTTATTATAACAAAAGAGAAAAGCTACGAATTGCTATTAAAGCTGAAGGTATGTAACTAACACTCTGATTTCAAAATGCAGCACGACACGTAGTGCTGAGGAAAAACACTATGTGCTAGCAAAAGGGGCAGTTGTTCCAATGTGCAGAGCTCACAGCGTATTGTGCGGCAGTAGTAATAGGTAGACTCTGGTGTGTGCAATGTTTTTTGTTTTTTTTGCTCTGACGGTTAATGAGGATTGATGGTTAATCGAGTGATGGATGATCACTCGTCTCTTAAGAACAATGGAATTCAGCAGCTGCAATCATTAAATATGACATGTTCTCTGACTAGAGGTTGTGTTGAGTCCTATAGTGTGAAGATGCCCTTATTTAGTATTACTGTGGTGTATCTCCTGCTATTCTGTATTGGTCTCAGAACTGCAGGTCAGTAGGAGAAGACATGACTAGTTGACTTTGTAGGTGTTGCAGGAAGACAGTACACTATTATTATGGGAATAGCTTACAGGAAAGTTTATCCTTGATAGTGACAGCACTGAAGGGACTTTTTGAAGATGGAGATCACATTAACCTTTACGTAGTCTGAAGGTAAAAGAACCTACGTAATAGGGGAAATGTTGACTATAGAACAATGTTAAGGGAGATACATTGATGGAGATTATTGCGATTAGGTCCCAGTGAAGAGGTGGAGGGCCGTTGAGGATGCAGTCTATTTTAACCTTTATTTATGGGAGAGAAGCAGTAAAAACAAAAGCTTGTAGGGCAGTAGCAATTTTACATTTTTTCATCACCTCTGTAAACATCAGCATTACCACATATCTTGTATCAGTTATCAGTTTATTTCTTTAGCATGCTTAATTTATCATTCCTTTTGTGGTTTTATAATTACAAATGATAGATGTTCATATGGCTGCTGTAATCCTTTTCACAAATATAATTTTATAAGAGTCACAACTGCTAACCAAAATGCTAACATGGACCAGATGTAGTTTCACAATACAGTTTATAAAAACAGGTTAAACCTCTTTTCATAATCATGATGCCATGTATGACATGCTCCAAAGCAGCCTTTTTACCTTTTTTACTTCTTTTTTACATTTTCTTTTGTTTCTATCAGCATGGAAAGCTGAGGCAGTGGTTACCTGTGTTGCCTCACAGCTCAGCAGTCCTCAGTTCATCTGCCTGTGTGGAGTTTGCATCCTTTCCTTATATCTGTGTTGTCTTATACTCTCCAGGCACTTTAGGGGCTTTGCGCCAAATGTCACACACATGCACATTGTATTAGTTGGCAACACCAAACTGGCCTTGTATGAGTGAATGTATGCTCAACAATTGACTGGAACTCTAACCAAGGATTGTTTTTACCTTTTGCCTAATGCTGTCAGGATGAGCACCAGACCATAAGCTGGATGAATAGTTTAGAAAAATAAATGAATGGTCTTTAAATATGAAGGTAAGGTAGTCTATATAATGGGATAAAAATACCACATTTTTTGGATTTAACATATTTACAACATTAGGAATTTTGTTTTGCTCCCAGTAAAGTAACTTTTCCCATAACAGTTGTCTGGTGGCTGCAATAGATTTTAATGCTGAGCAGTCGCTGAACTGTGCTTAGGTCGTCAAGTTTGCATTATGTCTTTCTCAAATGCATCCTCCTCATCTCTATGTATCTATTGTGAATCAAAAATTCAGAAGTTCACAGATTATTGATGATCTGTGCATTAGCTTTTTTTCAACCTACTTTAAATCTTCAAAGGGTGAGTAGTGTCGGTGTCATTTCCCACAACCGTTTCCTGTGCACATTCAAAGCTTGTGTCTTTAATAAGAGAAGTGCCATGAGTGAAACTGTGATAATTAAATGCACACCTGTTCTGGCATTTTTGTTTTTTGACTCGTCTATTTTCAGCTGCTATTTCTCTGGCAGTAGGGACTATAGAGTCCCACAGGAATTTAATCTCTCCTGTTGTCATAGAGGCGGTTCAACAAAAATGACTTTATAGAAGCTGATTAAGAGAAAGATGAACACTTCTTTTTAAATTTATTAGGCCTTCAATAAAAAGTACTCTAAGAAACTTCATCAGAGACATGGGAATTTGTTAATTATGCACATGAATTAAAATAAATGAATAAATGCAAAGTGTTGGAAGTTGAATTTTCACAGATGCTGCTTGTTAGAGAAACTAGAGGTGAAACTGTATAATCACAGGGTTTTTTTTGCTCAAATTAATATTCAGAATTACAGTTGTGGATGTATCGTGTATATATGGCAGTGACAATAACCAACAATAAATCTTTATCACAAAACCTTAGCATCCAGATGGTAGTACATATTTACATTTAATCATTCAGGTTTAACTGCTGACATGCTCTAATACTGCTAAAGTTGTATATTCCAGAAAATTGAATCTAACACTTTATCTGTAATAAGCCGTCTTTCTGTTTGTTCCCTTAATTATTCATGTTAGGTTGAAGTGCACTTATGATTCCCTTAAAGTTTAATTGAAATTTCATTGTCAAGCAGCTGTATAATCTATAGCCTCCTTTTTCTATTGTCATTTATTGATGTATTTGCAGCTATTCTATAGTTTAATAACAGTTTAAAAACTTGTCCATTGAGTTTCACCATGGATTTTTAAAACATAGCACCCTAGGAGATTATTTGAATATTTGTTATGAAAAAATACAGCATTTCTTTCAGTATTATTCATTTTACATATAAATGATAATTTTTCTTGGTTTATATTTCTATTAGCTCAAAGGTAACTGATTTACTACTAAAATGGGGGAAAATGTTTATTAATATACTAATTTTTGTTCCTCAAAGCAGTTAGGATCGGGATGGGTTAGAAAAGGAAAGCATGAAAGGAAAAGAAAAAAAGGGTGGGACAGGCACACGAGGAGGATGTGTGCCAGTGAGGAGACTGGGCATGTGGGTTATTTTTTATTCATGAGTTGAGGGCGATTGTAAAATAATGAGAAGATTAATAGTTTTAAGAAAAAAAAAGACAGATGTGGAAAATAATGAGAAGATTAATAGTTAAAAAAAGTGATAAAAAAACAACAGATGTGGAACTTAAGAAGGATTTGGGATTTATGAAATGGTTTGGTGAACTGATTTGAAGACAGAATGGGGATTCAGCATCACGATCACGAGCTAACGGGGACCTGAAAGAAGTGGCAGTTGGCATGCTCTGCTAGAGTCAAGAAAGAAAAGAAGAGCTTCTTAAACAGACCAGGAATATTTAAGTCTGGGCAATGAGCTTTAAGGAGTTTAAAGCGCTACTAGGAATAGTGCATTGTTATTTTCTTGGAAACAATAAGACTGTAAATAAAACATTTTTTTTCTTTGTCATCATTTCATCTGAGCTCCAACACCACCAACAATATGTAGCTACCACAAACTTTAAAGACTCCACTCACTTTACTATTTACTGTAGTGGTATAAGAAATGTTTGTATTTGTATTTTTGTTCTTCTCTCTTCTTAACTAATTAAAAAGTTATACTAAAGTTCAGTACATTGCTGTTTGGGCTTGGATTGAAGAATGGAATTTCTACTAGATAATGCATGACAAGCTTGTATTTTTTTGTTTGTTTATTGATGAAGTTATTTTACAAGAGAAGGTGGATGTGCTAAAGTTTTGGGTGCATTTCATTTTTTTACATTCATAAGAAAGTGTTTTTTTTTTTTAGCAGAAACCAGTCTTTTGTCCATTTATTTGCAGAAATTACTGAGTTCTTTTTGGGGCAACAATGATAAGGTTACATAAACATTATATATTATTGTGAGGGTATACTCTATATTAGGTAGTTAACATTTTTTCGTCTGCATGATTCTATTAAAACACTCAACAGAGGCATTTTTAAGCTTGCCATGCCACCTACATACGAATATATAGTCTATAATCAGGCCTTTTTCAAAATGTGGTTACTACAGCAACCTTTTCTGAAAGGTTGTTGAAACCAATGAATACGCTTGTGGATTGTGTTATAAAATTGTTAATTTTTTTTCTGATAATAGGTTCCAGGGATTATTGCTTTGTCTTTACTTAATGTTTGTAAAGCTGCAGAAGCAGGCTTAACTTGATCAACCTGAATATTTCAAGGTCTGAAACAAATATGTGCAGTGGTTCTTGTATCAATTGAAAGTCAAAGGAATAAAAAAGTAGATAAAACTGTCCTCATGAATTTAACAGCTATGTTAAAATTCTCTTTGTGTATACCATTACTAGAGACTGGTTAATCTCATTAAATAGTCCCATGAGCAAATTTATGAGGCTGAATAGGAGTTATGGTTTAAGCAGTTATATGAGATGTACAGTATAATGAGATTGGCTGAGTTTTGGCTGATGCCGTGTGCAGTGGAATGCATAATTTTCAAGATTTCACTTGACAGTAAAACATTTTGTAAAGCCCAAGAAGAAAAAAATCTCATCAGTTTCATCTTTATATATTTATGGTGTCTTGCAGAAATATTCAGATCATTAAAAAAATCCACGAATTGCACAAAATTATAAATCATACTCATCATAAATTTTATTCTCTGATATATTTTTATTTTAAAGCAATGAAACTCAGTTTTATTAAGAATAAAAATAACAATAGGAAATAAGCTGTTTACATAAAAAGGCACAATTACCTTACAATTGACCTGCACCTAATAAATCTTTAAACTGGTATAAAACCCCCACAGTTAAAGGAGCACTGGTCAGGTTGTGAATCTAAATGACAGCTGTGAAAATGAACAATATGGGTAACTCAAAAAAGTTAGAACAAAAATTATACAAATTTATAAATTAGGAAAAAAAATCAATATTCAAGTATGCCAGTGGCCACTGTTAGTTCTTTTATTAAGAATTGTAAGCAATGTGAAATTACCCAGGCTTTTCCTAAAAAAGGTTACCCTGCAAAAGTCTCTGCACAAACAAGAAGGAGACATGTGAGAGAAGCTGCAGAGAGAGACCAACAATCACTTTGAAGGAGCTATATAGTTCAGTAGCTGTGACTGCAGAAGGGTTGCAGCACCTAACTACATCAAGAACTCTAAATAACACAGGCATGTATGGGATATGGTTACAAAACAAACTATTAATCAAAAGAAACATGTGAAAGCAAGTGTGTATTTTGCCAAAAAGTAAGACCAATTTGCTCAATGGGAAAAGGTTTAATGGTCAAATGAGACCAAGACAGAGCTTTGTGGCCACTGTATGTGTGGCCTACATTTAAACACCATACTTGCATTGAATATGATAGTGGTAGCAGTATATGCCCAAGCTCCTTTTCATCATCTGGGGCAGTAAAAGTGGAGGAAAGAATAGATGATACATTAAATACAAGTAAATGCAATAAAACGTGTTTCAGTCTGCTACAAATGTAAGGTTTAGGTGAATGCTCATCTTTCAGTAGGGCAATAATACCAAACTCAAAACGAAAGTAACCTTGGAGTGGTTGAAGCACAATTCTGAATATCCTACAATGGCCCAGTCAAACTCAACATTGCAATCCATTTGACAATCTTTGGCACTCTTTGAAAATTGTTGTGCAGCCATCATCTGACTAACCTGAAGAACCTGGAGCCAATATGCCTGGAAGAAAGACCCAAAATCATTCCTGGTGTGTGTGCAAAGCTGATATGGTGCATGCTTATCCCAGAAGACTTAACACTGTTACTGCTGCAAAAGATGGCTCTTCAAAATATTTAAATGGGGGGACTGAATACTTCTACCGTGAAATATTTATTTTGTCTTTGTTAAGATTTATTTTCTCTCAAGTACAGACAGGAGTACTAATCATAGAAACTACATTGTTTTGTCAAAAAGTATAAACTTAGTTTTTATGGATCACAGTTTTTTCTCACATGAATCCATGGTATGTCTTTTCTCTTGTTGACCTTAAAAATTATGAAGTTGCCATTGGATTCCTAGTAGCTTCTGTGATCAGGCACTCCATTGTTTGAGTATCCATTTTTTGGGAATTGCATGATCATTGTGGTTCCATATACCTTTCACTTTTTATGATAGTATTCACTGTATTTCAAAGGATGGACCCCTTATATTTTATAATCACATCTTGCCATGTTTTTATAGTAGGATCTGTTTTTGCTCACAGTTTGCCAAACAGTGTGTACCAAAACAAATGCCATGTTATGCCACTTTCTAGCCCGCTTAATCCAGACTAGGGTTAGCTGGAGCAAATCCCAACTAGCAATGGGTGTGAGTCCCTCACAGAGCTAACACACACACACACACACACCTGCACCCACACACTAGGGCCAATTAAGTGTCGTCAGTTCAGCTGAACTGCATGTGTTTGGACAGTGAGAGGAAACTGGAGCATCTGGAGGAAACCCATGCAGACATGGGGAGAACATGCTAACTTTGTGAGGGAGGACACGAGACTCAAACCATTGTCTTTTTACGGCAAGGCAGCATCACTACCATCATGCCACCCTCTGAAACAAATGTCTTGTTTTATTCTGATATTCCATACAACTAAAACAGACAATGGGTATTTAACCTGATAATTGAGGAATAGAAATAGCTATACAACCTATTCTTCAGGTTTATTTTAATTTATTTTTTTAAGCATCTTTTTTCATGTTCAGACTGTTGTGGTACAATATCTGAATACATGTATAATAATATGATTTACTATCATGTTTGCTTTTGTTGCTATCAGACTGTAATAATTTGTTATTCTTTTCTCTTGTCACTGTTTATCCATTCACATTTTTCATGAACAGGTTTTTTCCATTACAAGAAGGAGGTGAAGCATAGCCTAATGTAGCAACATCAGGCATAACTTGGATAGAGTGCCAGTCTGTTGCTGCTTACACACTTATTCAAACACAACCAATTCAGGATCTGCGACTAACCTAATATGCTTGTCATGGGATGTGATAAACTTAAGTACTTGAAAATATTCCCATAACACAGCAAGAACATTCACCCCCTACAGTAAGAGAGAGAATGTAATCCCAGTGCTACCCCATAGCAAGTCATGGTGTGATTTAATATATACGTCTATATACTGTATGCAAATGTTTTTGACAATATTCATTTAAGTAATATATTTGGAATCTGTTACCTAAATACTGTATATACATTTTACACATACAGTACTTAAGTGAAAATAATGTTATTGACACAATCATTTTAAAATATTATCCTGAGAGATCATGTTTTACAACTTAACATCTTATCTGTTGTTTTAATGTGAGACTGAATGTTGGTAAAAATAAAAAATATGAAAACGATTAAAGGTTTTATACACCATGTACAGTACTAGGTTAGATTAAAGGTAAGTACAATAAATTCTATACTGTAGCAAATTACCTTAATTCTAGTTTCAATAAAACTTAATCAAGCTTTAAAACACAATATTGAGAACAAAGCGATTGAGCGGTTTGACCAGTGTTTCTCGGTAGGACTGTTTCAGACTATTAATTTCTGGTTCACTGAGCAGTTTTGATGATTATACATTACAGCTACATTACTTTTATTCATGCAAAATCCTACACTTTATGTGGAAACTCTCTTGCCATATGAATCCAGCCTCTTTGAAATGACCTCTGATTTGCAAGTCATAACTTATTCCTGAATAGGACCAAGTTTTTAATTTTTAATACAAAGCCCTTCACTTCTGGTTGCTCTCAATCTATAACTGGCTTACACAACTCATCCATGTGTTTTAATTATTTTGCTTTCTAATAAGATTATTTTGTGTTGCAGTTATTGTTGTTCATTTCAGCACTTTTTTGGAGATTCAGTTCTAATAGAGCTGTTGGTTTAATAACCTACTTTATGTATACCAAGTCTGTTGAGTGGTATTGTTTTCAGTGTATTATTCCTACATAAGATACTAGATAATATTTTTTCTGCCTCTGAAATCCTGTTACTTTTCTGTTAAGTGAAATTTAAAGTCCTCATTTCTTTTAAGGAATCTGGATTTTTAAACTTTATATATTTTATACAATATAACTCAAATCTCAGTAGCAGATGTCACTGGAAAGTGAACTGTTGCAAGAAAATTTGATCAAGGCTCTAGCAATTTGATAAAACATAATTATAATTCAAAGTGACCAAATATAAAATATATAAATTAATTACTTCTTTTAAATAATTTATCTTAATTGAAAATCTTTTTCTTCTTGTTCTTCATCTCTTCCCACTTCTATGTGGGGTCGCTATGCTTGATCAACCTCCTCCAAACAGCTTGGTCCTGCACCTCCTTGCCAGTTAAGCCTTTTTCTTTTAGATCCTCTTTTATTTTATCCATCCACCATCACTTTGGCCTCACACTAATAATTTATGACCCAAGCACATTTGTACATTCTTTCAGTATTGTACCAGTAATTTATAACTTTAATATATCTGTTGTTTTATCCAAGGAATGTATGCTCAGTGTACTAGTTAATGGAAAATGAAAACTGGGACAACAAAAGATTGTACAGATGTACATGATCAAAGATTTTGAGCAGAGCCATGCATCACTAGGATAGCTAGCCAATCATTTATGTCTAATGTAATGTCACGTGTTCTTGAGCCCCATGTGTGATTTTAACATAAAAAGGCTCATCCGTGAGACCAAAAAGCAATGACAGAAGAAGTAAGGCCAGAGACTGAGGCACATCAGAAAAAGAGAGTGAAACCATTTCATCTGGACATCAGAGAACATAAATTATGCATCACACAAATTGCTGAATTGAAAAGTAGTAAAGACAACATCCATTCAGTGAGCTTTCTAAGATTATATATATCCAGACTTTGCTATGTATTTTTTATGTTATTCTTTATTTTATTGGTATGTTGCTGCTTTATTTATTGTTTTTAAATAAATATAAGGGCACCTAGTGCAGGGGGATTTTACCATTTGCTTGGCCCTGCTGGTTTATTGAGGCTGAGAGGTCACATCTCAATAGGAAGAACAATTTCGGTAGAATTAAGACACACCATTGGTAAGTAAATGGTATATATCCAAAAGGTGTGTGAGGTTTCATGTGTCTCTTGGACACCTATATGTTGTTAGTGTCTGTGATAGTGAGTCCTTATGTGGAGTACTAGGGAGTGATTGGCAGTGCAGAAAATCAGATATGCGGTACATACAGTATGTAGATGACATCCTGTGTAGAGTACTAAGGAATAACTGATAGTGCAGAAATAACTCATACTGTAACTGTGTGTATGTGTATCTGTGTGTCTGTCAATGTAAAAGGTTGAGAGCAGACCAGTCTAGTACCAAACATTTTAAGTCTCACTCATTCCTCAATAATTATTCAGTTAAACAGACATGCTCAGTATAATAAATTAAGTGCAGCAAAATCTACAACTAGCAGTGAATTTGCAAAGATTAACTAATATGGTGATTACTAGTCACTTGACATAACTTAATAAAAGGTTCAACTTTCAAAACAAGGAATAAAAGAAATGCATAAAAAAGAAACAGTATAATACCAGTGCAGAACCCATTATCTGGAAAGAGAACTAGTATAGTATTTTAAATCACATACTCTAGGCTGAAACTGCTTATTCATAAAATGTAAAATACAAGACAAATACAGTCAAATAAATCATTAACAAGCTATGCTATAACGTAGATTATGAAATGAGTTAGAGCTGTGCATTAATGCCACAAATGTTACAAAGCTGGATTTAATCAAAACAGTTTCCTACATCTTATATAAAGGTTAGACTGCTCAGACTATCATCAAGAGTTCATTGAATCAGTGATGCAGAGAGTAGTCTGGATGTTCTTTTCTCTAGCAGTTAGCTAGTTGAGAGGGGGTGTCATGATTGCTTTACAGCTGAAATATTATTGTCAACTTGATCCATTAGTGTCTGAAACCCATTATACATAACACTTCTGTTGTTTCAGTGGCCAGGGATAAAAAAGAACATGCTGATAATGTTTGAGAGTGAACGAAAACAGGCTCAATATTAGGAGTAATTTCATTGAAAGAGATGTGAGAAGGGAATTAGTGTCCAGTTTTTCAATGTTCAGTCAATAGCCTTTCCAGTCGTATCATGCCATCAGTTATCTTTGGAGACATAAAATGGGGCCTTTGTGTCTAATATATTGCTAGAAAAGCTATTTAAATCTTGAACTAAAAATTGAAAACAACAGGTAATCTTAGTGGAAGAATAGCTAAATAGACAAATGGTTAGTCACTGCAGACTAAATTACACCCATACTGCTGATTAGTGAACATTTGTGTGAAGCTGAGCAGCATGGTTTTATACGTTATTAAATAAAGATGAGTGATGACTATTTGAAATTTCCCCCCTTTTATGACTTTATTTTTGAGTTTTTGCATTGCTTACAATTCTTCTAATTAAATGATTACATGGTAGCTGCAAGTGTTTATCATTACTTCTTTTTGCATTTCCGTATCATCAAACCAACCCTAGAATATATGCAATATTCTAACTTGTGATTGTGTTTTTAGATCTGTATTTTTTAATATATTTAGCACAAAAATAATGTAGTTTGTTCTCTTTTTAACTAAGGGAGAGGTAAAAGACCATGTGCACCATCCATCAGTCATGGCACTAACACTTGGGATATGATTTATGGGGACTTCCCTAGTCTTTTATTCAGTCATCTTCTAAACCTGTTCCATCCAGTTTAGGGTTGTGTTGAAGACTGGTGGTAGGGGATGTGGCCAAGTCTGTCAGACATACATTCATTAACTTAGCCAAATTAGTGTCTTCAGCTAAACTAAACTGTGCATGTTTGGGATGTAAGAGGAAAAATAAATGGAGAAATTGTGGGAATGTACAAATTGCATACTGAAAGAAACCAAACTGTGATGGAAAACCAGTCGCCTTGATCTGTTAGGTAGCAGCACCCACTACTGTGGCACCATATAAGTCTCAGACCATTTCAAAATAATTTTAAAAAATACTGAAAAAAAAATATACTAAACAAATCAACTACAGCACAAGAAATATTATCAATAAAATGCCCAACATATTCACATTTTTTATTTATTTGTTTACATTATTAGTGTACAAACGTTTCAGACAAATTAGAAATGATTGTATTTCTAGCTTTTCCTATTTTTTTATATTGCTGAATTTTCTTCCTGAAGAGTTAGAATGAGCTAATATTGCAAATGCCATCTGTTTCATGCTGTAACATATCTAGCAGCTTGGTGTTAGTTAAACTTGCTGTTTGATTCATTATATGCAGACTTTCAAAGATTTTGTTCTGGTTTGTATCCGTTGCATTTTGCTTCTTTACAAACTGGAGAATAAAATGTAAGGTAAACAAAACAAATGAAGGTACATTAATGTACATTAAGTACATATTAATGTGAAATTTAATGTTAAAACTTGTTTCCTGGTTCCAATTTTTAATTGAACAGTATTTTTTAAATTATTATGAGCATTATTATATCGAGATGCATGTAAATTACAGTGTAGATCTGGCATAATGGCTAAGGCCTACATTCAATTTAAAATATTCTTATACCACACTTCACTAAATACAATCTCACTTTAGATTAGAACAGATTATAGTAAATCCATTTTCAGTACTACACAGGGTGATTGGCTAACCTAGTGCTTTGGTGCTTTGCTTAATTGAGTATGAAACAATCCATCCATATCAAAGCCGCTTTATCCCATTTGATGTCATGGGTTATCACAGGACATCCTCACATAAACGTACAGCAGATGTGTGACAGAGACCTAAGTATTTTCACAAAGGAGAACTATCAAGTAGTGATGCTTTAATAGATTGTCTGCCATTCAAGATTGGCCGATTTTCATCCCAAACGACCCAATCAGTGATTAGTAAATGATTTTTTTAAACCTGCTTTTCTAAGCTTTATGATAATTTAGTTGTAGCACTCCTGTACATAAAGTTTTACTGTACATAAGGAATTGCACATGTTGTTTTGTTGCCAAACTTCCTGTAAACAGAGAGCTGATAATCAGACTTTAGCAGAGGGTGAAGGCAGAAGTACTGGAATTACAAAAAGCAGAATAATAAACTACAAAAAGGAATCTGAGGAGTTATTCTGTGCACGGAGAGGAAGGGGCAGAGTATAAGAAATTAAATGAAAGTGAGATTTAAGTGTGAATGGTGAGTGTGCTTGTTTTTAGTACAGAAGCTCACATTTTTAATATGAAAAAGGAAAGATGGAGAAAAATTTCCCCCCGCTGATTAGTAAACAAAAGGCTGGTGCGCCTAAGATCCAAGTATGTTGATTTTATGTGTAAACTCGTGTTAGCTTTGTATCTTTTTAATAAACATGACCGCTTTATTAGAACAGTGGGTTGTAATTATGATGAGAGTTTTTATTTTCTATTATGGCTTGTATATTATGGGTAAATACAGTATTTATGTACATGTGTAATTAATTTTTAAAAAGTATTTTAAAATTTATTTTATTTTATTTTAATATTTTTATGGTCACTGAACAAAAAGCCTTTAGAATTTCATTTTGTTAGTAAAGTAATGAACAGGTTAACACTTGTGATCTTCAGTTTATTTATAAAAATACCACTTTAGAATTGAACATAAGGCTTCAACATGACTGGTTATGCAGGAGCTTGGTGTAAAAGAAAAACATTTAAAAGGATAAATAAAAAAAGGAATGGGCCAGTTCTAGTAACATGAAATTGGTGATCAGCATCAGCGCTAAAAAACCTGACCAGAATATCCCTACTATTGAGCTTATTTTGGGGGAAAATTGTTATTGTTTACTTATTTTTATTTACTGTTTATTTAGTGAATCTTTAAGCTGAGAAGAAAAGATTGTGCAATTAGTCAAATGTCAAGTCAAGTGGCTTTACTGTCATACCATCCATACACTGTATTGCAGCATACTGTGGCATGAAATAATGTTCCTCAGGACTGTGGTGCAACATATACATAAACACAGCATAAGTGAAGAACCACACTATACATTATTGAATAAATAAAGGGTAAATGAATAGGTAATAATATGCTGCTGCACCTTCTTGGCTATGGAGGTAGTGTTATTTGACCAAGTAATGGCACCTGCCAGATGCACATCATGGAATTTGGTTCTGTTAACCAATTCCAGCATAGAGCACACAATGTACAGTGGGATATGGGCAGCCTGGGCCTTCCTGAAGTCAACAATCATCTCTTTCATCTTCACCACATTAAGAGAAAGAATGCTGCTCTTGCACCGGTCTGCCCATTGTCATATCTCCATTCTTCCAACTGACTCATCCCCATTACAGATGAGACCCACCACTGTTGTGTCATCAGCAAACTTAATGATGGCATTAGAGTTGTATGCAGAGTGAACAGAAGTAAGCAGCCCTGGAGGGTGCTGGTACTTGGTGTGATGGTGCCTGAGGTATTTATTCCAATGCCGACTTCCCGAGGTCCCTGTGTCAGGAAGTCCAGGATCCAGTTGCATAGGGAAGTGTTGTTCCCTATCAGACTCTTCTGAGGGAAGATCGTGTTGAATGCTGAACTGAAGTCTATGAAAAGTCTTCTAGCATAAGTGTCTCTTTTGACCAGATGGAATAGCACCAGATGAAGAATAGATGATACTGTATGGGATCCTCAATGGAATGGTTTGAGAGATAGGCAAACTGGAGAGGGTCTTATGATGCATGAAGTCCAGCTTTTAGATGGCACACAACCACCTCCTCAAAGCACTTAATAATGAGCGGTGTGAGAGCTATAATGTAGGGTGATAGGCAAGACTTCTTCGGCACAGGTATGATGGTGGTGGTTTTGATGCACTTGGGAATGACTTGCCTGCCTCAAGGAAATGTCTGTAAAGATATGGTATGCACATTCCCTGAGAACTCAGTCAAGTATGTTGTCTGGTCCAGGGGATTTGCATGGGTTTACATTCAAGAAAGATCTTCTCACATCAACTGGGGAGAAACACAGTACCTGTTCCTCTTGAGGAGGGATGGAGGTCCTCACAGGTATGTCGTTCAGGGCATCAAACTATATGTAGAATTTATTTAAAATATCTGAAAGGGAAGTATCACCACTGCAGACAGGTGGGGTGGTCTTATAGTTTGTCATGTCTTTTGCCATGTGTCTCTGGTGTCCTAGAAGTGGCTGTGAATTTTCTTGCCATACTCTCTCTCGCTTTGATGCATATTTCTCTATGTTTATCTAGTGGCCATAGATGGCAATCATTTTAAGCATAACCCAGATTTTGTGATCAAAACAGCCTGACAACACAGTCCTGCATGACTGAAACAGCTGTTAATATTTATTTTTAATTTATGCTAGTTTTTGTTGTGATCTGCTATTATCCTTCTGTTAAAACATTATGGGAATGTGGCATTATGTCAATGCAATGGCAACCTTCAAACTTTCCTAGCTACTTAAAATATGTTAAAATTAAACTGAAGCATTACTTAAGCGTGACATTTATGTAATATAGTAATGTAATGTGGAGAGTGTATTGGATTCAGTTTGTTACTGTGTTTTTTTTTTAATTAGTATTTCTTCAATAACAGTTGTAAAGCAGCCAACAATGCTAAATGAAATGACAGTGGTATTTTAAAATAGAAATTACGTTTTATTAAATTTTCTGCCATGCATCCATACATCAATTTCCTTTTGCATCTTCTTATTCCAGCATCAGGTGGTCAGAGCCTGGGATACATTGGTGCTAGGCAGGAACCAGTCTTGGACAGAGCAGGTATTTTTATGATGTGGGAGAAAACTGGAGTGTGTTTTGGGAAGTCATTCAGATTTACAGCAGATGGGAACTTGAAAATGCAGCATAAACAGTAACCAAACCAAACTCTGAGCCCAAGCCTCCGATATCTGGGAGGAAACTGGCAGAGCCATGCTACTTGACATAAAAAATATTTGTGAATGTCAAGTGGACTGAAGTGTTTAGTTCCAATAAGGCCGAATAGCAGACTGTGTGTTTTACTTCTTGAGATAATTAGGACTATTGCAACCAACATGTTTATATCAAAGTTTAACCATTATTGTAATATGAATGGCTGTTGCTATGGGGCTTAGGGCTATAAAGTTGGCAGCCCTGTAATTTATGTACCTAATTAGGGACTTTGCCATTATCCCCTGGGCCTAGCCAGGCATCTCTAAGAAATCTCAAAGAATTCTCAATAAATCATTCAGCCACTTTTAATCTACTTTTCTATATTAGCACACTACTGATAAACAAAGTCCATCCCGAACATATTTATTTTGAACATGAATGCTAAACAAAGTCAACAGTATAAAATATCACTAGAAATCAAAAAACTTTTTAAAATTCTGATTTACCTGAGACAACCTTTTGTAGTCATGTACCTAACTTAATAAATTGCTTTTATAAGCAAGTTCAACTAAATGTAATTGTGCTTTTTGATTTTTAAAGCTTAATTACGAAGCCTACAACAGAGTTATGTGCTTGTTTTAATTAGTGTTTGAAATTCCATAGATACCATTATATTTAATTATTTTTCTTGCATGTAGTTACAACAATATAAATAAATGGATAAAATAATTCAACTCTTAATTCAAAATCAAAGCTCAAAATATTTTTATTTTAAATCATATTATTAACAAACTGAAACTTTCAATTGGCATCACATTGTAATGACCTGTTAAACCGATTGCCAGACAGCAGCAGAATTTCAAGGTTTCAAATTATGTTCAAGTTTTAATTTGTTTTGAAGCTGACAACTGTAATTTAATTTTTTTTCCTATATTGATAATGAGAAGATTACAGATACAGTATACAACTCTTTAATCTACTAGTAAATTAAATAAGTGAATGGCTACAAAAGATACCTTTGTTACATGCTTTGGCATAAGTGTTCATTTTAAATTTGTATAAAAGCTGTGTGAGATTTAAAAAAGCATTACTTATAACATTACATATACAGTAACTACTGCATGTGCTTGTTTAGAAGTGTTAACTGATTCATTTATGCTAAACACAAAAGTCACTGTCATACCAGAAAATTTTCACAAACTTAGGGCTGTGATATAAAGCTGGATGAGATGCCTATTAGAGCATGAAAATTCAATCAACCGACACATAAAAGGAAATTTTAGGTGTCTCATTTTAAGCAGACTAGTCCCCCTGGTATTACATGGAAGATCAGCTTTCCATAGTCCATGACTGTGAAAGCTAGGCATTGTTGTGATGATTAGTTTTGTACCAGTAGTTTTCTCCAACCTCTGTTTTGTGTGTGTGTGTGTGAAAAACACACATAATGAAAATAATGTAGCTTGTTTGCCTTATCTGATTTCCGATCTGGCAGTGTGTGGTAGAAAATGGTTTGTCAGGACAAATTTGTCAAGAGTTCTTCAATAAGTAATTTGTAAAGGTACAAAAGCTGTCCTTCAAGTTGTTTTTTCTCCTTCAGGATGATTGTTATTTCAACTTTTATCCTGGGCATACTCACTTTTTAAGAAAACCTTCTTTTATAAGGAAAGCTTTCTTAAATTATATTTTATGAAAGTTGAAATAAAATGAGCAATTTTAAAGTTTGAAAATTCTGTCAACAAACTAAAACACCTGCACACTTTTAAAAATTGCCAGATTTTCAAAAAGTTTAAGAAAATCCAGAATGTTTACATACTGATCTCATTTTGATCTATGTCAACTTTGTTTATATAGCACATTTAAAACAACATAGGAATGCTGTGGCCAAAGTGCTTTACAATAATAGAATTAAAGAAAAACATACAATTAACATGAATAACATATATAGAAATAAAATAAATGAACATAAATAAAATAAATAATAAATAGAAGTAATGTTACATAATCACAATGAGGAAACCATCAGTATTACTGAAGGTCACGGAATGCAAGTGAATAGAAATGAGTCTTTAATCTTGTTTTGAACAGTTGAATTGTAGACGACTCCTTTATGTGATGAGGTAAAGAGTTCCACAGGCGAGGAGCAGCAGCTGCAAAAGCCCTGTCCCCCTTAGTTTTACAGTTGGTACGAGGGACAACAAGAGACAACTGACCAGAAGATCTAAGCATTCTGGATGGCTGGTGTAAAACACACAATTCGGATAAATAGGCAGGAGCAAGCCCATGTAAAGATTTAAAAACTAGCAACAAAATTTTAAAATCAATTCGAAAACTGACAGGCAGCCAGTGTAAAGAAGCTAATATTGGATAAACAGAGTCATACTTTCTTGCCCCAACCAGAAAGCGAGTGGCAGCATTCTGGACCAACTGTAACCTGTGTATCAGGGATTTGCTAATCCCAGAATACAACGAGTTGCAGTAATCAAGGCGAGAAAATACAAAAGCATGAGTAGCTTTTTCAAGATCCCTAGAAGATAAAAAAAAGGCTTGATCTTACCTAATGGACGAAGCTGGAAAAAGCAACTCTTGATTACAGAATTAACTTGTTTCTCAAAAGAGAGGTTACTGTCAAAGATAACACCAAGATTGTGGACTTGAGGTTTGCAAAAGACAGAGAAAGAGCCGAGAAGTCCAAGACCAATTTGGGCTTTAGCTGATGGACCCACTATAAGCACCTCCGTTTTATTTTGATTCAGATCAAGAAAATTATTAGCCATCTAGGATCTTAGTTCAGAAAGACAGTTGTGCAGTTGATTTATTGCAGAGTTGCAGATGGGAATATAAACCTGTGTATCATTAGCTTAGCAGTGAAAACAAATGTTAAATTTCCTAAAAATAGCTCCAATAAGGTGAAGGTATATAGAGAATAAGATAGGACCCAAAATGTATCCCTGAGGAACACCACATTTAAGAGGAGCAGTAGATGAAAAAGAGGAATTTAAAGTCACTGAAAAGTGTCTGCCAGTTAGATGTGACCTGAACCAGTTAAGAGCAGCCCCTTTAAGCCCAATAAGATGTTCAAGCTGCAACAGCAATATCTTGTGGTCAATAATGTCAAAGGCAGCAGTCAGGTCCAGGAGGACAAGGACCACAGTGCCACCTGAGTCAGTAATAATAGAGATGTCATTGAATACTTTAAGGAGGGCCGTCTCAACACCATGATAACGCCTAAAGCCAGATTGATAGATCTCAAATAAATTATTGGAGTTAAGGTGATCAACCAATTGATTATAAATAATTCTTTCTAATATTTTAGCCAGAAATGCCAATTGGGAAATTGGGCAAAAATTGGCTAAAACTCCAGGATCTAATTCTGCCTTTTTTAGACCAGGACACACTGTAGCATGTTTAAAAAAAATGAGGCCACAACCCCCGCACTAATAAAATCATTGATAATGGCTAGTAAAGATGGGCCCAAAACATCAAAGGCTTCCACTAAGAGGCGTGGTGGTACAATATCAAGAGGACTGAGAGCTGGTTTAAGGATGTCAATAGTTCTTTTTAGCTATGAAAGTGAGACAAGATCAAAAGATTCAAATACAATACCATAATTAACAGTAGGAAGTTCATAGTCAGTTGGAACAATACCACAGCGAATTTTATCAATTTTACTGACAAAGAATGAAAGAAATGAAAGAACACATGAAAGAACAGTGCTATTTAATCACAGAATGAGGGTGAACGGCCGCATTAATTGAATTAAATAAGACCCTAGGATTCTTAGAATGACGGGAAACTAAATCAGCGAAGAAATCATGTTTAGATTTCTTAACTGTAACCTGGAAGTTGAATAGAGAAGTCCTAAAAATCTGTTTAAAAACAATCAGTCCATCTTTCTTCCAACGCCGTTCCGCAGTTCGATAGGCGCGGCGCAGCGATCGTGTAGTTTCATTTAGCCAGGGAGCAGGTCTTCCCTTATTACAGCGTATCTTGAGCGGAGCAATTGAGTCTAATACCGTTTTACAAGAAGAATTAAATTCTAAGACAGAATCATCGATACAATCATATTGGACATGCACATCAAGACTAGAGAATATGGTTTTAAAATCAAATATAACAGAAGAATTTAAAAAGCGAGAGCAGCGTGAAGCACAATTAGTAGTAGGGACATCTAGAGTAATATTCAAATCCCTCATTATAGAAAAGTGATCAGTAAAAGAAACATTGCATAAATCAATATCATTAACTGAAATATCACGTGTAAGAATGAGATCAAGGGTGTGACCGAGAGAGTGAGTTGGCATATTAATGTGCTGGATAAAATCAAATGATTCCAATAGTGATAAAAAGTCATTAACCAAAGGTTTCGATTGACAACAAACGTGAATGTTAAAATCACCAACAATAAGTACTTTGTCATGGGAGAGGGTGATATCAGACAGGAGATCAGAGAATTCAGAAATGAATATATCATTAATTACAGGAGGTCTATAAACCACAGCAAACAAAGAAGGGGAGCTGCACACTTCGAAAAGTTGCAGTTCAAAGCTACTAAACGGACCCTTTGTAAGGCTCAGACACAAGAACGTACTTTTAAAAACAGTGGCAATGCCCCCACCATGATGTGTCAGACGAGGAGAGTTTAAAAGTCAATAACCTGATGTTACCAAGTCAGTAAAACATGAAGAGTCGCCATTTACAATCCAGGTCTCAGTGATGAAAAAGAAATCCAGATTATTTGAGATAATAAAGTCTTGCAGAATAAAAGTTTTATTAGACACTGATCTCACATTCAAGAGAGCAGCCTTGATAGAAGTAGATAGAAGCTCGCTGCGGGATGAGCACAGGTGAGCGTGCGAAGATTAGCAGCATTTACTCCCCGAGAGCACACCGAGGAAAAGTGATGCCGCCTTGAAATGGAGAAATTAAATCTGGTGTCCAGCACCCATGAACCAGGGATGGAGTCCTGTGCAGGTTAAGATGGGTCGTAGGCAACTTGCAGGCATCGGGAAACCAAGCTCTGGGACTTGAGTCGACATTGTTTAATAGCAATACCGGCTCTTTTTCCACGTCGGTGGCAGGTGCATTTGCGTCTCCGAGAGGCATTCAGCTCACTGATACAGGTAAACACCGGCGTCCAGGTGAAGAAGTCAGCAGATGAATAAAACAAAGGTGGAGGATCACATAATATCCCAACAGGAGATGAAAATTGAGAGGAAAGAAAGCAAGAAAATATGTTAAGTAAAGAATCATGATCGTAGGATAGTGGTCGTTGGGATAAACTAATACAAAAAAACAAAGATAAAACATAGATTAGCGAGACGATTAGACGGCCAGCCACACCACGGCACAATCTTCAAATAAATCTATCTATCTATCTATCTATCTATCTATCTATCTATCTATCTATCTATCTATCTATCTATCTATCTATCTATCTATCTATCTATCTATCTATCTATCTATCTATCTATCTATCTATCTATCTATCTATCTATCTATCTAATTTTGGAATGGTTTTTGGGCAACCTGTACTTGACCAGTACGGAAACCAGAATGGAATTTCTCAAATAAATTGTAATGCATAAGGTGTGACTGAAGCTGATTGGTGATTACTTTTTCTAGTATTTTAGAGAGAAAGGGTAAATTTGAAATAGGCCTATAATTATTAAGTATGTGTGGGTCTAGGTCTGACTTTTTAAGTAATGGTTTAATGACTGACACTTCTAGTATATCAGGTACTGTGCCATGCAATAATGAACTATTGATAATATTTAGAATAGGCGCTGCAAGAGCATCCATTGCAAGTCTCTCCAACCTCAAAATATTATTAAGTGAGTCAAAGATATCAGCATTTCTGCATTTGCTTCCTTTATTTTTAAGAAAGGGACAAATGAAAGGAAGAACATTAAGAACCAATGAAAGGAGAACAAAATTCCTGGTACTTCTAGTTCTACCTTCATAAGTGGTTACTCTGTGTTTCTGGTGGGGTAGCTCACCCACTTGCCATCTCTTAAATACCACATCAAAGCACTTTCAAATACCACATCAATGTACTTTCCTATGTATTGTCTATCCTTTCTCTCTCTCTGAGCTATTTTGCCTTTTTCTTCAAACAAATGACCCCCCTCCACCAGACATTAAATCCAAATGCATATTTAGAGAGTGCCCTGCTGTGAAGTGATTGTGAGTCAGCTCTAGTTCAAGGCAAACCTCTCTTTGAGTATATTAACATGAAAGTGTCTCTATAATCCAAGTCCTTTGTAGTTCAAGGATGTCCAGGTGGCTCAAACAGCTTTTAGGGTGACTTCTATTTAGGAACAATGGACTGCTGTGTAACAAATTAAGTGATAAAAGCTGCCCTTAACTTCGAAATGATGGCATGGCTCCAAATGATTCGACCAGGAACAACATACTGCACACTGTCAGCCAAGATGTGTTCTGGCCAGATCTCAGCTTTGCTATTTCTTTTGTTCTCTTCGATACGTTGTTTCTATAGCTGTTCATGTCCCTTCAGGGCTTACATCCCCTAGCAGAATTTACCTCCTCATGGGGTTGTAGAGTTGTACTGTCATTGCAGAACCACTGTCAAGTGGTTGTTCTACTTTCTTTTTGACCAGTGCTAGGCCATTATTTTCTGTGCACCACTTAAATACCTGGTGGGCACAAGGAGTACAATCTTAAATAAGCCTTGATTTTTTTTTTTTGCAATGCACTGCAGACAATACCTGTGACACTGCAGATAGTTTTGGGATGACACTACATGTGTGTTCAATCATTTAACAAAACAACAGGTAATCATACCTTTTACATATAAGATATACATCTTTAGAAGAATGCATTCACAATGTCAGATGGGTTTATGAGTAGCAGCACTGCATTCAATACATGAAAACCTTGTTTCTTTGTGTACAGTGACATGACAGCACAATAAACATTACATTTTGTATAAAATCTTGTTAGATGTTTATGTACAGTAGACATTCTGTTGTCTACTTGTATGCTTTTGGTGCACTTCACTCAATAAGATATATTGGCGGATATTGATAATAGCCCTCTAAATATTTTCATGTGTCTTATTTGTAACCGATATGCTATTTATATACTAAAGTGAGAGCGTGGTCTGAACCATCACTGTTGCTGTGTTTGTAACTGTTTATGTAATGTACTGTATATCTTTACTACTGGGAAGTGAAATAAACATCCTGTGGGTATGATACCACAGAACTGGAATTGGAGTATGAGAATCATGTTAAGAACATGATTACACACAAAAGATGATACAACATTGTGTATTTAGTACGATCATGTTTTACAGCATAATCACCTCCTAGTACTACAAGATAATTCTGTATGCATGTATCATAGAGATGACGAATGTCTTTCTATGGAAAGTCAGTCCATGCTGTTCAACATGGAGGCACAACTGGTTGAGGTTCATTGCTAGTTGTTGGGCATTGGAAATATGCCATCCAATTATAAGAACACAATAATGTAGGAAATTTGACAAATGACAACTTAGCTTTAGCTAATAGCAAAGCTGTCCCAGTATCTTATCCAGATACTACTTAAAGATTGTCATTGTTTCTGCTTCAACTACAACCCCAAATCAGAAAAAGTTAGGATGGAATGGAAAATGCAAATAAAAAAAACACAATGATTCTTAAATTTACATTGACTTGTATTTCATTGCTGACAATGTGTCTGGTCATCTTCATTTCATTTGCTAATATACATCCATTCCTGCATTTCAGGCCTACAATCCATTCTAAAAAAGTTGTGATGGTAAAGCATTCACCACTTTGTAATGTTGCCATTCCTTCTCACAACACTTAAGATGTTTTGGCACTGAGACTACCAAGAGAAGCGTTTTGGGTGTTATTTTGTCCCATTCATCCTGCAAATATGGCTCAAAGTGTGCAACAGTATGGGATCATCGTTGTTGCATTTTTCTCTACACATTCCCTGTTGGTGACACATGAGGACTGCAGGTAGACCAATCCAGAACCTATACCCTCTTCTTCCAAAGCCATGCCATTGTAATGTGTGAAGAATGTGGTTTTTAATTTTACTTGTTGAAAAATGGATGGATGTCCCTGGAAAAGATGTTGTCTTGAAGGCAGCATATGTTACTCTAAAATCTCAGTGTACTTTTCTGCATTAATGATGCCATCACAGAAGTATAAATTACCTTTGCTAAGAGCACTGACACAACCCTATAACATGACAGACCTTGGCCTTTGGACTTGTTGCTTATAACAGTCTGGAAGGTCTTTTTTAGTCTTTCTCTGGAGCACATAGCTTCCATTTCTTTCAAAAAAGACCTGGAATAATAATTCATCTGACCACAATACACGTTTCTACTGTGTGATGGTCCATCCGAGATACCTCAAAGCCCAGAGAATTCGAGGCTGCTTCTGTACATTGGTTCACATAAGGCTTCTTTTTTGCACTGAATGTAACTCCATATTGTAGTGCTTGACAAAGGTTTGCAAAAATAATCCCTGGCCTATGTGGTTGTATCAGCTATTGATGAGTGAAAGTTCTTAATGCAGTGCTGTCTGAGGGATTATAGATCATAGGTGTTCAGCTTAAGGCTTGCACCCTTGCTTTTTACTCACTTAAATTCCTCCAGATTCCTTGAATTGTTTAATGATATTATGCACTGCAGAGGGAGAAATATGCAAATCCCTTGAAGTCTTTCTAATTTTCTCACACATTTCTTGACAATCTGGAGATCCTCTGCTCATCTTTGCTTCTCAATCACTCAGCCTTTAGTGGATACTGCTTTTGTACCAAATCATGATTACAGTCACTTATTGACATCTCCTGTTTGAAATCACATCATTATTTAATTATTTTATCTCATTACTGTCCCTAATTTTCCCCCATCCCAACTTTTTTTGTAATGTGTTTCAGGCCTGTGTTTTGTCTTGGTAGAGAAATATATTACTCTACTTTCCCGTTTTGTATTATTAACATCTACCCTTTGTCAGAATGCCTCAAATCTCACAGACTTACCACTGTTTATAAGGTATTATAGTATATAACTTCTCCCCACCGTCCCTTCTACATGTATAACCTCAGACAATTAGGTGTAGTAAAAGACAAGCATGGGTTAAGTTGCAATTTAAACAATATATTATTGATAATATTCATAAATAATAAACAATATGGAAAGTACATTTGAATATTGACAACCATACAACCTGATAAATGGTGATGTGTAGCTTCAGGTGGCACACAGACTTGTTAGTTACTTAAAATGTCTCTAGTTAAGGCATCATTTTGTGGTCAGCTTTCTTCAGAACAGGCCGCATTCCTGTCTCAATATGGCTGCCAAGGTGTGCTCTTCATTGTGTTGTCCTTTTCAGTTCATGGTGTGAGATTGTCTTTCATCAGTTTGGTAAGAGAGAGAGAGAGGGTGAGGTAAAGCAATTTGTAGGTTTTCCGTCCAACCCCTATATCCAATAGGGCGACATGGTACTTAAAGGCTTTTGATACAAGCCAGTTGCAAACAGCCATACTTCAGACCAATGGGGGAATAGAACACCTTCACACCTGCCCCAAAAACCATATGTTAAGGTAAAGCTTGGCAGTTAGGCAGCTTGGCTTTACTATGGGGGTTGAGAGACTTCAGAGAAACGTTAGCCAAACTTGTTTGAGGCACTTCCCCCAACTCTGTCGTAAAATTCACTTACCTGACTTAGTTCGGGGGGGTGGGTAAGAATGCTTCTTACTAATGCAACACTAATATTACATTGCTTTAACTAAGTTACAAATAAAGACATACAAAATATTTTCAACTTGTATGCAAAATTTCACATCACACCAGCAATTAAATAAAAGTCAAATTTAAGAATTGCTGCATTTTTGTATTTGCATTTTCTATAACATCCAACTTTTTCTAATTTGGGGTTGTACATGTCTCTATATTTTCTTCCAGATTCTGTTAATTCTTTCAGTAGAGAATCCCTTCCTGGCTTAAATCCTCAATACACATTTCCTTAATTTCCAATAGTGTCCTTAAACTGAAAGAGTTCAGCTGAGTCTGCTTTATTAATAACTTTTCAGGATTTTGAAAATCTGCTTTAGATTCCCATTCTGTCTCCTCTGCTTTAGACTGAACAGGTTTAGTTCTCTGAGTCTCTCAGAACAGGACTTATTCTTAAGTCCTGGGATGTACTTGGTTGCTTTCTTCTGCAATGCTTCAAGTGCTGTTGTGTGTTTCTTGTATTGTAATGGCCAGAAGTGCACACATACTCCAGAGTCATTGAGATGCATGGGCAGAATATGTGTATGCATTATCTTTATTGGAAGAGCACATCTGCCATTTCACACATGAGTCAAAGCTGACTGGATGATGTTCCTGACATAGATGGTACTGGTCAGTAACCCATCCCACCAAACTCCAGATTCGAATTGCCACTGTAGCTAACAGCAGCCCACATCATAATGCCTGGCATGAGCCTTGTATTTTGTAGCTATACACAACAGACACACAACAGACTGCTGGCATGAATGGCATTAGTAACAAATGAGTGGCAGTCTTTCCAAGGGGAATGCATGACTGCAGTCCTTCTTCAAGAAGATAATTGCATATGGTCCGAGTGGACAATTCTGGGGTGACAGAAGTGTGTGCTGTTTGTTCTACCACAACTTTCTTTTGAATACGCTGGGTTGTTATGTGTATCCATACACTCACCTTTTCCCCTCATCACAAACATTGATGCGCTGTGCACACCTGCCATCTAATCTGGTTTGCAGTTTGATGAAAGTTCCATCCAGCTTCATGAAAGCCTACTATACATCCCTGATCAAATTTCATTATTTGGACGATCAAATTATATACTGTATATATATATATATATATAATAATATATATATATGTATAATTTATGTGACAGATAAAATTGGATTTTATTTGATGTGATTTGATTTTACTACCTATTTAATTATCCTAAGTCAAGTGTTGGCAAAAATAAACACCTCTAGCATAAAAATTATTTATGCTTTGCAGTATTTTTCTCTCTTAAGGACTCTTCAGATGTGTTGATATACTGAAGTCATCCACTTGAACATAACATTTCAGAACATTAAAAAATGATTTTTCAGGAAAAAGCAGCTATAAGGAGAACCATGTTGCCCCCAAATAAAAGTGAGCTGCTAGAAATGGCATACAGAAAGGGGACAACCATGAGCTGTAATGTTGCTGTAATTGGTTGCTGCAAGGCTGTTATTAAATTAGCTGTCTTGCCAAAGACAGCTAATAGAGCTTGCTGGGTGATTGCTTGCCACATAGTACAGCTTTCACTATGTACACTTGCATAATCATCACATTTTATAGATGGTTTTACTTTGCATTTTGTGTTGATTTTTATTTTCTTTCATTAGGCAATCTTTTTTCTTGTGGTGATTGGTGAAAAAGTGATATAATTGAGGCAAAAGGTTCAAATTTTACCTGACCTTGTTTGTGTTGTATTTGGTGAGCTTCCAGGTTAAATGACTTCCTTAAAAAAGGCTAAGCACTTCCATTTTATATTGGCCACCAGTTTTATTGTCCATTCAATATGCAGACTGGAAGGACTTCAGTTAAAACTCCTACAAATGTTGCCTTTCAACTGCTGTGAATTATCCTACTTCAGTGCTTATTTACATGAAGTCAAACAAAAGAGGCTAAGGTACAACTGTTCTCAAAAAACAAATGGAACATTGAGTTCAGACAATTTACCAGTGCTAACCCAGAAAAAGAGTTGTAAGCCAACTGTCACGTTTTTCTTCATTCTTGTAATTATTCTGTCATTTGTCAAGGTATCCAAATTAAGACTTTCTGTACTGTTCTGTGACAGAGTGGTGCATGATAAATGAGTGACCTCCATCCTCATCATTTGCAGAAGTCATCTTGGCCCACCAGGGATTTGAGAGACACATAATGAGGTCTGGGTTAGCTTTTTTATCTGCTGACAGAATACAGTAATATTATCTCCTGTTCACTTTATTTTGGCAGTGACAGGTGAATATACTTATTTTTGGTGGACAGTTCAATGTTACATTCAAATTTCCTTTTTTTTGCTGTTGATATAACACTTAATTCCATAACAGGTTTTGATGAATTTTAAGCCCAAATAATAGATATGAAACTTATTTTTACAGTGCAAAGCTTCTTATTGGATGGAGTTTCTCTATACATTTCTTCCTTTTGTTGCATATAATTTTTATTTTTTGCTGCAACATTTTAGGTTCCCTTATTAAACAGAAAAAGGTAGATGCGATCTTCTAGGCTTTTTGAAAGGGCTTTTCTGCAGTTAGTGAAACCTCTGGGAGAACTTTGAAGTTACAAAGCTGTCAGGAAACAAAATGTTCCTGTCTTTTTATCTAACACCAACAGGAATTATGCTAAAAAACACTACTTTTATGTGCTGCATTAATGCATTTTCACAGAAATCATACATTGCCATAATTATTTGTAACAAAGAATTTGCTAAAGTACTTTAATGAGAAAAGTTATATAGAGTGTCCTGACTAAAAATGCACAAAACCTCTTTCAGCAAATAATTTACAAGCGTGACAAGACCCATATGTTTTGCCACTCTTGATACACAAGAGTATTACAGTATTTTTCATCACAATATGTTATAGATACTTTGAAGAAAGGTATCAGTTATTTTTGCAGTCTATGGGGATGTCAAAACAATGCATTTTATTAAACAAAAGTACATTTCCACAGATGGCACAGTACTAATGTCAGCCCTGCTGAAGAACAAAACTCCACTACATTTCCTCATCATGTCAAGAACACTGTAAAAGGGAGACTGTCCTGAAGATTTTTAAAGAAAAAAAGACTGAGAGATGCAACCACCAAATGTTAGTGAAGGGCCAACCACGTGGTCACTAATACAGTGAGAGAACTGAAAGAACAAAACCAAAACCCAATATGCAAACACAAATTAAGTCAGGAGAGCAAAGCAGACAGGTCCTTACACTAATTTTTTGAAAGCTCCTTTTAGTTTTCTCATTCACTGTAAAATTTTGGAAGATTTAATAACAAGTTTGATCCAAAGAAAGGATACCTAGAGGTGTGCTGCTTACTTAACATTGCATGATGATACAACATGCACGCTGGCATTCACTTGTGTGGTAGCAACTAGGACCTATTACTGTAAACATGATGGCCATTGAAGAATAACAGCAAACTGATGATGTCCAAGAAAACAACATATCACAGAAAAGCAATCACAAAATAACAATTAAAATGAGTAATAATATCATAATAAAGTTTAATCAGGGCATATCATTGCAATTAATTCAAAATACTCACATGTATCCTGCATGGTTCACCCTGTCCAGAGTAGCCAGAGTTGGTGTGTGTAATATGTAGACCAAACATGAGCTGCAATTAGCTTCTGCATGCAAAAAAAAAAAAAAAAATTACAAAAAGAACAAAACACGGGGTATAATCTTATCTGTTTTTCCCATGGTAAATTAACATTGAACTTTTACTGTTATTTAAGAACTAAACAGCATTCACTTTTTCCTTGTGTAGTAAAGTTTAGTGAGAATTTTATTGTGATAATCTTGTCAACATACTGTATATGTATGTAGTCACCATATAAAGTCAAATGATATATTTCCAGTATGATTATTTAATTGCCAAAAAGTACAGCTTTCACTAAATATAACAAATGCTATGTTATCTTAATTTAAATACCTATGAACTTTTGCCATTTGAAGTGATACTCTATTACAAGGATAAGGGCTTATTTAAAAATGACTCATTCAAAGCTATAGTTCATTAGACAATGTACCAATGTGTGTGTTATGTATATTAAGTAGGTGTTCTCAGTCTTACTGTGGAAACTTTTCAAACACCAGAAATCACTCATATATCAAAAACATTTAACACTAGAATTACCAGAGCCTACGAAAAAACTCGTAAATCCGTCCCACCTTAAATCGCTTCTTAAAGCCGTTTGCACATCTCCGCCACAGTCTTTTGTCATCTAAATGTGCTGATAAACAAAAGCTACTAGCAGCCAGCTATTCCATCCCCCCACCGATTTAGAATGAACTCCTAGCTCATGCCTTGCCTTGATTTGATTATTTGGGATTGAAGTGGAGTTTTACAGTGGAAATAATTCTAGCGTTATTTGGAATACACGCATTTCATGTGTGTTCCGTTTCTACAGTATAGTAGTCTGTGCAAACACATTTTTAAAACAGAAACGTTTTTCATATTCTAATAGTAAATGACAAAATGTAGGCATAAACTATATAATGTATGAAGCCTGAAGTCCATATATCAAAGAAACACTTTCACAAAAGGTACAAATAAGAGAACACGTGCGCTTTTCTTCAAAAATATAACTGCACAAAAAAAAAAGCCGCGTTAGCATGCCACATTGACACTCTTACTACAACCGCCGCGGTGGTGTAATGGTATCAGCTCCTGACTGGGGATCAGAGGGTGGCGAGTTCGATCCCGCACGGCGCCACTTCGAGAAATGAACTGCTCTTATTGTTACAATTTTAGAATAACAACATAAATTTCATTTCAGTCTGTAACAGCCGGTGTAACTTATGATACTGGTAAAGGTTAGCTTTTTTTTTTTTTTTTTTTTAATTCACTTTTCATTCTCGCAGTCGATGCATACTAACGCCCCCCGCCCCCCCAAAAGGGTTCTGACACATAAACGCTGGCGAACCTGCCTTCCTTCGTATCTCACCGTCACTTGATTTTCTTTTTATTCGGTGTTATTGAGTATTCCTGCCAGTCCCCACATGTTGCTGTATGCTGTTTCTTTTGTACTCCAGGACATGCAGAGGAGAGAATGATTTCACATTATTTATGCTGTTTTCACATAAAGACTGCAGTATGCTCGTGACTGCATTCTCGTACCAATGCACTTTTTCCATCACCTTTTCCTGTAAGAAGCAATGTACTCACTTCTCTCTATGCTGTGGTTTCTATTACACACCTGAAAGAGACAATATATGTGAAAACTTCATCGCACTAATGCAATATTATTTGAAAACGAACAGCGTCAGATCAGGTGTGAAAATTTTATGTGAGATACGAAGAAGGCAGCTTCGCCAGCGTTTATGTGTCAGAACCCTTTTGGGGTGGGGTGGGGGGGGGGCGTTAGTATGCATCGACTGCGAGAATGAAAAGTGAATTAAAAAAAAAAAAAAAAAGCTAACCTTTACCAGTATCATAAGTTACACCGGCTGTTACAGACTGAAATGAAATTTATGTTGTTATTCTAAAATTGTAAGAATAAGAGCAGTTCATTTCTCGAAGTGGCACCATGCGGGATTGAACTCGCCACCCTCTGATCCCCAGTCAGGTGCTGATACCATTACGCCATCGCGGCAGTTGTAGTAAGAGTGTCAATGTGGCATGCTAACGCGGCTTTTTTTTTTTGTGCAGTTATATTTTTGAAGAAAAGCGCACGTGTTCTCTTATTTGTACCTTTTGTGAAAGTGTTTCTTTGATATATGGACTTCAGGCTTCATACGTTATATAGTTTATGCCTACATTTTGTCATTTACTATTAGAATATGAAAAACGTTTCTGTTTTAAAAATGTGTTTGCACAGACTACTATACTGTAGAAACGGAACACACATGAAATGCGTGTATTCCAAATAACGCTAGAATTATTTCCACTGTAAAACTCCACTTCAATCCCAAATAATCAAATCAAGGCAAGGCATGAGCTAGGAGTTCATTCTAAGTCGGTGGGGGGATGGAATAGCTGGCTGCTAGTAGCTTTTGTTTATCAGCACATTTAGATGACAAAAGACTCTGGCGGAGATGTGCAAACGGCTTTAAGACGCGATTTAAGGTGGGACGGATTTACGAGTTTTTTCGTAGGCTCTGGTAATTCTAGTGTTAAGTGAGATGATCAATGCATCTTTCTTTTAAGGTGCAATAGATTAACATATTTTTGCCTATTGTCCTATCTAAAATCAAAAAGGAATAACTAATTTAAATATATTGCCAAAGTAAATTCCAGTTCTTAAAATATTAAAAAACATGAAAATAGGTTTATGCATTTTCATATGTTAATTATGCATATTTAGAAAAAGTTCTCTAGTAAAGAGCAAATCACTGGAGTCATTTCCTGTCATGTAGAAACATCACATACGTTTGCACTGTTCTGGTAGTATGATAACCACTTTGCCTGTTGTGAGGACAGTCAGGGCCATTGCCATCCTTAAGATGCTTCAGAGACAGAGATTATATTTGGTGCAGTCCTCCATGGCCCCTGGAATGTGCATCTGCTAACCCTGATTTAATGAAAATAAAAAAGAGAGATTGCTAGGGAACAGCAAGGGTGGGCTTCTTGTATAATGCATTTTCGTGTGGGATAAAAAATAAACTAATATGTACGATAGTAGGTTTTTTGTGTATCTGCACAGAAAATGTGTAATATCATGTGCTCTGCCCTCTCAGGTGATGTGAACAGAGGCCATAGGATATGACTGTACAGGGGTGCTGTGGATTACCTACATTATGTGGATATGGAAATAATACAGAAAAATACAAATGTGTGAACAACACAATATACCGTAGTAAGGCTGAACAGTATATTGTTTCAGCATCATTGGGATGTGCATGCGCTCAGTAGTTGCATTGCAGTATATGCAATGTTATTTATTTATTTATATATTATTTCTTGCAAAGACAATTCACAAGAATGACTAAAAAGTGACGCATAAATACAAAATGCTTAGTGGATCAGATATACGAGCAGAATTGAAAGAAAAAAAACAAGCCACGTACAGATACTTATATCAAGACGTGTGTTGTCAAGTAAAGCAAATTAAATGGAAAAACAAAACCAAAATAAAACACGTCCAACCTGTTTGCTGTTTGATACAACAGTTCTCATTTCCCAACTTATCTATAAGACAAGTTTGTGTTATTTACCATAATTTACGATTATGGGTTTTTGGATACATAGAGCTAGGTAATGAGTGTCATGCAGGCTGTGCATGAACAGAGAACCACCATTCAAAATTGTTCTGCAATAAACAAAGTAGGCCACGCTAGTCGTTGATCACAATGGACTTGAAAATGAGCGATGAACAGGAGAAAAACACCGGAAAGGAAGATTGGATTGCAGAAAGAAATGCAACATCAGTCATATGGAATCATTTTGGCTACAGAAAGGATGATGTAGACCAAAAACAGGTACTTTGTCAACAGTGCCTTACAATCCTTGCCACAACATGAGGCAACATGACTAATTTATTTGATCATTTAAATCGGCACCACAAAACTCTGTATGGCGAGCGCAAAGCCAGATCTGAATGCTGTCCAAAGCAAAGAACAGTTTTAGACACATTTGCCAGTGGTACACCATGCAAGGCGGGTTCCAAATGGCATAGAGAAATCACTGTTGCAATAACATTTCACCTCATGAAAGACCACCATTTAGTATTTAACAAAGATAGTTTTGAAAAGATGGTCCAGTTGCTTGACAAGCGGTATGCAATACCATCACTCAACTATTTTTATCATGTCGCCATCCAAGTTTAAAAGCAGTTTTTATGAAAATATATGTCTATGTTGATGTTTGTTATTTATTACAAATTGACATTATTATTTATTAGTTTACCTTTTAAAAGTTTTTTTTTTATAAATATATTTTAAATCGTATTTTTGAAAACCACTCAGGGGACTGGTGTATAGCTGCTAAAGTATTTTTATAATTTTGTTTAAAATGTGTTTACTGTGGGACTCTGGAGGCAGCTAATAGGTACCGGCAGGCCAAGAAGAATGCGGCTTCGGTGGTTGCTGAGGCAAAAACTCAGGTGTGGGAGGAGTTTGGGAAGGCCATGGAGAACGACTTTCGGACAGTTTCGAGGAGATTCTGCGTCTCAGGAGGGGGAAGCAGTGCAGTGTCAACATTGTATATGGTGGGGATGGTGCGCTGCTGACCTCGACTTGGGACATTGTGGGTCGGTGGGGGGAGTACTTAGAAGACCTCCTGAATCCCACTAACATGCCTTCCAATGAGGAAGCAGAGCCTGGGGACTCGGATGTGGGCTCCCCCATCTCTGGGACTGAGGTCACCGAGGTGGTTAAAAAGCTCCTTGGTGGCAGGGCCCCGGGGGTGGATGAGATACGCTCGGAGTTCCTCAAGGCTCTGGATGTTGTAGGACTGTCTTGGTTGACATGCCTCTGCAACATCGCATGGACATCGGGGACAGTGCCTCTGGATTGGCAGACCGGAGTGGTGGTCCCCCTCTTTCAGACGGGGGACCGGAGGGTGTGTTCCAACTACAGAGGGATCACACTCCTCATCCTCCCTGGAAAAGTCTATTCAGGGGTCCTGGAGAGGAGGGTTCGTCAGACAGTCGAACCTCGGATTCAGGAGGAACAGTGTGGTTTTCATTGCGGAACAGTGGACTAGCTCTACACCCTTGGCAGGGTCCTAGAGGGTGCATGGGAGTTTGCCCAACCAGTCTAAATGTGTTTTGTGGACTTGGAAAAGGCGTTCGACCGTGTCCTTCGGGGAATCCTGTGGGGGGTACTCCGAGAGTATGCGGTAATGGACCCCCTGATAAGGGCTGTTCGGTCCCTGTACAACCGATGTCAGAGCTTGGTCCACATTGTAGCAGTAAGTCAAACCCGTTTCCAGTGAGAATTGGACTCCGCCAGGGCTGCCCTTTGTCACCGATTCTGTTCATAACTTTTATGGCGTTGAGGGGGTCCGGTTTTGTGGGCTCAGAATTGGGTCACTGCATTTTGCAGATGATGTTGTCCTGTTTGCTTCATCAGGCCGTGATCTTCAGCTCTCTCTGGATCAGTTCGCAGCCGAGTGTGAAGCGGCTGAGATGGGAATCAGCACCTCCAAATCTGAGACCATGGTCCTCAGCCGAAAAAGGGTGGAGTGCCCTCTCAGGGTTGGGAGCAAGATCCTGCCCCAAGTAGAGGAGTTCAAGTATTTCTGGGTCTTGTTTATGAGTGAGGGAAGAATGGAGCGGGAGATCGACAGGCGGATCGGTGCGGCAGCAGCAGTGATGCGGGCTCTGCATCGGTCTGTCGTGGTGAAAAGGAGCTGAGCCATAAGGCAAAGTTCTTAATTTACCAGTCGATCTACGCTCCTACCCTCACCTATGGTCATGAGCTATGGGTAGTGACCGAAAGAACGAGATCGCGAATACAAGCGGCTGAAATGAGTTTCCTCCTCAGGGTGTCTGGGCTTTCCCACTAACACTAGAATTACCAGAGTCTATGAAAAAACTCGTAGATCCGGCCCACCTTAAAAGTATTCTCAGCTCTCTTTTGTCTTCTAAATGTGCCCATTAACACGAGCAGCAAGCAGCCGGCTATTCCATCCCCCACCGCCGCAGAACATTCACTAAGTTTTCCCACCTCATGCCTTGTTTGATTATCTGGGAGTGACTGAAGTGCTGGAGTTTTATAGTGGAAATAATAGATCGCTATTTGGAACACACGCAGTTCATGTGTGTTCCATTTCTACAGTAATCTGTGTAAACACATTTTTAAAACAGAAACGTTTTTCATATTTTAGTAGTAAATGACAAAATGTAGGCATAAACTATATAATGTACGAAGCCTGAAGTCCAAAGATCAAGTAAAAACACTTCCACAAAAGGTTCACAAATGATACAACAGCTTCCATGGCATAGCGGTAAGATTTGATGACTTGTTATCGAGAGTCCCCGGTTCGATCCCTACTCACTCCTATATTTGCCCTTTTCAGTAGTGAGCTCCTCTTTTTGTTAATATTATACAGTACACACATACATTTGGTTTGCGTCTGTAACACACGGTGTGCATTTATAGGACTTGTAAAAGTTACCTTTTTTTTTTTACTTTTATTCTCTCTAAATCACGATCACGATACATACTACCAAATGGATCTGACGCTGTTATTTTTTATTTGAAACGGAAAAACTGGAGATGTGAGTGGTGTTTTGAGACAATGGAACTGGACATTCATCTGGAGGGATAAAAGCTGACACACAAACGCTGGCGAATCTGCCTTCTTCGTATCTCACCGTCACTTGATTTTTTTTTATTCAGTTTTATTGAGTGTTCCTGCTCATGCTGAATTAGTGTGCAACTTATGGTGTATGATGTCAAAACAACAAAAAAACACAGACGTAGGTATATATGATATTTGGAATTATTCCTTTTATGATCTGTATAGTACATTTCATAAAACTTTGTGGCACGGATGCAACATTATTCATATTATTCATATTCATTCACATAACATCTTGCGGTTTGTGATCAGTGACTGCGTGTTTTTTTCCCGATCTTGCCAGTCCCCACATGTTGCTGTATGCTGTTTCTTTTGTACTCCAGGACATGCAGAGGATAGAATAGTACAGAGCAGTAAGTTCAGCGCTATATGCAATAATCAGATTCAAATGTTAACTGTTCACACACACGCAAGGATAGTCTTTCCTACATTTACAAGGTGTGTACCTGTTACAATGTACATGCTTCTCTTTATGCTGTGGTTCCTATTACACACCTGAAAGAAAAAAAAGATCAACATGTGCGTTGATACTGCAGCACTGAATAAGCTCACGTGCTCTAACATCCCCCCCAAAAAGAGTAGCTTACTACTGAAAACGGCAAATATAGGAGTGAGTGGGGATCGAACCGGGGACTCTTGATCACACTTGGTTTGCGTCTGTACTTGCGTTGTTTTCAGATCGTGGTTGGGGGGGAAGGGGAGGGGTGTTAGAGCATGCGAGCTTATTCAGTGCTGCAGGATCAACGCACATGCTGATCTTTTTTTTCTTTCAGTAATAGCGCCAACATAAATCCACACCCGATCTGACGCTGTTCGTTTTCAAATAATATTGCATTAGTGCGATGATGTTTTCACATATATATATCGTGATTGTGATTTAGAGATAATAAAAGTAAAAAAAAAACGGTAACTTTTACAAGTCCTATAAATGCACACCGTGTGTTACAGACGCAAACCAAATGTATATGTTAACTGTATAATATTAACAAAAAGAGTAGCTCACTACTGAAAACTGCAAATATAGGAGTGAGTGGGGATCGAACTGGGGACTCTCGATAAAAAGTCAGCAAATCTTACCACTACGCCACGGAAGCTGTTGTATCTTCCTAGAACCTTTTGTGAAAGTGTTTACTTGATCTTTGGACATCAGGCTTCATACATTATATAGTTTATGCCTAAATTTTGTCTAAAATATGAAAAACATTTCTGTTTTAAAAATGTGTTTACACAGATTTACTGTAGAAATGGAACACACATGAAATGCGTGTGTTCCAAATAGCGATCTATTATTTCCACTCTAAAACTCCAGCACTTCAGTCACTCCTAGATAATCAAACAAGGCATGAGGTGGGAAAACTTAGTGAACGTTCTGCGGCGGTGGGGGATGGAATAGCCGGCTGCTTGCTGCTCGTGCTAATGGGCACATTTAGAAGACAAAAGAGAGCTGAGAACGGTTTTAAGGTGGGCCGGATCTACGAGTTTTTTTGTAGACTCTGGTAATTCTAGTGTTAAAGATAGGGTGAGAAGCTTAGTCATCCAGGAGGGGCTCAGAGTAGAGCCACTGCTCCTCCGCATCGAGAGGAGTCAGATGAGGTGGCTCGGGCATCTGATCAGGATGCCTCCTGGACGGCTCCATGGTGAGGTGTTCCGGGCACTTCTAAGCGGGAGTAGGCCCCAGGGAAGACCCAGGACACGCTGGAGGGACTGTGTCTCTCGGCTGGCCTGGGAACGCCTTGGGATTCCCCTGGAAGAGCTAGAAGAAGTGGCCGGGGAGAAGGAAGTCTGGGCATCTCTACTCAAGCTGCTGCCCCCGCGACCCCATCTCAGATAAGCGGAAGAGGATGGATGGATGGATGGATATGTTTGCTATTTTGCTGAATACCAAAAAAGTTTTTTTGAAAATAAAATGTTAAATGGAATATTTTATTAGTTATTTTAATTTGGTATGTGAAAATAAAGCTTTAATGCTCTGTTTTAACTGGGAGAACAAATATATAGCTTCCTCTAATCTTCTTTATCCCTTCTAGGCAACATCCTGCTTTATTGACAGATGGGTAGTGATGGGCAAATGAAACTTCATGAAGCATTTGTTCTATTTTCTGACAGCACTAAATATACAGGTTATATAGCATTAGAGATAAAGACAGGGAGGTCACACACTCAACAGGTTTTAAGAGTCATTTTTCATTTTTTAAATTCTTTTTATTTTCTATACAGCAGATTCTCTCACCTTCCAAAATCAATCCAAGCATTCTAAAATGATTTATTCTTTGAAAATGGAATGATTCAGGTCAGCAGTTGAAAATTCCTGGAGTTTTTAATATCACAATATATATCACAGAAAAAAAAATTGCAATATCAGTGTTTTCCAATATCGTGCAACCCTATACTATAGAGAGTCGACTTTTGAGAGAACAGGCAGGTGAGACTGCAAAGGTCCACTTGAGACTCAGCGTTGGTGTGGAAGTTGTAACTGCACACATTGAAGGAGGCTCAGATGGAGGCACAGTGAATAGCACAGCAGGTTGGACCGGGCATCTGAAAGGACCATTACATTAAACAGCTGCTTTTGTTGTTATGCTGGTGATTCAATCTCAGCGGGCTGCCATCATCGTAATAACCTGAGGTATGGTGGAGTAAGTACTGACACAGACACAGCAGCTGTTTAATGGTCTCTGAAAGGATCCTTTATTGTCTTTTTAAGAAAGGACCCTTATCAATTTGCGTTGCTGCCCCAAGTAGATGCCTCTCTTCCTCCTCAACGGGGACTGTAGTTCTAGCAAGCCTACACATTGTTATCGGCCATCTTCTTTCCTTTGCTGGGTCCAACCTACCATTCTGTTCATCACGTCTCCTTTTAAGCTCCTTTAGCATGTGCACTTCCATCACCCCTGTAGCATCTCACCTGCCCCTTTGTAGATTCACCTGTCAGCTCCCTCACAGTTCGAGTTGCTTGGATACTTTACTTGTGCATACATTTTTTATACAATTATGCCCAAGTCTCAATTGCCGTATTTTTATGAAGCCTTAAACTATCAGCTTTTCTGTTTGTTATTTATAAAGCAGCCATAATATAGCAATGGGAGAACACTGTTGACTCTTAAGACAAATAACAAGAAGAGACTGCAGTTATTTGAGAATTATATGATTCAGTATTATGCTCAGTGATATGCTCAGTGTTTGAACCTTGCTTAAATCCTGGTTGTGGTACATTCTCTATAAAGTTTTTACTGTGGATTTTCTTCATGAAATTTATTTCTATTGTGTAGACAGACACTCCGGTCAACTGACTGCTTCAAATATTCTAAACATGATTGTCTCATTAGTTTTGTTTATGTGCCACCTTTGATGTACTGTTGTCACTAGTCTTGTTCCATGTTTCAAGATAGATTCCAGCTTGTGTAGACCCCAAACAGTGAAGTGCCAAAACAGTTTAGGCTTTACAGTTTACTTTATGTGTAACTCATCTGTGGCTTCCTCCTTTCTTCCCATTCTCACCCATAAGACTCCCTCGCTGTGTTTAATTAACACCTCCGCCTAATCCTTTTATCTTGCTTCAGACTGTTTCTCATTGTTTATACTCTAGTCATACCTTCACTCATCTCTTTTTTGTATGCATATCTGCTTTCACCTCCATTCCTTTTCCAGCTCTAATTTATTTTGAAGAAGACCTTCAGTGACAGACTTTATGATTTTTTAATAAACAAGGCAGAGGTAATGTTAGCAGTCCTTGCTGCTTTATCACTAGTTTATTGTGTAAAAAATGACATTAAATGCTGATCCTTCTGTATTTGTGAAGTTTTGTTGCTTTCCATAGATCATTTATTTCCATCCAAAGAAATGTTTGTGTTTGCTTATTTTGAATTTAACAGCAAAAGAAGCAACTTTTTGACCTTCAAGATATTTTTCCTTAACTTTCAATTTCATTTCAGTTTACTATCAGTCAATATTTGTTTTTTGTATCATTCTTCAATCAATGCTTATAAATTATAGTACAGTATATCCATAGTTTCAGCCAGCATGTGCCCATTCATGATTTAAAACAGACTGTTAAAATAGCCTTGTAGGTGAAAATAGATACATACATTTACCTTACACTCTGTGCAATGCTTCTTTCTATACTGGACAATATTTAAAGAGCTCTACCAGTTTGTTTCCCCCCACAGTCTTTAAAATTAGAGTACAAGCTGATGAAACAGCTTCCTCAGAGTTTCTCAGTGAGTGACTGCAGGGGCTGACACCACTGTGTACAGTACTAGTGTAGTTTAGCTGCTTTATTGCCATTTCTCAGAATTCTTTGCACTTGCTCTTGGTAAAGCAAATAAACAAGTGATACATATAATAGCTTTTGCAACATACATTTCATAGCAAAGAAATAGAAAATAAATGACTTGATACAGTAATTAATAAAATGTGAGACATTCAGTGGTCCTTTAATATTGACTTGGATGTTACTTTCAAGAAAGATCCAGCAGAGGCTAAGCAGAGTGGAATAAAAAGTATCTAATTATTATAATAGCAATAACAGATATCTGGGCTAAATCTGAGGGTTGGAGATTAGTACAACTTTTATTTGCTTAGCAGATGCTTTTATTCAAAGCAGCTTATTAAAGAGTTCAACATAATGTAGTATAGCCATGTTGTGGGGTTAAGTGAGAGCCTGGGATAGCCTGACTGGGTGTACTAGTATACCCTTCTGTGTAACAGAGCACAAAAAATAGTTTTTATTTACTGAATGGAAGGAGGAGGAGGTACAGTGCAGCACAGGAAGCTGGCAAAGGATCCTGGATAGATGCATGGTTGTAGCACGGGGTGCCGCACACATGTCCTTGAGTAGTGCCAACACCTGACAGTGCATTGTTGCCTGTGATAGGAGGGGGACAGATGGCCTGCAAATGTAAAAGCAGCGTGAGGGCCCAGAAAGTGTTCAGAAAAAGAGAATGGACCATGGATCTGCTCTGCATGAAAGTATGCATGCGTGCGTGTGTGTGCATGTTTGATACTCAATTGAAAAAGGAGTTGTAATTAAGAGAGTAAACATAAAAGTGTAAACTTGGTGACATGTGAGCCTTTGGGTGGAGTTGGAGAATTGTGTGATTGGGATTGGCAGCAGGTACCCCGTAAGGATATTTAAAACCTCACTATAAGGGCCTTTGAGCTTCTGTTGGTGTGGTTTATCGGTAACACATGGTAGCCTTCTGCAAGCTCCATGAGAGGAAAAAAAGATGATGTAGTGTGCTGGGCTTAAGTCCTCCGATTGCTTACTGAGGTTGAGGCAAGAACCTGGGAAGGACAGACAGTGCAGTTGCTACAGGGAATTGATTGGATCTGCTAATAATTCTTCTGACAGTCCTGATATAGAAAAGAAAGTATGGTAGTGCCTGCCAATTGAAGTCCACTGATTGTCTGAGAATAGAGGCAGTAATTGTGAGCTGGTAGTGTCAGCTAGTCAGTGACCTGTTAAAGTGCTCAGTGAAGTCTCGTTGTCCTGGGTAATTTTTGGGGAGGATAAAAAGTGAAAGAACCTGAGACAATGTTTTTTTTTCATTTAGAATTGCTTTTTGATGGTGTCAGTAATTAAAGAATGATTTTATTAATAATTTATTACTGAACCACATCATAGTGAGGATACTTGGGTTAAGATATTCGGGTCATGTACATTGCTTGTACTCTAAGTTGAAATTGGAAGAGCACTGCTCAGAAGTAACATACAGACACTGCAGACAACATCCAGATATGAATGCAAAACTGCACATTGCGATGGTCCAAAGATACACTATGAGTGATACTTACAAATCAAGCATACATTTGTTTCCTTCACAAACACGTCATTCTCAGAAGAGCCTAAGTTATGACGTTGAAGTCAAAAGTCATATTCCATAACTTTTCTAGGACTTCCTCAACCGTATGTTTTCTTTCTTTTTTTTTTTTTAGAGAACACGTTTCTCTCGTACAAATTCAAGTCTTATTCCAGGTCAAACAGTCCCCATGCACTCTTAACAGAAGCTTGTGCATAATGGTTTGTAAAGATGAAGTGTTGCACATGCAATATATTTCCTGCATTTTATGCACAGCTGTGATATTTAGTACAGCTGACCAGTCTTAGACAACTATACATCATTTGAATGCTCTGAGTCTCAGTTATTCAATGATAATGAGTTTTTCACTGTATGTGGCTTGGCATAGGTGGGATTTTTAATAAACACAGGTTTACTCAGCTGTGATGTGCTGCTTGCCTTGGCATATACGTGTGCAAATTGCACCTCTTACTATTGAAAAAGAGCAGACAACATGTAAAATGATTTATCTGAATGAAGAAACCCTTGGGTATATACAGTAAAAATATCATTATTGCTTATGATTGACTAGTGGGTTTATTGCAACATACACACACAACTTTGAAATATGGCGGTGTATTTGTGCATAAGTGCCTTCTTGCCCAAATAATACTGGGATGCCCTTAGAAACGGTAGAGCATTAGGATAGTATTTCATAGGTATAATCAGTGATTTTTTTAACACAGTGTGTTAACACTAGAAGTATCATGGATTTTATCATTGAAGATATTCAAAAAGTCAGCATTGCTTAAGGTTTATGGGTATTCTGGTTTCGTCTGTTAATGTGGAATATTTGTAAGAATGGGCCAGAAAAAGCCCTTTTAATATTGTTTGTCTACACTATTTGGAAGACCTGTAACTTAGTTTTTGGTAACTGAACTTAAGAGTTCAGGTACCCTCCTTAAACCAGGGAGTGTTCCCATGTGCTGTAGTTATTTTTGTTTTGAAGGGGGCTACTGTGTCTAACAGCTCTCTCCGAGACATATTTATTCTGTATGTCATTTGTAATTATGCTTTTGTCACTGAGTATTTGTTGTTTTTATATATATATTTTTAATACTGTCTTGGTGGTTGAATGGCATGGCAAAGTCATGATAATATATCTTCACTCTGTGATTTGTTTATGGAATTATTTGGCTGACATCATCATTGGTGGTAGTAGCCTAAAACAGTGTTAAAAGCAATGTTTCTCCTTCACTTCTTAATGTAAGGATTAGTGGAGGCCATTTCTTTTCTTGGTCACTCTCTATTGCCACTGCCATCTCTCCAGTCTTCAATTGCTCCTTCCTTGTTGGTGCAAAGATCATTTTTTTCTACCACTTCCACTGTCTACTTATTCATGCAACTGATTTCACCTCACAATGCTTACTCAGGATCATAGGCAATATCATCTGCACACTCTCTCCCCAGCTCCATGTGCTGATCCAACCAAGATCCTTTCCAAGACTGCTAATGGCCATGTACCAAGGCTAATGGATGTAAGAAGTGGAGCGGATCTTCTGAATTCTGTTCTTGAGGTGCTTGATCATCTCTCTCTCAGATCTGTGTGGCCCCATCAGAATTTTCTATGCTATAAAATGCAGCTGCTCCTGTTATTTTTCAGATTGGCTACTTTAAAATGACAATATCAGGTTCAGTCATAGTCTTTAATTGGCTAAAAATACAGAAATTGCATGTCTTTATTTCCAAATCTTTAGTGTTTATATTTTTGATGCAAAACATCCGGTTCTATTATTGTCATTTGTTACTCTTAATTTACTGTAGATTCTGGTTGCAATAATAAGATTCTGTTCTCCAGGACTCATATTGGCCACATGCAAACATTTGCAAAGACTGGACAACTCCTCTGTTAATCATTTAAGACAGTAATGTACCCAGTTAAAGTATTGCCAGTCATTGATGTCCTCATTTCCAGTGTAAATGATCTCTAAATTGCTCAAAGTTGGCTAAATGCATAAAATTAGAAATGCTTTTATAGAAGAAATGATGGCCAGGTGTGCTACAGAACTGGGGCTGAGAAAGTAGCTTATTAGTTTTTTTTTTTAATAGAGCAAGTAATAGTGGCCACAATCTTAAAGGATCTTACTGAGCAGTGAGTGTACAACTTTTTAAAAATTGCATGCAAACATTTAGGGTATAACATAACACCATGTCATATAATCCACATCATGTTCCTAACATGTACAATTTGTTAAACACTTAGGAAGCTTTAAGGTACAGAAAATGCAAAGTATGTCAAAGAATGAGAAAAGTCTTTAAACCTGAGACACACCTTTCCGATTTCTGCATTGTCTGCTATTCTTCACCCATCCTTCAATTGTCCAAAATCATTTGTTTACATTACAATGAGTCTCACAGTAGGCTGGAGCATATCCTTTGTAAGTGCCAAGGAAGACGGACAAGCATCTCAGCTAGGATGGAAGGTTATATCTTGCCTGGCCGAGGGGATGTTTTGGAAGAACTATGTGGTTTGAGACAAAACCTGGCTGGGATGCCTTACACCCCTTGTCCTAACTGGGATATCGGGACTAGAGACCAGGAACAGTTCATCCCCCTGTACAATAGGTAGCAATATCCCTCTCGTGTCATCCCAGTTTACATAGGATTTGGAGTGCGCAAGTGCAACTCTGTCAGGGTTCTTGGGTGCTGCCAGAAGGTGCTGCCAAGGAGGACCACCCTGGTTTTCACACAACTTGTGTTTCCAAGTGTTTCCAACAGGCAGTGTTGCGATACTGGAAACACACCTGGGTCCAGTTTAAAAGGGAGTCTGTGCTGACTTATCTTTAGGAGTCAAAGTTAGTAGGTAGCATGCAGAACTCACCAGGAGGAGTGGAAGCAGAAGAAGGTCATTTATTTGTTGGTATAATTATGGCATTTGTGGCTGTCTGCACTTGGAATGTGGTGGTGACAAATACGAGGGACGTTCAAAAAGTTTTATATACCACTGTTATATTCATTGGAAACGGTGAAGGTGGGAGGAGTAGTAATTGGGCATTAAAAAGTTGATATGACAATGGGAAAATTGCATTGCAAAGGAAGGTGACTATGTAGAAAAGTGATGTAATTTGTTTTTGAAATTCTTAATAAAAAGAGTTAAAAAAAAAGTGTGCAAACTTTTTGAACATCCCTCGTAATAATCTTTTTTTTTGATCCCAGAGCTGTGTTGAATGAAATTGTGTCTGAGGTTTGGGACTCAGTGGTGCTCCCTTGTGGTCACACCTTTCATCAGAAGCAGTCAAGATGGTGGGCATACACATGCACATTCACTATTTATTTGCTAATTAACTTAAACTGCTATTCTTGGGGAAGGAAAATAAAGTACCCAGGAGAACCAGATGCATGACAAAATGAGCTGCATTCAGAGCATCAAGCATCACAAGGTACTTTATAAAGAAAGTAAATTTACAGTATTGTGTAAAACTGAAAAATACACAAGTCTGAGAAAAAATGTAAAAGGTACTATAAGTCAAATCGAGAAGCAATGATTCTGCTAGGGCTTGAGCCTAGATTCCATAAACTGTGTGGAAGCTGAGCTAACCACTGTGCCACCATGCAACTTGAATGGCCTTCTGTTTAGGCTTAATAGTATTTATGCCCATAGAGGCAGAGGAGCAAGTTGGCACATTATTCATTATATGCAGTTTATTTTTTGGTGGATCGTTAGACACTGTTGCATTCTCCACAGCTTTGAACACTAGGTTTAATTCCCAATGTGCAGATTTTTGGGTTCTCAGATATTTTATGTGGGTTTCTTCTCACACTTGAAAGAATTGCTGTTAAATAGGTTTGTGGCTTTGTGCTGGACAGGGCTAAGCAAATGTCTGTAATTGCATATGTTTCTGTGTCCTTTGCACTCATTGCTGGTGGGATAGACTCTGTAGATCAAAGCCTGAAACTAAAGAATACATAAGCATTATCCAATAACAAATCTAGCTTTAGAACTTCACTGCATCTTACCAAAATCATGGACAGTGGCCATTTACTTATACTGTTAATATGAAGAGCAAGGTGTAAAACATGGTGCATCCTGCTGAGGGGGTTTAGGGCCCATTAATTAACCTCTTGGACACCTTGAAAGTCTGAAAATCAAAATGGTGGGCTCCCAGCAAGGTAATTATAGTTAACGAAAACTAAAATCAAAACTGAAACTATTATTAGAAAAACATTTTTATAAACTGAAATAAAATAATTAACAAAACCAAAATGAAAAACTAAAACTAAATGAAACTATTAAAGTAGCTGGAAAGACTAACTGAAATAAAATAATAATTTACTAAAATATTTTTAGTTTTCATTTTTGAATGAATATTCTTGCTGTTAGTCTTTAACCTTTGTAAGTTTTCTCTAAAACAGAAAGTCATCCACCACGAGCTGCCCGCATATATTCATCCAGTGAATGTTGGCTAGTGATGGAGCATAGCATAGCATTTGTGGTGACAGAGCAAGCTGAATGCGGGTGCGTAAAGCGTAAGACATAGAAAGCAATTTATGTGCCGCCTTTCTTTGTGCTAGTTGTATATCAAGATGTAATTCAAACAGCTGAAATCAGAATGTGCTGGTCAACAAAACGTTTACCATATGGATAGAAAAATCACGAGTGAGTAACGTTTCAGTTTATTTCTCAGGTGTCTGCTTTTTGTTGACAGCAATTCACCTGCCACTTCGCACAGGAGAAATCGTTTTTACTTTCTCATATACGAATTATAGAGAAAGTATAGTAATCATGAAAAAAATTTGACCTCGATATTTTGATGAATCTTGATGTTATAGACTAACCAGTGTCCAACAATACTGTTTTTTGGAATTGTGTGTGTACGTGCATGCGTGTATGTGTGTGTCTGTGTGTAAACATGATAACTCAAAAACGCAACTAGATAGATGGATGAAATTCGGCATGTGGTTGTAACACCACTGTTGTACATCCGTATTAACTTTTGGGCCAAATCCATCACCCGGAAGTGGTACTTTACCTGAACACATACTCGATTTTTTTTTTTCATTTATACAGCAGCAGAGTCCGATTTATTCAACTTTACTTTTATAATAATTGTTCAATATATTATTAATTTGATTTGTTGTTGATGGTTCCTTAATGTACATAATCCATCCATCCATTTTCCAACCCGCTGAATCCGAACACAGGGTCACGGGGGTCTGCTGGAGCCAATCCCAGCCAACACAGGGCATAAGGCAGGAACCAATCCTAGGCAGGGTGCCAACCCACCGCAGTAATGTACATAATATAAAAATATAATCATTGTCTTGCAGTTTACTCCTCAAATAACCATCCCCATATCTGAGTATAAAAGAAAGTCGAGGGGAGAGCACTCACGGTTTTTGAAAATAAAATGGCACTGATCGAGAGACTGACTAGGCCATCATACCAGATCAGCATATTGTTGCTGACCAATCACTTTTGCTTTAAAAACATCATTTAACAACAAAGCAATACAAACAAAGGTACTGTAGAGAGTCTGACAAGTGATGAAAAACTAAACATGGGTTTTTGTATTTATTCCATATTTATTAATTTATCTTTTTTAGTTCATATTCACAACTCAAAATACCTGATATTGTGAAAGTAATCCATTAGCAGAATTATATTTTAAAATATTTGTCTCCTTTTTTCAATGTTTTTCTCTCTCTCTCTTTCAAAATAGATAGTTGAAATATCATATTCTTTTTGTTCTTAACATCAGCCTTATCATACATATTGCATACCAGGGATTTTTCTTGCCTTGCACCCAAACCTGCTGCAGTAGGCTCCAGGTTTCCTGCAATCCTACTCTGGATAAACAGGTTTAGATAATGTATATATTGTTCTTAATCTCAGACGCTGTCTCTGTTGTTTAATGCCTGTCCGTACGCCTATTACCTGCTCTTGTTCTGCTCATTATGGGTTTACTGTCCTTTATGGTGGTCTATTCAAGACTCACTGCCCCTAACCTTGACACTACATGCTTGTTGTTCTTTGTTTCCCTCAATACAGCTAGGTGGGATCTGCACACTCATTCAAGTCTAAGAGCCCTGTTCTTCGTATTTTCATGAGAAAATATTTATAAAATTGTGTAAAATTGATCATATTCAGTGTCTAGTTTTGATTATGCTTGTTTTTATCAGACAAAAACAAAACCAGATAGTAAACCAGGCAGTGTAGTAAGCTTCCACTAACATTAAACTCGTATCCAAATCTGTTAAGTGTACAGTTCTGTCTGATTGTGACACAAAACTAACTCTGTAGGTGCTCCATGCCATAATTACTAAAACTAAAACTGAAACTAATATATATATATATGTATAAATAAAATAGAAATGTCTTTGTGAAATAAAAACTAAACTAAAACTAAAAATACACAATGAAGGAAAACTAAAACTAAACTGAATTTCCAAGTAAGGTCAGAAAAAATATAGAAATAAAAACTAATATAAAAAGGCAAAACTATAATAACCTTGGCTCCCAGAATATAAATCTTTAACACTTGATATGGTATTATGAATCGTTCATTGTCCATCACTGTGTTGGTGAGAAAGGAATGTTGCAAACAACAGACAGGAGTAGAAGGCAGCTGTGTATGAGTGCTTCACAGGCTGCTTAGGGCTAGATACTGGAGTGACAGCAGACCAGCAGGGAAAGGAAGTGTATCCTTTGACAAGCCTTTAAAGTATTTGAAAAAGAGAGACAACACATTTAGGGGAAAAAGTATAAATAGGATCTTCATGCAGACTTTAGTATTTTCATTGGTCTCAGAGCTGAAATGTATGACAATTGATAGAAAAAAGTGATTGAAATTGCTGATTCCAGAAGTGTTCACATTGCAGGAGGCCACTACTAGATGCTTCTGTTTCTGACTTTTGTGTTCTTAACTAATGAGGAGGGATGCTGGTCTGTGGCAGGTTGGTGAACTGGCTTACCACAAGCAGTTATCTTGACCTGCATGATAAAATAACAATTTTTGTGTTGTACGAAGATCAGCAAAATGCAGTTGTGTTGGTATTCCACATATGTGGTGAATCGCACCACTGAAAGTGAAAAACACTTGCCACAATATACTGTAGTTGTATAGCTATTTATAGCCTTACCTGGGTTTTTATTTAAATAGTTATTGAGAAAATGGGCACACTTACCTTGAGGGAGGAGGAGGTACGTCATATCACTGGAGGAGACTTCTCAGCGGTTCAGATTTTGCGTGTCCATTGCATGCATGCCTGATTTATGTAGCATTGCAAGAATTGGACTGAATTGCACTGAACCAAGGAATGAACTGCTGAACTAATTCACTGAAAGAATCATTTCATGTACTGAAATGAGGAATGAACTGCAAAAAATGTACTCGCAGTACAGTAGACTAAACTCGTTCACCGAAAGAATCGGTTTGTGTGCTGAACTGCAGAGAAGAGACTCTCGGTACATTGAATCGCAGTTCAGTTCACTGATGATATACTGTATGTATAGGAGACTGCACCAGAAGGGACAGGATATAAAAGAAGGAAATTGTGGGAGATTAATCCAAAACTGAAAATAACTTTTAGTCTTATTTCAATTTTCTCAAAGTTTTATTGTGATTTGTGCACTATTCTAAGGTTCAATTTGTACAATTTTTTTAAATTTATTGTTGAAAGCATTGTTGAGTATTACAGTAATCCCTCCTCCATCGCGGGGGTTGCGTTCCAGAACCCCCCGCGAAAGCTGAAAATCTGCGAAGTAGAAACCATATGTTTATTTGGTTATTTTTATATTGTCATGCTTGGGTCACAGGTTTGCACAGAAACACAGGAAGTTGTAGAGAGACAGGAACTTTATTCAAACACTGCAAACAAACATTTGTCTCTTTTTCAAAAGTTTAAACTGTGCTCCATGACAAGACAGAGATGACAGTTCCGTCTCACAATTAAAAGAATGCAAACATATCTTCCTCTTCAAAGGAGTGCGCGTCAGGAGCAGATAATGTCAGAGAGAGAGAGAAAAGCAAACAAATCAATAGGGCTGTTTGGTTTTTAAGTATGCGAAGCACTGCGGCACAAAGCAGTTGCAATGAAGGCAGCAGCTCACACCCCCTCCGTCAGGAGCAGAGAATGTCAGAGAGAGAGAGAGACAGAGAAAAACAAACAAGCAAAAATCAATACGTGCCCTTCGTGCTTTTAAGTATGTGAAGCACCGTGCAGCATGTCACTTCACGAAGCAGCGGCACTGAAGGGAGCAACGTGAAGATAATCTTTCAGCATTTTTACAACAACAACAACAACATTTATTTATATAGCACATTTTCATACAAAAAGTAGCTCAAAGTGCTTTACATAATGAAGAAAAGAAGAATAAAAGACAAATAAGAAATTAAAATAAGACAACATTAGTTAACATAGAAAGGAGTAAGGTCCGATGGCCAGGGTGGACAGAAAAAACAAAAAAAAACTCCAGAAGGCTGGAGAAAAAAATAAAATCTGTAGGGGTTCCAGGCCACGAGACCGCCCAGTCCCCTTTGGGCATTCTACCTAACATAAATGAAATAGTCCTCTTTGTAGTTAGGGTTCTCACGGAGTCACTTGATGCTGATGGTTATACAGACTTCTGGCTTTTAATCCATCCATCATTGTTGGAACATCATGGTGCTTTGGGTAGATGGTGGTGGCACAAGCCACCACCAATAGGACACCGGAAAAGAAAACAGAAGAGAGAGTAGGGGTTAGTACAAATTTTGAATGAATAGTTATTATAATGAATTGGATATACAGAGTGTCAGGATTAAATTACAGTGAAGTTATGAGAAGGCCATGTTAAAGTAATGTGTTTTCAGTAGTTTTTTAAAGTGCTCCACTGTAGTAGCCTGGCGAATTCCTATTGGCAGGCTATTCCAGATTTTAGGTGCATAACAGCAGAAGGCCGCCTCACCACTTCTTTTAAGTTTTGCTCTTGGAATTCTAAGGAGACACTCAGTTGAGGATCTGAGGTTGCGATTTGGAATATAAGGTGTCAGACATTCCGATATATAAGACGGGGCGAGATTATTTAAAGCTTTATAAACCATAAGCAGAATTTTAAAGTCAATTCTGAATGACACAGGTAACCAGTGTAGTGACATCAAAACTGGAGAAATGTGTTCGGATTTTCTTTTCCTGGTAAGGATTCTAGCAGCTGCATTCTGCACTAACTGCAAACGATTGATGTCTTTTTTGGGTAGTCCTGAGAGGAGTGCATTACAGTAATCTAGCCGACTAAAGACAAACGCATGAACTAATTTCTCTGCATCTTTCGATGATATAAGAGGTCTAACTTTTGTTATGTTCCTTAGGTGAAAAAATGCTGTCCTAGTGATTTTATTAATATGCGATTTAAAATTCAGATTACAATCAACGGTTACCCCTAAGCTTTTTACCTCCGATTTGACTTTTAATCCTAATGCATCCAGTTTATTTCTAATAGCCTCATTGTATCCATTATTGCCAATCACTAAGATTTCGGTTTTTTCTTTATTTAATTTGAGAAAGTTACTATTCATCCATTCTGAGATACAGGTTAGACATTGTGTTAGCGAATCAAGAGATTTGGGGTCATCAGGTGCTATTGATAAATACAGCTGTGTGTCATCAGCATAGCTGTGGTAGCTCACGTTATGTCCCGAGATAATCTGACCTAATGGTTAGACAAGCGTCCGTATCGTCTAGGTGTGCGAACAGCCCCCCTGCTCAATCCCCCTACGTCAGGATCAGAGAATGTCAGAGCAAAAGAGAGAGAGAGAAAAGTAAGTTGGGTAGCTTCTCAGCCATCTGCCAATAGCGTCCCTTGTATGAAATCAACTGGGCAAACCAACTGAGGAAGCATGTACCAGAAATTAAAAGACCCATTGTCCGCAGAAATCCGCGAACCAGCAAAAATCTGCGATATATATTTAAATATGCTTACATATAAAATCCGCGATAGAGTGAAGCCGCGAAAGGCGAAGCGCGATATAGTGAGGGATAACTGTATTATTATTATGTATAAATTGCCTATTTTGTTGCTTGCTTTTTATATTGTTTGGTGGTTAAAGATGTTACACTGTTATGATACTATTCTAGATTTTAAACTAGAATATAGCTTGTTGTTTTTGTAGTGGATGAATCAGTGATTCAAAGATTCAGATCATTTTAGTGAACTCAACGAAATGAATTGAATAAATAAAAAGAATTGTTTTGCACATCACTATTGCCTCAGTAAATAGGAGAGTTCCTGGATGAGGGCGCAGCATAGCACGAGCAGCGTCACTACATGCTCACTTATTGGGGAATGAGAGGGTGTTGACTGGGATTGGGCTCCCCAATCTCTCTCAGACCTATAAAATGGAAGAATGGACACTACTGTACAGGTCATCTTTTGTCCGGGTTGGGTGTCCGACTTACCTTCAGGACTTTTTATTTTTGAATAAAAGCTTATAGTTGTTTTTCTTTTTCTTTTCCTTTTCTGATTTGAGTGGCAATTGAAGAAAGAACAGTATTTTTGTAAATATTTGCTTTTTTTATTTTTTTCATTTTTGCTGTGTGTGTGGGTTTGTGGGACTGGGTTTTTATTTAATGACACCACAATATTTTGATTTGAAATTTTTTTTCAGCATTTTTGTTTGCAGCTCTTGTAAATAAAGAACACTTGTTTTCTTTCATTTTTGTAATTTTGTGTCTGTGTCTCTCTGTTCTCACCATCGATACATTCGGTACATGAACTACAAGAGCACAAGGAGTGGCATGGTGCCAATTCCCTCTACACAGGGTTTCACAGCGTAATGCTGGTCACAAGTACAAGGTTGCATGGCTCTTGTTGACTAACAGCTCTAAGGTCTTACAACATGTTCTTTCTGGGTACTCTCTGGGTATCTTGTTTTGTACCTATTCTAAACTGAGCCATCTGTGAAACCGTGCAAGTTTATGTTAGTAAGTCTTGCAATGGTCTGGTTCCATGACTTAGTCCCTGCTTTGTGTCCAGTGCTGTCAGGATAGGCACCTGCTGCCATGATCCTAAATTCAATTAAACTGGTCTCAGAGTGTTATTTTTAATTGAAAGTTATTTTAAAGTTAAAATTTACTATATGTATAAGTGGAATGCTTTATGGAATGAATAATATTTTGAAATGAGTCAACCTCTGGAATAATTTATGCAATGTGAAAATAAAACTAATTTTTATCAATTTATGGAAAAAGAAAGAAAACCATTAGGCAAAGAAAAATAACAACACTTACCCATTTGAGTTTAGTACCTCTTGGTGTAACACCTAGAAATCACTGCTGCAGTGTCTAGACGTGGATTTTGCTCTGCTGGATGAATCACATACTTTGTATTGATATCTCTGCAGCCATGCCTCACTTATACAGTTACTGTCTGAAAGGCCTTGCAGTACTTCTCAACTGCTAAAAAAATAAGGTTTTCCAAGGGACTGGACTGTGTAATGAGGTTAGGCTGCTTCAGCCATGGAGATGTCATCTGGTGCCTGCTGTACTATGAAGTGGACAAAATGACAGATTGTCATTTTATATCCATGCCTGTTTTATCAAGAGGTCAGCATTTTTAGGAGAAGAAAGAGTATGAGGGACTTTACGTTTTACATCTTACAAACCTTGAAAGCTGTTAGATGATAGAAATATGATGCCATAACGCTACTCTAGTTCAAGTCCCCTTTATCTATTTTGCAGTTCTACTGCAAAATTTCTCTGTGCTACTGCTCTGAATGCTTATTACACATTGGCAATGTTGCCCTTTGAGTGCTGCGATTTTGCTGAGAAGCATGTGTGGAGAATCTAAATGCTGCTTCTGGCCTTACCGTGTGCATTCGCTGAAACACTTCACTTTTAAACTGGAATGCTCCAAGGGCATCTGTCCAGCCTGTGGCTGCCTTACAGCAGCAATTCTGGCTCTGGGAAGTTATCAGCCATTCTTTAATGCATGTAGTCAGGAGCTAATGAGAGTCACCTCCAAACTTAGGGTCAACTCTCAATCAGCTGACATGTTGTGCTCTGCATCAGTCACAAAATATAGTTTGTCTACTTGAATGAAGGTTTGATGGTTAAATCTGTTAGTGAGTGCAGTATTAGAATTATAGGGAAAAATGGAGGGGAAAAGAAAATATTTTTACATTTACTGCACATACAGTAGGAGACAGTAATCAATGTGTGCTTTGTGTTAATTTATGCTAATAATATTTTATTATGAATGTGTACATATGTTTATATATATAAAATGTACTGAAATTAGTCATACTTAGCTCATTTACAGTTGATAATGTAATGTGAAAATTTGATTCATCATTTAAATCATTGACAGAAAAGGAGAATTAGAAATAATCTTGTTAATAATCTGTTGAGACTGGTTGAAACGTTGAGTAATAGTAATAATATTCACACATTCTTTTTTGTCCAAAGGAAAGAAATTTTTAATGATCTGCTGCTATATCTACAGTTTGTTCACCTAAAACTTGAATAACACTGCTATTGTAAGCAGGCAAGTTATAAACGGAGGAGCACTATTTTAATGTTATTCTGTTTTTTTCATGTTAAGCCTTCCTTGAACCCGGAGGGAAGACGGACATCTGACATAGTCCTCCTTAATCGCTGGAGTGTTCGCAACTATCAAGTACAGCGAGGAGACGTTGTGTCACTAATGTAAGTAGTAAGAGTCTTTTTTTTGGCCTGGCACCTGCCTCCAGAGCAAAAATCAAATGAAAGAAAGCTTTCAGGAAGTTAAAATGGATGAAACAAATTCATATTAAATGTGGCATCACTCACTGCTTTCAGTTTTCATATCTTGTTTTGAAGGAGATTTTTCAATTTTCTGAAGCGCAACAGGTGACAGACCCCCTTCAGATTTTCAATGTACTCCTGCATTTTGTGTGCAATTGTGTGGGATTTCTAATCTTGTCATGCACATAATTTCCAGTTGGAGTAGACCTGTTCCCATAATCCACTTTTATTAGATGCATGAGCTAGCAGGTAAAGGAAAGGATTTTTTATTTTTGTAAAATAGTATGGCTTTTTTGAAGCACAGCAGGTCCAGTAACCTAATGTAAATGGTAGCATCTGCTGATATTTCAAGTATTGTTTAAATTATTGTATTTCAAATCTTTACCTTATGCAGGATTGATCATATTTTTCAGTGTTTATTTGTTTCCTGTCATGCAATGTTAAATGCTATCTATTTTTTTTTTTTGCTTTAGTTAATATTATTCTGAATAGTGGTGAAGAGCATATGCTGTGGAAAGTTTTACCTTTTGTTGGGGCAATAAAAAGACAATTTGCTGAGTTTAAACTGAAAGTATAAAAATGTTTAAATCCCTGCTACAGTCTTTCTCTTTCCTTGACTGCTTCATGGATTACTAAGATTTGTTGGTAATTTTAAATGTTTATTTTAATTAACATAAAGAATGCATGATATTACCTGTTTTTCACTATGAAAAACTGTAATTGTGATTGTATTTTCACTGTATTTATTTGGCTTTGGCTGTTGAATATTGCAAAGTGACAATTAAGTATATAAAAGAAAAGTATTTGCCTCTGGTGTATGAGTACTGAATATATAAATATCTATATAACTTGATCTTTTTGATTGTCTTAGTGGTGCTTCTGTGGGCAGTCTGACTCCAACAGTCATGGTTCTTGGAATGAATGGCGACTTCCGATTGCATTATTTTTTTTGTAGTGGGGTGACCAGCAGAGTTGGGGCAAAGCTGAAAGGCCATCACTCCTCTTTGGGGTGCTCCTTGGCCACTTTATTAGGTACAACTGTTCAACTGCTTGTTAACACAAATATCTAATTGGCCAATCACATGGCAGCACACACACACACACACAGCCATCTCTAGGGTTTATAGAAAATGGTCTGAAAAAGGGAAAATATCCAGTGAGTGGCAGTTAACTGTGCAGAAATGCCTTGATGATGCCAGAGGTCAGAGGAGAAGGCCAGACTGGTTGGAGCTGATAAAAAGGCAACTCAAATTACCACACGTCACAACCAAGGTATGCAGAAGAGCATCTCTGAACACACAACACATCAAACTTTGAAACAGATTGGCTATAGCAGCAGGAGACTGCACCAGGTGCCACTCCTGTCAGCTAAGAACAGGCAACTGAGACAACAATTATTACAGACTTAACAAAACATGGACAATAGAAGACTGGAAAAATGTTGCCTGGTCTGATGAGTCTCAATTTCTGCTATTGCTACATTGGGATGGTAGGGTCAGAATTTGGCATCAACAACATGAAAGCATGGATCCTTCCTGACTTGTATCAATAGTTCACGCTAGTGGTGGTGGTGTAATGGTGTGTGGGATATTTTCTCTTCACATTTTGGGCCCATTAGTATCATCTGAGCATTGTTTAAATGCCACAGCCTACCTGAGTATTGTTACTGTCCCATGTCCATCCCTTTATGACCACAGTATACCCATCTTCTGATGTCTACTTCCAGCAGAATAACACGCCATATCACAAAGCTCAAATCATCTCAAATTGGTTTCTTGATCATGGTAATCAGATCAGTGTACTCATATGGCCTCCACAGTCACCAGATCTCAATCCAGTACAGCACTTTTGGGATGTGGTGGAATGGGAGATTTGCATCATGGATGTTCAGCCAACAAATCTGCAGCAAATATGTGATGCTCTCATGTTAATATGGACCAAAATCCCTAAGGATTTCTTGACTCTATGCCATGAAGAATTATGGCAGTACAGAAGGCAAAAGGAGGTCCAACCCAGTATTAGCAAGTTGTACTTAATAAAGTGGCCAATGAGTGTATTTATATACACACAGAGGTGAAAAAAAATTATATAAATCTATGTTGTCCTTGACAGATAGAAACACAGGAGCCCAAACACAATGTTTGAGTGCCATCTCATTTACTTTGTGTGGCAGAAGCAAGAGTAACAAGCACTCGATGGGGCTAAGTTTAACAAAAAAGTACAATTTTCTGTTGGCTGAGACCAAGTTGTAATGAGATGCGGTCAGGTTTTACGGTTGGAACTCTGTCTTGTGGGTTGCTCATGTCCAAAATGAAACCCCTCCTTCCAGGAGCTCCCTGCTTTCATAGGTTGTGAACTGGAAGGGGTAGGGTCAGTTACCCTCATTGTGCGTCTTCTCAGAGCTGTGTGTGGAAAAGAAGACAAGGTAGTTAGCGATTTTGTCCCTGGTGTCCTGGGGTGGCAGTATTTATCTTTGACAAGCCGAGAAGGCAACCCTCTGACTCTCATGTGTGACAATGTATATATAAAAAAAACCTGCATAGCTACGGTATGCACCTGTAGCAGCTTTAAAATGGTTGCTGATGATTTGAAAGAAGACAGACACAATAATTTCCAAATTCTGCCGTTTATTCTAAAAAACAAGCAGTAAGGGGCACAGTCAACACACGCAGCGACAGACGCTCTCTCAGTCTCCTGCAACAACGCCATCCAGTTTTTTTTTTTATATATATAAATACAATGAAAACAAAATTACACAAAATAAATAATGAAATTAACACCAAATGAAACAAATACATTTCAACAGTAATCAAATCCTGGTCAAACAAGTGCAAAATATCTCCTTCTAAATAAAATACACATGTTCCATAAAAATAAATACTATTTGTTATCCAAATTAACTTTTTCAAAACCATACAAATTTAACAAATGCATATGAACAATAACAATGAAGGACAAAGTATAATTAACATTGCAACATACCTATAAGACAAGCAGTAAGGGGCACAGTCAACACACCCTGCGACAGTCTCCTGTAACAAGGCAAACAATATGCTAATGAGGCTGGATCTCTGTCAAATTACACACTTTTAAAATCCATTTCTGCTGACCAAGAGTGACGACAGAACCTCAAGATACATCAATAACCACATGACGCGATGTTTCTATGCAGTTTGAGACAGAGTACACTATTTCAAATCTTGTCAGCTTACACGAGAGACGGAGAGTATTGAAAAGCGTCTTACCTGCAACAGCATCATCCAGCTTTTGCCATGAGTCTGCTGGTACGCTACATGTGCGTCCTATGGGTGTTTCATTAATTAAAGCCCCCCTGCTACAACAGGCAAACAGGAACTATTATATAAAAGGTACACTGATTGCATTCATATTAAACAAAATTCATAATATACAAAACAAAAACATTTCAGTATTAAAAAAACAGATTTTTAAAATAAAACATAATAAACTGACTCAGCCCCACACCTTCATTACTGAATTATGATTTTGTGGAATTTCTCACAGTATTCCTTTTTATTTGAATTTTCTGCAGTGATGTGCTTCAGACTTTTTCTCCATTGGTAATGGTCTTGTTAAGTGCAAATGGACGATATCCTGCCTGTTGGCTTCCTTTTGAAAATGTTCCTTAACTAGAATTTTATGGCATAAGTCAGCTACACCATTGCTAGTTCTTACAGTGCTGCTCTTTCTGAACCAAACTATAACCTTGCTATTATACTATTATACATGTCAAAAGCCATTTTTTTGATATTGATGTATATGGGCTGAATTTTTTTTTGTCAAATAAGAACAACGATGCCAAATTTAATTTTTATGTAGCATTTATCTCTGAGTGCAGGTTTAGAATGCTGTACTAACTTTACAAATTATGTTATGCAGACACATAAATATACAGATTACTTTAAACACACACTAAAACAAATTATTTCAAACCGATTAACCGATTAAAAGGATCTTAACAGTATATGTTCAATTTAATTATATTTTAGGTAATTAAAAAAAGGCCAGTCAGCAGTATTCCTGGAGAAAATTGACATCTGGGGTCTATGGTCAGATATAACAGACAAAGTCAAAAGTCAAAGTCAGACACAGTTACGGTCCTGGAGATCTCGGCCAACTACAGTATTATAAAAATGTGAACTGGGCAGTTTAATAAGAAGACAAAATCTCATCATCCTTGGATTTATCCCTGGATTCCAAAGCTGCTAAGTATTTCAAATGTCTTTCTTATGGATAAGAAAACAGCTTGTCAGTATAGCAGTGTTACCAAGTGCCACAGCAGGATACCAAAAAGAGAAACAGAACAGACAAGGGTCAGTAACAGTTTATAATTATTGTGATACTTATATTTTTGTACAAGAGATGCAATAAGAACAGCTAATCAGCAGGGCATGCTAGACTAAAGTAGTGAGTCTTCAGCCTGAATTTAAAAGCTGAGACCAAAGGGCCATCTTTCATACAAGAAGGCAAATCATTTCACAGCTTTGAGGCCCTGCAGCTAAAAGATCGACCTCCCACTGTTGTTTTATTAATCCTTACAATCTTTAGTAGACTGGCAGCTTGAGATCTTAATGCAGTAGTCAATTCAACTAAAAATAAAACCATGAATGAATTTCTCAGTGACCTCCATACTTAGAAACCTTCTTAATTTTCCAACATTTTTAACCAGAAAAAATAGGATTAAATAGTGTTTTATTGCTGTTAGTGTCCATTGCCGTTATGCTTTACAGTACACTCAAATGATTTGTGTGTCCCACTATTTTAGAAAATTCAAACATTAAAAATGTGGCAACAGTACAGTGGATGGTACAGTGGCATAGTGTAGGTAAAGTAAACAAACAGATTACTAAACAAAGGAATGGCAATAGGCTATAGGAATATCCATCCATCCATTATCCAACCTGCTATATCCTAAGTACAGGGTCACGAGGGAATGCTGGAGCCAATCCCAGCCAACACAGGGCGCAAGGCAGGAAACATACCCTGGGCAGGACACCAGCCCACCGCAGGGGGCTACAGTATATGAATGATTATCAGTAATACAATGCTATCAAATTTAAAATATAATTTACAAGTATAAACATACTGTATATGGTCAGTAGCTTTACAAGAATGGAGTCTTTATTTAAGAATATCTTCATTCTTATGTAAAGCAGATATTATCCAGGTCAGTTTATGTTATTAATAAAATAATTTTATCAAATACTAATTATTTAGCAGTAGTGTTGAGGAATAAGTGGGTTTCATTTCTCATGCAGTGAGCTAAAAATATATTTCCCATGCAATTTTAAGGTGTTTTATTTGGGATGGAGAACAAGGAATAATGCTTCATAAAGTCCATTTGGCGCTTTTGTGTTTATCTGCATTTTTTCCACAACTGCATAAATTGTGTATCCTGCACCATACCAGTAAAGTCAATTGCATTTTATGATACTCATTCACCTCAGCGCAATGAAACACAGAGCATTTTTTGAAAATGTGACATGCTGTTTATTTTGTGCACATTACTGCATTTACTCCTCAGAAAAACACACTACAAGGGAACTTACCTCTCTTGCAGAGCAGGATCTTTACACTCTAAATGCCATGGATGAATTATGCTGAGTACTGTATTGTTTCTGTTTCCATTACATTTTAGCATTGCCTGTGCCAAGATTGTCATCATAATTGGCAAACTGGGCATCAAGCTAACACTGCAACCATAATGTGTGCATGTGACAAGAAAGAATTATGATTTTTTTTTCACTAGAGATCTTCTTTTCATAAATATACAGTTAAAGGCAGATGCAAGTGGCATTAATGCAGAGAAAAGCTTCAAGATAGGGATGAACATCTCCCTTGTTATGTCAGTGTTTAGTCCTACGGTTTTGTTCAAATTCAGTTTGAAATGAGTTGCTTGCTCTTCACTATTAAATACTATTTAATTTCTTCTGGGGCATTTATTGGTTTTGATAAAAAAAAAAACATACTTTAATAAAATAATTTACTTAATGTACAATTAAAAATATCAAGGTAATACTTGGACTTATTTGTTACTCTTCTTTAGTGGAATCATTTTAATATTTGTGGTATATCTTGCAATAAACAACTACAGTAGATACCATGTAAAAGTTCCCCCTTTCATCTTTTTTTAATCTCCTTTCCAATACGTTACAAGTGTATTATGAGATTATATGTTATTTTTTTCACATGTATGCTAACTTATATAACTTTTTGCTGCTGAATTTGCATGTTTGGGTGTCTGTGAATGCAGAGAATGCCAGGATAATCTGGAAGATGCTAGAACCTGAAACAGAGTACTGGGCTACATTGAAAATTTTTATGGTCTGTCTTACTTGGGACAAACTATATATATAATATACTGAAAAAATCGAAGTCTAGACATATCACATAATTTTCATTATTCAGAAATTTTTTTTTGAGTTTTCAAAAAGCAAAAACCTTAGTTAAAAATAGCTGTATCATTAAGCATTTGTCATAACACCAGTCTTTGGGATTCTTGTAAGAATGTATATGACTGACAGTTCAATAAGAAAAATACGCTGAACCCTGTTATATGCATTTGGTAGTTGTCATTCACTGTTTTTTCATACACCAAAAAGTATTGAAGTATCCTTGCCTATACAAGTAAAAAATATTCCTTTATCATGAAGTCTTGATGTTTGTTAATGGAATTTGCTGCTCTGTGAGTCTATAGCTTTTAGTTTTTTTTTTCCTTTTCATTACTAGAAATAGGCTCCCATCTTGAAGTTTGTAAAAAAAAGTAAAATTCACTTTGTACTAGCAAAAAAATACAATATATGTTTTTCATGTGGAAACATGTCATTTTTGTTGTCATGGTAGTGATTTAAATGCAGACTTTTGCCTGGATTTCATTTCATATATTGCCTAAAGATGGCAGTATCTCTCTACAAGGAAATGTTGATAAAAGTCCAAACATGTAATTGTGCCTTTTTACAAATGCCAGGTTGCAGATTAAATATTTCTGTCTTAAATAATTGAATAGTGACAGACTCTGGAAGAGGATAAGTACAGCTACAATTCCTTTATAGTTTATCCTCATCTGGGGTGTGTATGTGGGAGTGCATTTGTGTTTTAAATTAACTCTAAGTAGAAAGTATTGTGTTTTTTTTTTTTTTAATGGGAACTTTCCAAGAAATCAAGCTGCTGGAAATATACCCATTTCCTGTAACAATATATTTAAAGATCACTAATTTAAACTCAAGATATGGTGCATACTAAGCTGCTATGCTAACTGTCATTCTAACATTTCAGGGTAAAATAACTTTTCATTATCTCATTGACCTGCTAACTTGTTATTTTCATGCCCAATAATAGTGCTTGTTTTAATTTTTTCTGTTTTTTTTTAGTATGCATTTATATCTTCAAAGGAATGCATTTATGTTTTACAAATAAGGATGAACACTACAGTTTGAATACCTAAATTATATTTTCTAAATATTCTACATCATAATTTGTTTTGCCACCCACTCCCCACAAAATTAAGTGAAATTTTAAGCTTGATTGTTCACAGTATATGAACACATGAGTGGTATGATGGAGTTAATAATCCATGAGAAAAATGTTCTGCATTAATGGGTTAGTGATCTCTGAGAGCTGAATAATTAGCGTGTAACACAGTCAAGTGCAAATCTTTTTCCCACAGAAGGATTTTGTGGATACCGTTATTAGTATTGACATGTCAAATACAGTGGCTAACAATGACACTCCATATACTATATATCCCATGGTAAAAGGGCCAATTAAATTGACTGAAAAAGAAGTCATTATTTAAATTTGACTTCTGGGAGTGTGGGAAAAATATTAAAAGCAAAATGTTAGCAACCTGAGTATAAAGTTTTGGATACTTTTAAGATACCAGGGAAAATTACTGTTGCACTGGTATTGTATGGTATGGATCAAAAAGAGGGAAGATGAAGTCTGTGGGCTTCTTCTGTGACCTAACATTTTTCATACTTATACCTAATCTCATCAGCATAGTAAATTGAGATGTTTCCCTCAAAAGATGGCAGTCATATTTTTGCAATATTCCTAGCTGCAGCCAGTTATTGGAAAAGTCGTTGACATGTTAAAACTTACGTAAAAGAAAGAAAAAAATGAGAAAAATGTTGGAACATCTGTCATTTAATATTCTGCACACTTTATCTTGTAACAGTCAGTATGTACCAGAAACAAGCTTCTAGCTATTTGAAATAGAAGGAAAAATAATTAAAGGAAGTCAAATTAAGGCTCTGTATTAAGTCTAACTTGTAGCCATTCACATTAACATTGATGAGATAGGAGTGAAAAAGGACATGTTTTGTAACTTAATAAGTAATGATTTCTTCATTTTGTGAAATAAAATGTTAGGTATAAAATTTATTTTACAATTTAATAATTTTTCTAGATGAATGTAAACTGACAGGCTGAATGGTTTTCTTGATCCTAAAAAATTGAAAAATATGTCTGCTGGTAAGAACTGAAGACAGAGTGGCACAGTGGTTTGTGTACCTGCCTCCCAGATTCAGTTTCCTGAGTTCATGCCTGCTTCCTGTTATTGTTGAGTCTCTACATTATCCTTATGTTCCTTATGTCCATATTGGTGTCTATTGTAGACTGTATAAAGGATTTCTGTTTCACCTCAGCTGGGATGCCATAAATATGAAGATATCTGTACAATATATGACATTGACAAAAATCCACACAACTGTGTGTATATATATATATATATATATATATATATATATATATATATATTACATATATATATATATTACATATATATTTATTGTCATGCTTGGGTCACAGATTTGCACAGAGACACAGGAGGTTGTAGAAAAAAAGGAACTTTATTCAAAGCACTGCAAACAAACATTTGTCTCTTTTCAATAGTTTAAACGTGCTCCATGACAAGTCAGCGATAACAGTTCCGCCAGGAGCAGAGAATATTTGAGAAAAAGAAGGAGAAGCAAACGATCAATTTAATAAACTGATAGAAGCCTGTACAGGCTTTTTAAGTAAGCGGAGTACCGCATGAGAGGCATATTACGCGACAGAGCCGCCAGAAAGGTAAGGAGGAATGTGAAGGTAGTCTGTCAATGTTTTTCAGGGGTTTTCCCAGGGTCGTCTGTATTCTCTGGGGGTGCGATCAGCTCCACAGCTCACAATATATATACTGTATATATGTATATATATATATATATATATATATATATATATGAAAGACAATAACAAACAGCACAAAACAAAACCTTTTCTATAGAAAAAGGCAAATAACTTATGAATTATAATCTTAAATTCATGCGGTCAAGATGGATAATTTCTTTAGCCAGCTATTAAGTGTTTAGTGCCTGCAGTGTGAAAGTAGCATTGATTTGCTCATTTGTAGTCTACACTGGTTTATAACCTCCGCCACCCCCTATTACAAACCCCAATACCATTTGTGAATGTGTAAATTGCTGCTCTAAAGTTCCTAATGGATTAGGGTACTGAAACCTATCATAGCTAAAAAAAAAATTTCCTATCACTATTCATTTATAGTAATATTAATACCAAAAAAACTTTACCTGGCCTTTTCCTACCTGCTAAGTTACAAGTAATAATTGTTGGAATCAAAGTAGATGTACTAATGTTTAGTTGAAGGCAATGCATAGTTCCTTATCCTAGGTTTTCATTTATGAGTTATGCATGGAGTCCAGCATGAAAATATGTGCACCTCAGAAAACAGGAAAATGCATGTAATAAAAAGGTCAGATTTTAAAAACCTGGCGTATGCACATTTTTGAGTAATCTACCTTTATAAATCACAACCATCTTGTAAATGTGTATACGTGAACGCACCTCATATCTCAGTAAGTTGCCACCCTAGAACATCCATACATGAACTATGCTAATGAACCTCATACATGTCTAATCATGATGGTGCAGATGTTCATTGGCTGGTAGATCAGCATTCCACCTGACGCATACAACCACTGCCAACTGCATTTGAGGAGATCTGTGCCACTGTCTGCATTGCATTGAAGCGGCAGTCCTCTGCACTCTGGGGCTCTGAGAAAGGCATTAGACATCAGCATTAAAATGAATAGTATAGGCCATATTTGAAACACTGAGCGTTCAGCCAGTTACCTTACAAACAAGCCAGACATCATGTACTGCACCTTCAGCAAGTTGTCTGATCAGTGCTACTTTGCTTCAAAATAAATTAGTCATGGGGTGACAAAGCCACAACTTTTGTCAGCTTCAACTTGGCATCACAGATGACTTGTGTGTTAATGGAATGTCACTGCTTATGGTTAATGCATGCAGTATAATTAGAGCTAGGTGCATTTATTGCAGTATGAATGCAGTCAATTGCCCTGATTATGCTAGGAATGCCAAACATCCCTGCAAATTGCCTTTTTATGTTGGCATGCCTAAACAAACCATGCGGAAACTGAATGTAGCACCTGGTCAGTCAGTTAATGGCTTCCACCACAGCAGGCGTGAAGGAGCTAGTTTTGCTGAGATATTCCTGACCTGCCAGCGAGTTTCCTGTGGTAGGTGCCTGTTGCCAGAAAGCCAACTGTTAAAACCTTACTATGAACAGGTGTAGCTCAATTTCAGGCAGCCTGCCTTTCTAATGCAAGAGCCAACTCAGCAGATAATTCTAAGAGGGGGTTACTTGAAAGTCTAAATTGGCTCATAATTGGCACATAGTCTGCAAGTAATTCCAAACAATCCAGGTTGTGTCAAACCATTAGGCTATAAACAGGCTATAGGACATGAGATGTGTGTAGTGAGTGAATTTTGTCTGCACATTGGTTTCTAATCCTTAGAAGTGACAACAAGTATCTTATATAAACTGAAGAAGAACCAGAAAAGTGCTTCAGTGCAAATACGCAGCATTGGCCTGTTTAAAAGAGAACTACAATTGGAGTCAGTACATCATATTCATCACTTTTGGGCTTAATATGTCAACTCATAATAACATCTGTGTGATAGGATTTGTTATATATGTGAGTTGACTGTAGCTAGTTTTGCTGCATTTCCCTACTTTTATCAACGGTGTTGTGATTTACCACTTTCTCCAAAACGTTGCATATAGATGGATCAGAGTTGCCATAAATACACTGTATATGCATGTTCTCACATCACGTTTTCGTTTATACAACAACAACAACATTTATTTATATAGCACATTTTCATACAAAAAGTAGCTCAAAGTGCTTTACATAATGAAGAAAAGAAAAATAAAAGACAAATAAGAAATTAATATAAGACAACATTAGTTAACATAGAAAGGAGTAAGGTCCGATGGCCAGGGTGGACAGAAAAAACAAAAAAAAACTCCAGAAGGCTGGAGAAAAAAATAAAATCTGTAGGGGTTCCAGGCCACGAGACCGCCCAGTCCCCTCTGGGCATTCTACCTAACATAAATGAAATAGTCCTCTTTGTAGTTCGGGTTTTCACAGAGTCACTTGATGCTGATGGTCATACAGACTTCTGGCTTTTAAATACACACTGACATTTATGTGGGAAGCTCTGTACACAAGTTTTATTAATCTGACCTTAAATCACCTTTCTTCAGTATACTTAAAAAGATCTTCAGTGCACTTTTCCATCTTTGCCTTGGTCACACTTTCTAGTTCCGGGCAATAATATAGTTTTCTCATTGAAGCTTTACACACACCATGTCCTATTCGGCTAGCAATGTTTACATCTGCTGGGAAGTTCATGAATATAAATATGGATGATTGGTGATCAATAAACTCCCACCTTTAGCAAAACAAACATGTGCCTTTTGCATAGTCTCTAGCTTGCTCATGCACTTCCTGTTCTTTAGTAAAGTATAAGATAATGGCCAGCTCATGTAACTTCAATACAGGAGCGTCTCACACCATTCCAGTCCAGCACCATATTGCCCTTCAGTGGAAAAGGGATCATTCCAGCCTTTGTTACAGCCATCTCCTATGCAACTGTTATGAGCAGAAGTTACGACCAGGTTGAGAGCAGTGTGTGCACATAGAGAGAGAGCACAGATATACTGTAGTGCTGCCAATTATTTCTAAAGGAAGGAGTAGTCTTTTTACCCTTGGTTTCTTTGGTGCACATAAACCCAACCTTTTGGTTGACAGTTGTTACTAGACTTTGTCCATCAATGTCACCCATTGTTGAGGAATGACCTTTGTCCCTGATTAAGTATTTAAGTGGTGTATCTATGAGAAATTTTTAGATGTAACTTTGTGATCAGTCGTTTTATTAGATAAAGCCCAGCGGCTGCATTCCATAAAGGCCCTGTGGAGAGAAAACTAACATGTTGAAATTAAGAATGTTTGGCAGCTGCCTTTTAAGCAAAGAACTTTCGTGTCAAAGAATAGCAAAATGGGTAATGCCAGTCTGTCCTACAGTATAAACTGACCCTGTATGAGTGTTAGTGTGGGTGTGTACAGAACTAGTTGTTTCAATGAACTGGTGCCTTGACCAGTGTTGGTTCCTGCCTTGTGCCCATTGCTGATTGGGGCCTCCACAACCTTGAATTCAATTTAAGAGATTTAATAATGTTATGATATAATTTGTAACATGCTCAAATGTTTTTCTTTGGGAATCATCTGTGGTGGTTGCAAGGTAGAAAAATGTTGTATTTCTTATTTTCAGAAAGAATGAACAAAACAGTAACATAGAAATAATAGGGACAAGAGGTTCAAAAGTGGTGGCCCAGAGATGGAGTTTAATTGTTACAGAGACAGGTAAATGAAAAAATATCAGACTTCACAATCTTGAACAGCAAAAGTATGGCGATCATGATAAAAGGGAACGATAAGAAAACTTTTGCTTTAGTGACTATTTTTTTACAATATTTTACACAACGAAACCAGAATATATTTTGTGGTGAAAGTTGGGAAGGAGCAAAATGTCAAGTCACTTTGATGCAGAAATTATTTAATCTGTGAGGAAATTACCATGCAGATCTCTTTTGAGCCAAGAATGTAAATAGCAAAATGGCAAGAAGCTTCATAGTACCTCTAAGGTGAACATTTTGAGGAAAATTGAACTTTGGGAAGGTGTACAACAGGGGTGGGCAAATTCATTCCTGGAGGGCCGCAGTGGCTGCAGGTTTTTGTTCCAACCCAATTGCTTAATAAGAAGCACTTACTGCTCTAGAAACACTTCTGCTTCATTTTAGTTATCTCCCTCGTTAAGATTTTGAACCCTTATTGCTTATTTAAGTCTTAAACAGCTGCATTCTCGGTTTTTAATTGCTCCTTATTAGCAATAAGATGCAAATGACAAAAGAAACCAGCAGTTATCCATTTTGCTTGTTACCCTTTACACCTGTGTGTATTTATCGTGCACTATTCGGTTTAATTAAATACTTGGAATGAAAGAGAAGAGAAAAAAGTGAAGGATTGAGAATTACCCATCTGTTTTACACTTCAAAGTATTTGGATGATATCCTTAGAATGGAAAAAAAAATCTAGGATATGAGAATGACTTGACATAGCAGAGTTAAAGCACTAAAAAGCCATGAAATGTAATTATTGGCAAGGATTGTTTTCTAATTAAGCAACTGGGTTGGAATAAAAACCCGCAGCCACTGCGGCCCTCCAGGAATGAATTTGCCCACCCCTGGTGTACAACATGGGCTATCAAAATCACGAGGAAGTAAAGAGGCTCTAGAGATTCTTGTGCAAGAGTTAGTATTTTTTGAAAATATCCAGCTCTGAAAAAAGCAGCTTTATAGTCAGAAGCTTGATTGGTCACCGGGAGTTCTTCTTAAACTCAACTGGGTATGACAATTGTAGTCTGCACTGAATCCAGCAGCTCTGAATCACGTCTGGCAATTGAGAGGGACACCACCTGAGCAAATGTCTTGCTGGTGGCAGTAGGATCAAACTGCATTTAGATCAGTTCAGAAATTGAGCAGATGTATTTATGAAGCATAATGTAAGAAACCGAATGTCACTCATATTACAGTGAGAATTATGAATTCACCTATCAAAGATGTATTTAGTAGGTGGGTGAAAAAGCAGAGTGCTCTGAGAAAGGCCATGTAGATAACAGGCAGTATACTCAAATGACACATAGACAATGACCTGATGCAGGTTTTGATCAGGATTCTGGGTACATGAGTGTGGCCCAAATGTAAACCTTGTCATTCAGAAATGATAAACTGAGTTAATGCAAATGTCTTCAGTACATCCTCTTTTATTTGTAATGCTGTTAAGTTAGAAAACAGTACTATATTGTGTTGCTGGTTATGAGTAATTTAAATTATAAAGAAAGGCCTCTATTATTTGAGTTTTGTCAATGTAAATGTATTCCAAATACATCCACTTCTAAAATTGTTGAAGGTATAATTCCTTTACTTTTACAGATATCATTTTCATTAAACCCATTAGAAGGCACAGATCACTGGCTAGCCATTACAGCATCTGATCTTGTAACCAAGTAGTCTCGCGTTAGTGAATGATTAACCAGCCAGGAGATGGTTTATACAGTCATGGTCTACAGCATCAGGACTGCAGCTGTTCCTGTGCGTGATCACTGACTGCTGTACGTCGGCTCTGAAGCAAGCATTTCCTCTCTCAAATGCTGATTCCCATGTTCAATGAGAGGAAAAAATGCTGGGGACAGCACTCACTTCTTTATATTGAGCATCTCTAATGTTCTAGCTTTACACATATTAACTTCCATAATATAGGATATCTCTTTGCTTCTTCGTATAGCTGTAATCCATTGCAACCTGTTTTGCAAAACCAAAATTTTATAAATGGTTGCTTTTATTATCTGATTATATACTATAGTACATCTTATCCATCAGGAACTATTTCTGGATATTGAGAAAATTGGAATTGTGCAATGGCCTATAATAGTTTTTTGTACATACTGTCTTTATTACTCAGTTTCTGTGTGTGTTTAGATCACTCTGCCTTTCAAACACATACTTGCTCTGTGCATCCCATTGTTTTCTACAACCTCTATGTTTGCATTTTCCATTGTTTAAATCCTTGGGTAGCATGTATATTAAGAGCTGCACTGTATCACAATGAATTGAAAGCCTTGCTCATTCTAACTTTTCCAGTTGTTTCAGAATGGGACATTTCCCTCTTTTCTTCTGTCCTGTCCTACTCCTTGCTGTTAACCTCTGCACATTGTCTATCCGAGTGTTTTCTTTTACCACTGTTTAGTATTTCTTTTGTTTTCAGATCTGTGCCCAGAATTTTATGAAAAAAGTGCCACTTCTTTCCAAGTTCTTCTTTGTTCTGGCTTTGGAATTGAGTTGGGACATATTGATATGGCAGTACATACAAAGATATGCAGCTGAATCTGTTATAGTTTGAAAAATAATAATTGTAAAACCCTTATTATAATTTTTTTTAATGTTGTAAAGTTTGGCATGTACTAATTTTTGTTAATTGCTCATATTTTTCTAAACTGCTCTGAAACCAGTTGATGCTTTATATAGGGCGCTGTATCAAATACAGGTGAAGACATATTAATAATTATGCTGTATACTGCACTTGTGAAGAAACTTAAAAATATCTGATGCACTTTTGAATTCTGTATTAGCAGATGAACATTTAGTAACTATATTAGACGAAGTATACAGAAAAGCTAACAAGCTAATATCAGTGGGTTGAGTTATGGGAATAGGCTAAGAGAGGTGACTCTGATCAGCTATAACAAATTAAATAGGAGACATGACGGCGATATTTAAAATTAAGAATGTAATAAGTAAGCTGGAGTCTTGCTGTTACTTTATAATTACTTATTCAACAGAGGCATGAAAAGAGATTAAAAATAAATTTTCACAAATACCAATGTAGAAAATAGCAGGCACACGTAACAAGTAACCCAGTAGACTTGTTAGGTAAATAGGCATTGAACTATTCTCTTTGAAACGTCTCTCAGGTTTTTATGTTATTCTTATGTTAATTTGCAGCTACCCCCTTCTTAAAAGCCTTTTAAGAGTTTCCTTTATTCTATGACATTTAAACCTGTGTGCCGAAATCTGCTTCTTCTTTCATTTACAACCCTTAAAGGGCGTCTATTATTGCTACGACTCCACAATTACTCATTTCGCTTTTCTCATTTTTAAAATTCCTCGTCCAAAAAAGGATAATTTTGTTTCCAATGTGACTCTTAAATCTTTCCATATTTACTGCATAAGCTTATGCCTCAATTTTATGTCTAAAAAGAATGGATGTAAAACTCGAAGTCATGGACTGACAGATTTGGAGAAATAATTTGATTTTTTTTTCATAGTCAATCAATTTATAGTGATTTTACATAATACTCTGCTACTGCCTCAACACAAGGCAACAAATAGTTCACCCTTGTATATTTAACAACTTTCTAACATGTTTTGCAAGGACAGAAGTATGGTGCCGTTGTTTTTATGCTGTATATATAAATACAGTCTATTCATACAGTATATACATATACTTTAGGGAGCTGTTGTAATATACAAAAATAACGAACTGCTGCCCTGTGCTGTTTTTTTCATAGTAGAGACAAATTCTCTGTTTTCTAAACTCTTACATTCCTTTATCTTCCATAAACAAAAGCAAAGAAATCAATAAAACTATAAAAGTGCAGGCTTGATTTCAGTAACCAGTAGTTCAGTAATTTAATAGAAATTAATGGAAACTACTCAAGGCAGATCATTTATGCATATTTGCTTAAAAATTGTAGATTTATAGAGTATATTCCTAGTTCCCAAAATAGCCACCATGATCACTTCAAGTTACATTACTGGTTACATTACTGCAATAAAAAATCTTTTTTGGATCAAGTTCATGGTCATGCACTTGGTATCACTGTGGTGTCACACATGCAATCATTCAAAACTGGAATGTCAGTAAATGATCATCAACAAAGATGTTGTCAAAATGAGATCAACATAGTGTAAGTTAAATAAAACAAATCAAATCCATGCCCACAGACTTACACAATGAGTCAATGGTAGAGACTGAGCCGACAGACTTGTACAGGCATTAAGGCATGTGAAAGTCATTTATTCCTACAAAATACATGCAAAGCCTTTATTTAGGTCTTTCTAAGTAGAAGAATGTATCTAATAAAAGACCCACTAAAGCATTTGTTAAGGTTGTTATTTATTGGCGATTGACTATAAGATGTACCCAGAAAGCCTGTATTGTAAAATGTTAACTTTTTGCTTTGGAGTCAAAAAGTTGGTCACTAATATGTGTCTTAACCAAATAGTTTTTTGCAGATTTCAAATATTGCTAAGTCTACAATTAATATAGGAGGAGGAGGTGGGGATCATGCACTGATACAATTAATATATACAACACTAAAAATATTTATTGTATTTTTCTTTTAGAAGCAGAGCTTGAATAAGTCCTCAATCAGATATTTACAGGTTTACAGGGTTATTGTGACATTTACACACCACAGGGAGATTCTTACTTGCATTTTAGTCTGTGGACATGAATGTTATTTTAGTTGCTATTATTAGTTGCTGAAATGGTTTGATAAGTTATGCATAGTATAAGTTTTTTAGATCCTTTATTTATGTACACAAATGTTCTCAGTGTAAATTAAGTATAAAGTATCAGGTTACAAGGATTTTGTCTTTAAGTAAAGTTTTTAGCTCATTTCCTATATATATATATATATATATATATATATATATATATATATATATATATATATATATATATATATATACAGTATATATATATATATATATATATATATATATATATGTATTGTGGAAACCAGCCTGGACACAGACAGGCAGACACTGATGGTTTATTTACAAAGTACTGCACAACCCAGTGCTCCTGCACCAAGCACCCTCAGTCCAGGCCTCTTCCAATGCCTTCCTTCTTCACCGCCTCCACTTCCCTCCTCTGAGCTATGTCCACTTTCACCTGATTCCAGCTGACGAATGGAGGGAGGCGGCCCCTTTTATGTCCACCCAGACATGCTCCAGGTGCCTCCCGATGAGCTTCCTGCAGCACTTCCTGGTGTGGCGGAAGTGCCGCACGAGCACCCGGAGTGCGTCCCTGGTTTTTCCTTCTGCCAGCACATCCGGGTGTGGCGGAAGTGCTGATGTCCAGGGCTTTTCAGGCATCTGGGCGCCCCCTGGTGGTGACCACAGGCCCCTATAGGGTTGAACTTTGTTCCCGTGGTCCCCATACCAACCAGGGCAGCTGCCCTCTCGTGGTCCGGAGGAGACATAATCCATTTTCCGTTCCTTCCAGGCATTCCAGCTGGGTACCGCCCCCAGCTGCTTGCCACAATATATATATTTTTTTATTTATATATATATATATATATATATATATATATATATATATATATATATATATATATATATATATATATATATGTATATATATAGTAATGCATGAGTCACTTTCTTGCACCCGAAAGACAAGGTTTAGTCTCAGAGCTTCAGGAGAACCAGCTTTATTATTCAACTTAAAGCAAGAACAGCATGCGTATTTATTGAAGCAGGGGCTACTACTCCATGACACACAGACACAGCAAACAAGTAGTGACTTCGTTATTCGTTCTGCTGCGGTTCCCTTCTTCAGTTCAGGCACAGATGGTTCTCCTTGTCAGGTTGATCCTGCAGCTGCCAATCAGTGACTAGGATCAGATCATCCTGGAGGAAAGGGGACAAAGTAAAACTAGGCCAGGTCATTGACTCAATTAAAGTACTCCCTGGATCATGTTGTGGCTGACGGACATGTTGCATGATGGGGGTGCAACCTCGTCGGTGGCATCACCCACATTTTGACATTAAGATTTCTTTGGTTCGATCTTAACGGGCCACCAGTTCTTACAATACTTACATACATAGTGACATTGGATAGAATATTATTTTATTTATTTTTATGCAGTGACACATTTTTGCAATACTTTGAAGTAGCTTTCTATAGTATTAGGGTGGTAGAATAGTGCAGTGCTGCTGCCTTACAGATCCAGTATTGAGGGTTCAAATCCAGGGTAGGTGCAGGTGCATGTGAGCCATGTAATGGTCTGGCACAAAATATAGAGTTGGTTTCTAATTTTCCAGACATGGAGAACATGTAGACTCAATGCACACATACAAAGGCCAACGTAGGACTCAAATCCTGGTCCAAGAAGTTGTGAGTCAGCCTTGCTAACCACAATATTACTGTCATATTGATTTCTACTAGTTATTCAGTAAAATAGTGAACTTATTCTAGTTAAGGTGAAGTATGTTTGACCAATTCTATGCTTTATTTGTGCTATTTCTTAAAATGGCAAATCATTTTATAATTTATTAACCACTTGGCATTAATGGTTTTATATAATAGTTTATGGAATGATAGATATTCTGTAAAACTATTTAAAATGTTAAATTACTTTTTTATTTCACATAGCAACTGAGATGCTTTGTTAATCCATTATATACAACTAGCCAACCCGCGGTGTACCATAAGCCGCATAATCAGGCCGCTTTTTTAATGATTTTTAAGCACAGGGAAAAAATTAACATTTGAAAAATCCGGAGGAGAGGGGAAGGACGCCCATTACGCCCCATTCGTCATGCTAGTCTGCTGATTTCTCGTTCAGTAACTTGTGAGTAGTGATGGGCGGGGTGAAGCCTTGAGAAGCATCAACACGTTTGAAGCAATTGTGTCGGAAATCGTATAGAAGCTTCGAAGCATTTGACACTCACCTGTCACGTGACACCTTCTGGCCATTTTCATTAACGTTACAGAAACTTATGATACACTTCAATGACGTCTGTTAAAAGTCGTATTGCTTTTATTTTTTCGTAGCTACAGACTGACAACGAAGAGAAGGGTTCGTCAGTAGCTTCTAGTGTCTGATGTCTAAAAAATATAAATATAACTAATGCCGACAGGCAGAATGCACTATACGATAGCAAGAGTTAAACAAAATAAGACGCCTCACCTCATGCATTCCCGGCTCTTTCAATTAGTATTTACTTTTGCACTGTATCATTATAATCGCTCCTGTTATTAGTATTATAATTAACCCTGATCTTTTCTTGAGATCACATTTAATAGCCTTAAATGTTTTGTTTGGTCTGTCTTAATTAAAACGGAGCAGACAGAAAATAAAGGTTTATCCCTGTACTTTGCCATGATATAGGTAAGCACATTTGAGAAAGAAAATGTGCTTGGAAAGCTCGACACAGTGTCGAAACCTTAGTATAGAACGGCCCATCACTACCTGTGAGTCACGTAGAGTTTTGATTGTTGTTTGCGATTCTGGCCGCTTTTCGCGTACTGAGTTCGGGAGTCACAGTTGAGAAACAGTTTTTTAATGTCTTTTAAGCACAGGGGAAAAAATGAACATGTGGCCCGGTGCATTGTTTAACTGCCTTGTGGCGGTATAGTAGTACGGCTGCTTTGCAGTAAGGAGACAGTGGAATATTGTGGGTTCACTTCCCGGTTCGTCCCTGTGTGGATAGCAAATTATCCGCGACAAGCAAACTGTTTTACACTCTGCAAACCAATCCGCGCCGCTTTTTCAATGTTTTTTAATCCTTCGAGTTGCTAATTAACTAACTAACACCCACTCATTCAGCTTGTGTGAAAAAAATGCGCCCGTTCTTTCATTATTTTGTTGCAGCCTATCAAAGACTTGGTGATCATGTTTTGTAGACTCAATATATATTGGCTTTTCACTCAGCGCGAGGGCACGCATTCATCTCGGATTATTACATCTTGCTAGACTAATCTGCTACACGGCTGCGTTTGAAAAACCGACTTATCCCGGATGAGTTTCACCGGCATTAATGATTAGGAATCTGGTTGGAACAAAACCCTGCAGCCACAGGGGTTCACCAGGACCGAGTTTGGCAAACACTGCTGAACAGAGACGAAACCGACTCAGGTGAGGAGTGGGGGCGGGCAAAGTAGTTGGAGCTATTGATTATTCAGTGTTGTTTTCCTGGGTGTCTGATCTGCTCAACAGGATTATAAATAAAAGGAAAACAATGTGAAGGCAATGTCACAGGTGATCCTGTGGTATAGCGGGTCCACAGCTCCCCTTCAAAAGCCCATTTTTAAATAAATAATCATCGCACTCACAGTGTAGACTTGTGTTTCGGGCATTTCTCCCCTGTGCAGTGTGTGAGTGAGTGAGGAGAGAGAGAGAAAGCCGGTACGTTAGAGTGAGCGAGAGCAGGCTCGAAGGCAATGTGTTCCTGTGGTATAGCGGGTCCATAGCTCACATTGAAAAGGCCATTTTTAATCAGGCGACTGACAGTAGTGGAGTCAGGCACAGAGAAGGTCAGCTGCAGAGAGAGCGTCTCGACTGTTGCAGGGCCTGAAGCAGGTGAGACGCTAATGAGAAAGAGGCACAGGGCTTATTGATTTTTAAAGACTGCTTCCTTCATTGTGTTTTAACTTCAGTTTTAAAGGATTGCGCGGCTCTCTCTTGCGCTGCCTGTGTGTGCCTCTGTCTCTCTGTGGCGCTGCCTCTGTGTGTGTGCGTGGCTCTCTCTCACGCGCTGCCTGTGTATGCTTCTGTCTCTCTCTGGCGTTGCCTCTGTGTGTGTGTGTGTGTGCGCGCGGCTCTGTCTCTCGCGCTGCCTCTGTGTGAACCAAGATTCCACTGAGGTTGACTAATGAAAAGTCAACGTAGCTCAGAGCTGCAAGTGGAATATGGCACAGACAAACAGAAATGACGGCATGTTTTTCGAGGCGTCGCGTCCGAGTTGGTGGGCGTGACTGTGATTTTTTTGTCGTATCCAATGGTCTAAGAGTTGGTGGGCGTGGCTCCTTCCTGCGTGCGCCATTGGCGTCTTACTTGTCGGCGGTTTAGTGAATCCACGCCCCTTCCGGCGTGCTTTCCATGGTCGGCTACTTGTCTCCTGGCTTAGTGAATTATATAATCCACGCCCCTACCGGCGTGCTTTCCATGGTCGGCTACTTGTCTCCACGCCCCTTCCGGCATGCTTTCCATGGTCGGCTACTTGTCTCCTGGCTTAGTGAATTATATATATAGATAAGTAATTACATTATACTTTTTGACATTAACATATACTCACACAATATGTTGTCTGTGCAATTAACTTTTGTAAAAGGCACTATATAGGCACCTGACCCAACATAGACTCACACTGGAGGCACTTGTAAAAAGAAAGAACTTTTATTTTTCTTTACCTGTGGGGGCATGTCTTCCCTGTGATCCCCACAGGCACAACACAGTCCGCAGTACACCAAGTCACCCAAAACACACTCTTCTTTGGCACCACCACTCCTCCTCCAAGCTTCGTCTTCCTCCTCCCGACTCTGGCCTTTGAGTGGTGGCTGCTGGCCCCTTTTATATTCCGCCCAACTTGTGAGGCGAATATACTGCCCATATGGGCTCAGGAGTCCCAGCTGCAGCACCCCCTGGCGGCGCCTGCGGGACCCAACAGGTTGCATCCAACTCCAATTCCCATGGAGCCCTGTGGGAAACCGAGGCACCGCTCCAACCCAGGGGGGCGGCCATCTATCGTCCAGGTGGAGGTATTGCACAGTCCATGGCTGCTTCCCCTGAATATATAGTGAAGGGGCATCCCGGATGTCCGCCACATCTTGTTTTAAAATACTGCAGGCATAAGTTTAAATTTCCCCATAATTAAAACTTAAATTTAAACCTTGTTTTAAATGTAAACCCAAACTGTTTGCTTTTACTTGTCACTGTCCTCTGTAAAAGTGACACCTCTTTGAGTGACATCTAATGGTTTGTTATGACTCTTTCTGCTTGCTTTTCCTAGTTGTGGTAAACTCCCTAACATGATATTGTGTTCTGTATTATCTAGGCCAACTGCCAAGCTAGGATGAAATAAGCTATTCTTATTGTGTGTTTTTACCCTTTTTAAGCACTGATTTTAGTTTTCTGGCGTCTTGTTATCCATTGCCACTGACCTGCTGTATGTACGCACAACATGGGCCACAATAATAGGGACCACAGTGTAGCTGTCGTGTGACAACATTTTCATTTCTTGCAAGTTATCTGCAGGAACTGAGTTATGATTAGGTGCTTGTATGACTGCAGAAAATGCAATGACATTGAGCTCTGAAACTGACAAGTTTGATTTCTACCTCAATATGTAGCAGGAGCTACTACAGCTCTGTTATCCTTCTTTTCTAAAACAAATGTATACCTCTGTGTTGATCATAAAATCTTGTGTTATATGTATTCCAAAATCATTAAAAGAACTCATACTTTCCTAGTATTCATTGTCTTTTACCATTATACATAGTCATCATATCTCTCATCTCATCTCATTTTCTGACCCGCTATTCCAGGTAAGTGTTGCAATAATAGTTGCCATGTATTTATTTTAATTAAGAGCACCTCTTATTCAGCAACATTTTTAGTCCCAAACTAATTCTGTGAAGTATATGCATCTGTTTGACGAATGGCTGAATTTGTTAAAGACAATTGATACAAATGTCCAGAAGCACGAACATTCATAAGTATCAGTGAGAAATCAAATCAGGTATTACGGTTCTTAAAAATGAACAATCCTCTTATTGCACTTTCTGTTATGGCAGTAATGGAGTTCTCCAGGGTGTTATTATTTCCTGTTAATGCACACTTTAAAATCAGTTTGGTTTATGTTCTCAAATACATAACAGAAAAAAAATTAAGTTAATAGTCCTAAATCTTTGCAGAATCTCCAAAGTGAGGGTTTCAGCAGTGAAATTTGCTTTTAATGAAGCGTTGCTTCATACAGTATTTAGTATCTCTGTAGTAGTTTCCTATTTTCTTTAGATAAATTACATGTTTAAAAAAACATTTTCATGAATACATTTGTTTGATTTAAACTGATAGATATTGAACTGGTTCTGTCTGTATGTTTTTCCAGTGTGGAAAATAATATTTTTAGAATGGAATTAACTTTTACACATTTTCACCTACTCTCTTTTCTGTATTTCATGCTGGTTTACTTTAGTTGTTTGCAGACAATACACTGAAAGTTCAAAACATTATACAGTGAATGTAGGTGCTCACTTTCTGATTTTCTTTAGTACTTCAAACTTTAATACTGCATGTTTTCAGGTCTTCAATTAGAATCTAATAAAGGGCACTTGAGGGAGCAAATATCACTTTTTTATTTTTATTTTTTCCCTATGTCTGTGGTTGAATAAAAACATATATCTAACACCAGCCAGCACAATGTGAAAAGTAATTTCCCCTTGTACATAATAAGTGGTTGCACTACCATTAGCTGCAGTGACTACAATCAAGCGTTTTGTATAGTTCAACACCAGTCATTTACGTTCCTCTGGAGGAACTTTAGCTCACTCTTATTTGTAGAACTGTTTTATTGCAGGAACATTTGCCTTATCTGTTTTTAGAAAACTGTTCCAAAAGCCATCAGGACATTCAGGTGCTTTCCTGAAAATGAGAAATGAGCATTTATATTCTTCTTGGTTAGCAGTGGATTCCATTTTGCTACTCACAAATGAAGCCCATTTTTACTTGGTGTCTTTATATTTGTTTAGTCCTCAACACTGAACTTTGCCGTTTTTTAAATGTTTTTAGGGTCCTTTGTGACTACTTGGATGATTTTACACTATCCTCTTGGAGTACATTTGGTAGGTTGGTCACTTCTTGAAAGACTGACTACTGATCCAAGTATTTTCCTTTTACAGCTTTCGCTTAGGCTTGGTGGAATCTCAGAACTTGATAGCGATTTGTAACCCCTTCCATGCTGATGCATATCTACAATGTTTTTCTTGTTCTCTTTAGCAGTTTCTTTTGATCGTGGCATTTTGTGCTGGGAACTTGACTCTGATGATAAGTCAGGCCTGAGTAGGGTTGGCTTTGTAAACAAGCCTAATTATTATTACCCCTTTTATTGAGTTGATTTGACAAGTGGCCAATTACTTTTTGGCACAATGCCTGTTAGTACTGGATAACTTCTTTCATTAAGTAAATTTAAAAAGGTGTACATTTTTCACAGAACTGCCCTTTATCTAATAGTAGATTTTGGCTGAAGATCTGAAAGTATTCAGTGTCAGGAAATATACAATGATAATGGACATCAGAAATGGGGCCAAACACTTTTTAATTCCACTGCATGTATTTTTAGTTGGTTGTATCCAAAAAGAAAAAAGAAAAAGCAGAGATAACAGTAATACAGAGGTCTGCTTTTGAAAATCAATCAGTATGTTCCATAGTCAGATTAAACAAGTGTGGTTTATTTAGGATACAGGAGACATCTTGATGTATGAAGGAAATAATATCTGATATTTGATTAGTTGCAGACCACATTTTAGACCCTGAAACATTGACTGACAACCATTGAAGTTGTTGACTACTTTTTGAAGGTCATGTTGCACAACTGAAATTTTAAGAGTGCAGCTGTATGGAACTGCTTTCACTTTTAAAATATTTATTTACCTGGAATTTCTGGAAAACATATTTAAGAACTGAAACAGCTGTCAGTTAATTCTGTAAAGTGATTTTTGTGGATCATAAAATGCATTATTCATACAAAAAAAGAAATCATGCAACTTTAATGCTTTCTTCTATAAAAACACAATCATTGGCTTTTCCATAATATTTTTAAACTTACTGTGCTTTTCAGTGTTACTTCAGCAAAGTAATCTCTACATTTGAGTAAACCGAGGTCATAAAAAAAAAAAAAAAAAAAGCAACAAAACAATGTTCGGCTTATGTCAAGGTATGTGGATGTGAAGGCTGCTTTTTTCATAGTTTTATACACAAAGCTCATAAGCTTCAATTTCTTGTAATACTAATGCATGGGCTTAACACTTTCTGCCGAATACAGCTAGCCTACCCTGTCTTGAGCTCACCATTTCTTAAATAAATCCTTTGGCTGTCTCACTCTTGTACCTCGCATGTTAACCTAAAATACCTCTCTTTGACAGAATCATTAAACTATATGTGTCTTGCAAATAGGCTGGCATGTTTACCAATGAGAAATGTGTCCTGCAGCAAAAACTTATTTCAGATTCAATCTGACCTTAAAATTACAAACCGTGATATACAGTATATTAATAGCATCTAAAAGTCTGATGAAAAAAAAAGGAAAATGCAAATTAAATTAAAATGACATTGTTAAACTTTTTTTTTCTTCTTTGCCCATTCATTAAAAGTCACTGTTAAGGCCTATGTTTCTTTTACTTTTTATGGAGGTCATTTTATTAGTTGATGTTTTCATCTGAATCAGAACAAAACACTGAGTCAAGGTGTAATAGTATGGTATTGTTAACATTACAATATCTTTCTGCTTTAAGTAGATTTTTACTTGCTTTGAAGAAAAATAAAGTACTGTGGTACAATAAATCAAGTTATTTTTAAGATCTTCTGTGAAAGCATGTTTTTCAATGCCAAATATTGTCAAGGCAAGTGAAGTTTATTGTCATGTGAGATCAGTACAATGAAATTCTTACTTCCATGTTTCTTCAGTACAGTTGACAATTAAACAATACCAACAAAATACAAACACATACTGTTATGGTATAATATTAGCTCTTATAATTGACTATTCAGCAACCTTATGACCTGTGGATAGAAACTGTCCCTGAATCTACTGTTGTGAGTGTCATTGGTCCTTACTGTTTGCTAGATAGAAGGAGTAAGAAAGGCAGCTGTGCAGGATAACTGAGACCTTCAATAATTATGTTTGTCTATTTAAGGCTAAGTGTTAATGTCCTGAAGAACTGGCAACTTGGTGCCACCACCACCAGTCAGGCATGTCCTTCTAATTAAGCCATATTTCTGCACTACAATAACTAATCACTGCTTTAGTCCAGTGTAAAAGAATAAATGGACACCATCATGAAAAGTAAAATATGAGTTGTACCAAATACATTTTCAATTATTTAATTCATGAGACAAAAGTAAAGTATTTCTTGCACTTTTTTCTCTTTTCGAACAAGTAGGCTTACTGAGCGCTGAAGATATTCCCCACTTTATTAAACTTCCTGTAATCTGAAGTACAATCATAATTAGTTTGTGAAAAACTTAATAATTACCATCATTTTTCAGTGGTAGAGACACCAGAATACAGTCATTAAAACAATTAAGAAAAATTGTCTAAAGAAAAATAGTGGGGTTTGAATTCAGGGAGCATTTAGCCACTTAATATTATTTTTGCATGTTACTTATAAAAGTTAGTAACACAGTGGTAAGAGTTGCCTCACACTTTCTAGAACCGGGACTTGGATTCCAGAATTGGCATTATCTGTGAGAAGATTTCATGTTCTTCCTACATACAATGTTCATTTTTCTAGATACTTCAGCTTTGTCTTACATCCAGTTTGTGCTTTATAGCCCCGCCATTAACAGCATGAAACATCACTTGGTTTACAGAGCGAATAGGATTACTGGAGACAATTAAATATACAAACTGTGCCATAAAATGAACATTAACCAAATGCAAAAAATGCAGCAAGGACCAATACCAGGAACACCATGGCAAATTTCAGGCTGCCACAGAGAAGGACAAAGAACTACAGTGATCCCTCCTCGATCGTGGGGGTTGTGTTCCAGAACCCCCCACGAAAGGTGAAAATCAGCGAAGTAGAAACCATATGTGTATATGGTTATTTTTATATTGTCATGCTTGGGTCACAGATTTGCACAGAAACACAGGAGGTTGTAGACAAGAACTTTATTCAAACACTGCAAACAATCTCTTTTTCAAAAGTTTAAACTTGCTCCATGACAAGACAGAGATGACAGTTCCGCCTCACAATTAAAAGAATGCAAACATATCTTCCTCTTCAAAGGAGTGCGCATCAGGAGCAGAGAATGTCAGAGAGAGAGAGAAAAGCAAACAATCAAAAACCGATAGGTGCTGTTTGGGCTTTTAAGTTTCCGAAGCACCGTGCGGGAAGCATGTCGCTTGACAAAGCAGCTGCAAGGAAGCCCAGCAAGGAAGGGAGCAATGTGAAGGTAGTCTTTCAGCATCTTTTAGACGAGCATCCGTATCCTCTAGGGGTGCGAACAGCCCCCGTGCTCACAATATATTTGAGGAGTTTTATTTAATACGTAATACGTGCTCTGATTGGGTAGTTTCTCAGCCATCTGCCAATAGCGTCCCTTGTATGAAATCAACTGGGCAAACTAACTGAGGAAGCATGTACCAGAAATTAAAAGACCCATTGTCCACTGAAACCCACGAACCAGCGAAAAACCTGCGATATATATTTAAATATGCTTACATTTAAAATCTGCGATAGAGTGAAGCCGCGAAAGTCGAAGCGCAATATAGCGGGGGATTACTGTATACAAATCATGAAAGATTCAGCTTAAAACTTAAACACTTGTGGCCTGTAGAGGGCACTCCTGCCGCCCAAACCCGACTCAGACAGACACAGAACACAAGTAGCGTCATTTTTTTTTTCCTCTGGGAAACACACTTCCCTGTTTCCCACCTGCACAGCACAGTTCAAGTACAGTACACAACACAAAATTATACTTCTTTTCTTTCCTTTTCTTTCTGTTCCTGTCTCTCTCAGTCCACCTCCACTCTGGCTCCAGGAGTAGTGGCAGCTGGCTCTTTTTATAGGGCATGTGAAATTGCTCCCAGTGTCGAGTGATCTTCTCCCGGGCATGTCGGAAGTGCTATACTGAAGGGCTCAGCCGTTCCTGCAATGCCCCCTAGCGGCACCCATGGAAGCCAACAGGGCTGCTCCAAACCCCAACTCCCATGGAACCCTGAGGGAGTCTGAGGCACTACTGCAACCCAGGGGGGCTGCCATCTATTACTTCAGGAGAGGTAATGCCCCGAATATGCTCTCTCCCTCAGTCCTTCCACTATCAAGGTGTCTAGGCCATGCTCCACACACTTCAAAGTAACAAAATGTAATACATTGATGACTTCTGAATAGAGTTTTCAACTTTGGCATACCATTCTAGTACATTATAAAGTATAGTAGTGACAGTACAGTCTCATTGAACAGATCAGAACTGTTGAAATGTTGATAGCACATCGATTAAAAAGTGAAACAGAACAGATTAATCGTCAGACTAAATTTACAAATGAGCATCTTTTATAAGTAAACCTAAAAGTAGACAGTGTAGGAGCCTCACATCTGAAAAATAATTTCACAAAGAGCAGTGCCCAATATGTTTATATAGTGTAAATAGCATAGACAAGTATTCTGCAAAGTCAGAGGAAAAAGACATACAAGTAAATTAGCTGGGTTTTGAAGGTGATTTAATATCTCACAGAAAATGAAGGAATATTGTGAACAAAGCATTTGGCTTTGAGTCAGCAACCTCTGAACAGTATTCTGCACCTGTTTTTTTTTAATTAAATTTTTTTTCTAGGTATATGCATTGCAGTAGAATATTTGTAATACAACAATCAGACACATGTTGTTTTAAAGAATAGATAAATAGTAGTTGAAAAGTTTACCAACAGCAATACACCTGCATAACACCTCACTTTGACTGTGACAGCCAAATCAGTTTTCTTTCTTTTTAATTTTCTTGCTTTTTAGTCATTATAGTTTGTTTTCATGACACTGCATTACTAGAGTAGATAGCTGTGTATAATGTCTTACAATGTAGGAGCTCTTAGCACACAGACCTTCAACAAGGATGTTCGTGGCATTATATTGTTATGTTTTTTGATGAGAGTACTACTCCATAAAATTGATGCACCAAATTCATAACACAATTTGTTTTCTCTTTAATACATAGCTAACCTCACCCTGTCCTGCCCTTACAAGATGCTCGATGTTGCTTATTATGTACTGTATTCCTGGTGTACAGCTTCGAAGAGTTGTGGAATTTAATTATATTAATTTCTTGATTGTGCAGAATAGTTTTATGTAATTTTAGAGCTGTTTTGCCATAGAATGTGTTTAAAGATGATACACTGAAAGAGAAAAAATAAATTAAAGAGAAATAGCACACCATAAAACAGACACTCTGTCAAGGTCTGAAAACATGACAAACTGGATTTCTTACCTTGCACTGATAAGAAACAGGAGGATAAAGAATAGAGAAGGATGCTGTCATTGAATTTGATGGGTACAGACGTATGTGAGAAATGGTAGTGCTAAATAGAAGGCATTGTCACAGCAGGCTGACTTCATGTTCTGGCTTCCTATTTAAGACTTCACTCACTGGCTCCTAATGAAAGCATTTGCTAGCATCTTAAGAACTTCTGCTTTGCCTGTAATCCTTCTTGATAGATATAGCCAATCTCATTTTGATTTGCAACACATTCTCATTCTACAATACTATTTTAAAATCCATCAGCCGAATGAATTATATCAACATCAAGCAAGATGAGTGTGCTAAGGGTAAAGTAGGACATGTCTTGTGATTCACCTTCTGCGCTCATTTTAAAAGGATTAGTCCTATGGCACCTGCAGCGAGTTTTAATATATGGATGTAGCTATTTGTGTTGTTGGGTGGTAAAAGCATTTTCCTATATTATGTATACACATTTTGCTTCCCGGCAGCATTTTTAGCATTCTGTACAGAGGAGTGTCTGTTTGAAAGTAGCAGTCAGAAAACGTGTGTTGCTGGAAGAGTGCATCTGCTCCGTTCAAATGAGGAATTAGCTGTTTAAATCCCACTGACCCAAGAGGTGTCCTTTAATACCCGTAAAGGTATTTCTTTAAGTTTTAGGATGGGTCTGCAATCAATTAGCCTGATGTTCTTGCTTACAAAAGAAGCTTCACTCTCCATGCTGTATAGTGACCTTTAAGAAAAAAGCAAACATTTTCATATATTCTCTCACTTTATCTATAATTTCAATTCATGCCTTCTATTTAGCACTACTCATTTTTTTTCTTTTGGGACTTTTGGATATCCTGCCTTTATACAGTACAGTATTCACTCAATCCTACCTACAGTATTTTTGCTTAATGCAAAAGTGAGTAGTGTTGCCTAGATGGTGATGCAAATTTTAAAATTATTTTGAAAGGACTTAAATAAAATGAAAAAAAATAGTTATTCATAATGTAAAATAATTCAAATTTCTGTTATGCGGTGCTAAATTCTAAGCCATTAGTTGCTGTTTAAAGCCAACTGCCACAGAGATAGTAAGCTACATATATAAAGTTCAGGTATTGCTAAATTCTGCAATAATGAGATTAATAAAGGTGCATTTGAGTAAAGGACTAAAAAGTAATGATAGACTACATAATCATGCAGTCATCTGTGAAAAACATCTTCTAAAAGTGACCTGGAATGATGAAACTCGTGAAAGGAGAAAGGGCTGTGCTACTTTTTAAGTGAACTTTAAATACATTTGTAATCTGCTGTTTTCTTATGCCAGCTTAGTGGTCAAAATAAAAGCATTTGCTGAACTCTTAAGATTAATTTTAGTCTCTTTCTTATTTAGCTTGCTGTTTTAATAAGAGACATCAACATTTATTCTTTGATAAAACTTTAAGCATAATTAGTAATACTAAGCTGGATTATTTCCCCATCGTTCTTGTTTTACTAATTTAGCAGAGTATGTGTAATACTTTTTCAGTTTAATAAAACGTAAATCCACAGTGATAGTGCTAATTACCAAATGGAATTAAAAAGATCTATTTCCTTTCCAAATAATATAATTGGAAACTATTAAGCCATACATCTTAAGAGCATAAAATCAAATAATGTGTTACATATACAGTGTATATAAATTTCCTGAAAATAAATGATCCTTAAATAAAATTATGTTAATATACTGTTTCTAATTTACACATAGAATAAATAAAGATATCAGAAACATCATATTGATTGTACAAAATCTATGTACAACATATTTATGACAATTCTAGAAAACTCTTTGTATTATACAGTAGCACTTGTTGAAAGGTAAGGTTTCATACTTATTTATAATGTACAACGTGCCCAAATGTCTCTTTCTGACAGTAGTATTAAAGGAGGTAACAAAAATATGTTGATTAAATGTCACCACCACCACTGATAAGACATACAGCTCTTCATCGCAATAAACTGCAGAATAAATGAAGCAAAAGCAGAACTGATGATAAAAAAGACATTGCAGTCCCTAGCTCATGCAAAACACATCAGGTCGGACAGCTGAATTTACAACTGAAAACTCAACTCATGCACTTTTGACTTGGCTGATGTAGATGTGAGGCACCTACACTATACTGGAACATTAGATTTTTTAGTGGCTGTGTGTATCAACATCACCACAAGGAATCTCTTACTAGTATAATGTTTGTAAAGTGTACAACATGTGCGCTGACAAACAATGGCAATAATCTATAAGCTGCCCTAATGCGAAATGGCTTATTACCTCCAGGGGGAAAAACACAAATCAGTACTATAATAATTGGGAGTTGTAATTTTATTTTGTTCCTGCTGTTCTTTGAACTATGTTAAGATATACACTTCTGTTGGTTCACCTTTCACCTTCCCACCTCTCAGCTACTTGTCCTCTCTGAGATAGCAGTAGTGGGACTTTAAACCCTGGACACTTAAATAAAAGAGCAACCTACTCTACCACTGAACCAAAGACTGTTCTCTATTCCAGTGGTGACTGGCTGTGGAGCACTGCCCTGACTGAAAACCTGAATAGGGACTAACTCAGTGCTATGACTAGGTTGCATTCTGGTATGGCTAGTTGTAAGTGTAACAAGTGGGGTAAGCACAGCAACAGCTGAGAAAAAGTTTACCACTTGATAAGAGGTGCAATCTTAGTATGAAACTAGTCTGGTTAGACTTGTGATAAACAAGTTCTCCTTTAGCTCAACTGGCTAAGCTGTCTTTAACTGAAATGGGCTCAAGGGGTTTGCTCCTAGCATCTCCCTTTGGAGGCTCATCCAGGATGGCTGAGGGGAGGGGATAGCAACAGTCAGAGAGCCTGCAACCATTTAAAATAATAGTTACTGTCCTAATTTCAGTTTAGAAGTTTAATACCTGCTTACTCACTTAAAGGATAGGTTTGTTATTTATTCACAAACATGGGGTATATGTATTTGCCAAAGAAAAATAAGTTCTAAAGTTAGCGTTTTCAATAAATTTAAAAAAATATGTTGTAAGCTGTGGCATTTATTATAATATTACCTATGGGGCACTGAGTACCCTAGAAAAAAACGAGAAAGTTGTTGAGCATTGATCTGTATCTTGAGATTACACGCACATTGTAAAATAGCTTATATATGTTGCAATAGCCATTTGTTTCTTATTTAAGTTATATTAAATACTAGCCAACCCGCGGCGTAGCATATGCCGCATAATTATTTATTGATGGGTGAACACTTCCTGAAAGACACAGTTGTCCAAATGGGGTGGGTTTGAGGATACGACTGTAAGTGAATGAAAAGATGGAACTCTGGAGAGAGCAACATACAATTATCCGTGACTGAAAACTGTTTTTGGCAGATACCGGCATATCTTTTTGAAACTTTGGCCCTGTGCCTTATTAATTGTCATTGCGAAGGCCAATCTAACAGGAAATTGTGTGTAAAAGTAAAAGGCAAATTTGAATCTGATGGGGTTAGGGATATCCGGGGAATAAGGACAGTTTGTGAGGTAGCAGCTGCGATAGTCTTACACTCCAGTACATTGCGGTGAATGCTGGTAACAGACAGTCTAGTGCCATCACAGAGACCTTTTGCTGGCAGGAGGTTTCTGAGAAGCATGATGACTGAACCAATTTAAATTTTGAGTTTATGCGGAGGCATGCCAGTGGGAGTAAGACTATTATGAAATTCTTCGGGGAATGAAAGTTGATCTTCAGGATTGTCTGTGACGATGGAGTCAATGCTGGTAAAAGTCACTTCGTCGGTAGGGATAAGTTTCAGCACTTGTTCATTAAGGTATAGCGAGTCTTCGTTGGTGACGCTTAATATACGGTAGGAGGGCAAGAGTTGGCGGGCGGGGCTAGGTCTTGCGTGCATCTTGCTTGCCATGGTCTTAGTGAATTATATATATAGATTTTCCTATATATTAGTGCATAGTCTATGGGAGGTTCTTATATTATCCAATACTGATGCTCTGTGTAAGAAAGGACAGAGACGACTATACTTCCTTAGAAGGCTGGCGTCCTTCAACATCTGCAATAAGATGCTGCAGATGTTCTGTCAGACGGTTGTGGCGAGCGCCCTCTTCTACGCGTTGGTGTGCTGGGGAGGCAGCATAAAGAAGAGGGACGCCTCACGCCTGGACAAACTGGTGAGGAAGGCAGGCTCTATTGTAAGCACAGAGCTAGACAGTTTGACATCCGTGGCAGAGCGACGGGCACTGAGCAGGCTCCTGTCAATAATGGAGAATCCACTGCATCCAGTAAACAGTATCATCTCCAGATGCTGTCACTTTCCTGCTCCACTGACAGACTGAGGAGATTGTTCCTCCCCCACACTATACGACTCTTCAATTCCACCCGGGGGGTAAACGTTAACATTATTCAAAGTTATTGTCTGTCTGTATACCTGCATTGTTATCACTCTTTAATTTAATATTTTAAATTACTTTACTTTTACATACTTTATCAGTATGCTGCTGCTGGAATATGTGAATTTCCCCTTGGGATTAATAAAGTATCTATCTATCTATCTATCTATCTATCTATCTATCTATCTATCTATCTATCTATCTATCTATCTATCTATCTATCTATCTATCTATCTATCTATCTATCTATCTATCTATCTATCTATCTATCTATCTATCTATCTATCTATCTATCTATCTATCTATCTATCTATCTATCTATAACCCCCACAAGTTGAATTGAATTGGTATATTCTAACTATTTCTTGCCCCTCAAACTATAGATTAGTCTCGGCTAGTAACCTGCCTTGCCATGTGTAAGGCATGGAGGGCACACAGTTTTAAACCGTGCCTTGACATGCCCAATAGTATGAAAGTTAACATGCTCTATTGAACAAGCAGTGCCGTACGTTTAGAGCATACTGAAGATGAAGTAAAGCATCTTTAAGTATAGAAACAACTGAGGTTTCACAAGAAAAGCAAAGTTTATAGAAGAAACTTATTTTCCCATTTTTTTGCCTTTTATTCTACGTGTGTAACAACCTTTTTTCTTTGTTTTTTTTAAATTTTATTAATTTTAATCATTCCATACAATTAGATCAGTTTTTACAAAAAATAGGATTGAAAACAGATCGACCCCCACCCCTGAGAAAGAGAGCATGGCCAATGGGGTAAACCTTAAAGCTTGTAAACATACCTAAATTGATTACTTTAATAGGGCAATAGAGATGAAAGGAGAAGAGAAAAAAATGCGGAGAGAATTGCTTCCTCGGTGCTTTAAGAGTTTATTCTAAAATATTATTGATTAGATCCTGCCAGGTTTTAAAAAAGTTCTATAGGCCTACAGATCTTCTAACTGAGAATTAGATTTTTTCCAATTTCAAATAGTATAAAACATCAGTTTCCCATTGACTTAAAAGAGGAGAATTAGGATTTTGCCAGTTTAGCAATATCAGTCTGCTTCCCAAAAGTGTAGTGGATGCAATCACAGTTTGTTTGTCCTTCTCCACTTTAAACCCATCTGGAAGAACACCAAACACAGCTGTTAATGGGTTAGGAGGGATTGTGACACGAAGGCTGTCTGAGAGGCACTTAAAAATTTTGCTCCAAAATGATGCTAATTTGGTGCAGGCCCAAAACATGTGACCCAGTGAGGCTGGGACTTGATTGCAGCGTTCGCAGGTTGGATCTTGCCCTGGAAACATTTTGGACAGTTTTAAGTGTGACAGATGTGCTCGATATATAATTTGAATTGAATAATTGTATGCTTTGCGCATATGGAGGTCGAGTGAATTCTCTGTATTGCTATTTTCCACTCCTTTTCTGCTATATTGATTAAGAGATCTTTTTCCCATTGTCCTCTTGGATCTTTGAAAGGGAGGGACTGTAAAATCATTTTATATGTGGCAGAGATGGTGTTTAAGTCCTCAAAATTGAGCAATATTTTTTCTGGCATGGAGGAGGGTGCAAGATGAGGAAAATCAGGCAGGTTCTGTTTAACAAAGTTCCTAATTGAAGATAGTGAAAGAAATGTGTAGCTGGAAAGTTGAATTTGGAATGTAATTGTTCATAGGATGCAAAGATGTTGTCTATATAAAGATCTCTAAGCAATTTAATCCCAAATCTTTTCCTGATATTAAAAACTGCAAATGTTTGCGAGGGTTGAAAAAGGTGGTTCTCTTGCAGGGGTGCCACAGATAAAAGATTCTCCATCTTAAAATGCTTTCTACATTGGTTCCATGTCCTGAGTGAGTGAAGCACAATTGGGTTATTAGTATATTGGCAATAACTTGCATTTATTGGGGCACAAAGCATGGAATATAAAGAAGTACTGCAGGATTTTACTTCTATTGTGGACCAAGCCTGTGTATGTTCATCTATTTGTGTCCAGGTTTTTATAGCTTGTATGTTTGCTGCTCAGTAATAAAATTGAAAGTTGGGTAGAGCCATGCCACCTTCTGCCTTAGGTCTTTGTAGGGTCGTTCTTGGATACGTGGATGTTTTGAGTTCCAAATAAATTAGGTTATTGTTGAATCTAATTGCTTAAATAATGAGTTTTTGATGTACTGTATATTGGAATGTTTTGAAATTAAAAAAAGAAGCTTAGGAAGAATATTCATCTTATCAATGTTCATTCTTCCAGCTAGAGTGAGATGAAGGGTTGACCATCTATGCAAGTCTTGCTTAATTTTTTCCATACAGACGGCGAAATTTGGTTGATAAAGAGCTTTGTGTTTACTTGTGATATTTATCCCTAGGTATTTAAACTGATCTGCAATGATAAAAGGTAGGGTGTCCAATCTAATATTATATGCTTGAAAATTCACTGGAAAGAGTACACTTTTATTCAGATTAATTCTGAGACCAGAGATCTTTTGAAATTTTGTAAGTGCTGTTAAGACTGCAGGCACAGAATTTTGTGGGTCTGATATATACAGTACCATATCATCTGCATATAGAGAAATTTTCTGTTCCAGTCCTTCTCTGATAATCCCCTTTATCTGATAAGCATTTCGACAGTGAACCACCAGTGGTTCAGTGGCGATTGCAAATAGCAGTGGTGAAAAGGGGCATCCTTGTCTGGTACCACGTTCTAATTTAAAGTAGTCTGAACAAATGTTGTTAATACAAACTGAAGCTTCTGGATTGGTATACAGTAGTTTGATCCATGCACAAATGTTCGGGCCAAACCCAAATTTCTCTAATGTAGTGAAAAGGTATTTCCATTCAATCATGTCAAATGCTTTTTCTGCATCCAATGATAATAATATTTCTGGGGTGTTTGACTTTGCTGGTGAGTATATTACATTAAACAGGTGTCGAAGATTGGAAGATAAGTGTCAACCCTTGATAAATCCAGTTTGATCTTGTGATATTACCGAAGGCAGCACTTTCTCCATCCTTCTAGCTATGATTTTTGAGAGTATCTTAACATCATTATTCAGAAGTGAAATTGGTCTGTATGATGCACATCGTAATAAGTCCTTATTTTGTTTAGGAAAGACGGTGATTAATGCTTGGCAAAAAGTTTGAGGTAGAATTTGATTGTCTCTAGCTTCTGTAAATGTTGCTAATAGGAGGGGAGCTAGCTGAGTGGAGAATTTCTTATAAAATTGTGCAGGGTAGCCATCAGGGCCTGCTGCTTTCCTGCCTTGAAGTGACTTTATATTCTGATAGCGCCAGAGGTTTATCCAGTTCCTCCCCACTAAAAGTATCTATTTGTGATATCTGTAATGTATCCAGAAATGCATTAGATTGTGTGTTGTCTTCTTTAAACTCAGTAGAATATAATGATTTATAGTAGTCTCTAAATGTGTGCATTATATTTTTATGGTCAATGATTTCATCTCTGTTTGTGTTGGTGATTACTGGGATTGCATTGCGAACTTCTTGCTTGTGGATTTGTTGAGCTAAAAGCTTATTAGCTTTCTCTCCATGTTGATAGTAATGATGTCTTGATTTATAAATTAGTTGTTCAGTTTCTTTAATTGTCAAGAGGTTGAGTTCTGAATGCAGAACCTACCTTTTCCTATGCAGAGCCTTGCTTGGACGCCTGGCATGTTCTTCATCTATTCTAGTAATTTTGCTTCTTAGCTCTAATACTTTCTTGGTTTTTAATTTATTCTTGTGTGAACTGTTTGCTTTGAATTTTCACTAAATCTTTTTAAACAAACATTTGGACAGAAATTTCTTTCGGCACGCGTTTTACCCATGCTTGATCCTGCCTTACTCACCTGTAGCTTCACATCTCCTCAAACATAAAAAACACCAACATTATGAGATTTAGCTATTTTAAAAGAAGACTAGCTATGAATACTTACATTAGTGCTTATCTTCTTCTGTAAAAAACTTGAGCCCCCCAGGGTGTGGTTTTATCTTAAAAGAGTCACCATAAACTGTTCATGCCATGTTCATGCTTGGTGTCATGTTGATTTACTGTACTTCCATATTTATATGAGAACTCCTCCCAGGAAGGCTACTTCTGTCACACAAGCAAATTCAAAATGCATCCTTACTTTGAGAAAAATAGTAAAAGGATTATGTGATAAAAAGATTATTTTGAGATCTCTTTTGTTGTCACAAACTTTGTCAGAAATATGGAAGGCATGTTTTCTTATATCGAAACTTTGGTGCTTCAGGAGGACATATTTGGTAAGTTGTAAGCTTTTTTTTGGGTGCTGTGTGCCCCATAGGTTACAGTATAAAACACCAGAACCAACTATGTATTTTTAAAAATGTATAGAAAACGCTTAATTTTAGAACACAATTTTGCATGGGAAATGCATATTTACAATGTTTGTAAAGAAATACCTTTGACTTGAAAAATACTGAGCTTATTCTTTATATGGAAGGAATTCAGCTTTACTACAGCTGGATGAGAATAGTGTTCTGTAATCCAAATGTCGAAAGTGTGCAACCCACTCCAACCATCACAGGAAATAAGAGTGAACTAAACTGAGAAATGGAGTAGCACTGAACAAATTCCTGAGCGGCGACACTTAGTCTCTAGCATCATATAGCAAAGTTGTAGAAAGGTTGCAGAAAAAGGTGCACAGAATCCCACACTGGAAGGAAAAAAATCTTGTTTTTCAGGAGTAATATGTTGAAGCCAGTGCAACTCATTGTATAAAGCAGTTAAATATAGTTATTTTAAAAACCCACACAAAGTGCTTTGGGGTTGTTTTCTCCCAAGTGTTATTGAGGCCTTTTAACTAAAAATAGTACCAATAGCACAGCAGTAGGATAGAGATTCTTGAGAAAGTTTTAAATCTGTTCATAAATGTAAAATGCATTTTGTGTTAATATGGGCTTTTTGTCTGGTATGTAAAACACTTTAATGTTGTTTTCTAAATCTTGAATTTTTTGTTGTTTTAAATATTTTAAATATAGGGGGTGCTTTTGAATGTTGCATCCATTCATCCAGTTTCTGACCCTGTTTATTTTAATTCAGGGTTGAATTTAATCTCTTTAGCATCAAAACCAAACCAGGAATCAACCCTGGATGGAGTGTTTGTCTAACAAAAGGGACACTCTCACATACAGAGACAATCTAGGGTCACTAATCTTCTATAGTGATAATACTTTGGGATGTTTGGAAAGAAACGGACCACCCATACTTGGGATATTCAATTCTAAAATATTAAATTATTTTTTCATATATGCCTTGGAAAGGCAAATTTCATGTGTTTGGTTAAACATGGCCGAATCAAAGCCTTAAACCTTGTACGCTCTTGAATAGAATTCAACTAAGATTGCTTTACTTCCTTGTGTCCATCATTACCACAACATCCATCTTTTTTCTGGATAGAAATGTAACTCTCAATTGGGTAAGTAGGTAAGAAAATATGGTACATGAATAGTGTAAATTTAGACCTTGTTTAATGAACCATAAAGACATATCACAAATACATGTAGCCCCAGCCTTTTAACCCCCATTTATAGCCGGTGACTTTTAGTTTCCTTTTTCCATATGTGGCTAGGTCCACAACTACACAGATAAGGTGTACACGATAAACGATTCGCTGTCTAAAATGTATTCCCATCCATGTATACACAAAACAAGAATGTATAACATAAGTTAAAGACTGCCAGATGTGTATCCTGGTTCTAATGATAAAGTGGGGTAACTGCCTTTGTCATAAAAATGATTGATGGTTGCCTCCCCATTTGTGTTTTTCATGGTCTATGTAAGGTAGGAGGGAGGACAGAGAGAAAAGCAGATTATGGTGGATATAAGGGGCAGGAGGGAGGATGGCTTTTAGTCAGACAGCAGAAAGAGGATGACTTTTTTTGGAGGTGGGAAGGGAGAGGTGATCACTAACAATGACACAAACCGTTACAACATTAAATTTAAAATGATATAGGACTGTATTTTTTTAAATACACTACATTTGTCACTTGATCAAATACCCCAATTTGACTTACGGAGTAACTGTGGGCACTTTTGGTATGACTAAAACTTTTATTCATTCATTTATCTGCGATATATTTAAATTTATTTATGTGAAATACAACTTGAAAATATTTAGGAAAATTAAATATTGTTTGATCATATAAAAGCAAATTGAAATTGCAAGGTTTTTACTATTTTCTCCTAAAGCTCCTTTATTCATAGGCAACATTACTAGTGGGAATATTGTATGAATTTTTAAAAGTGTTATTGTCTTTTTAGTCCAGAGATCTGTACCATACTGCTTTAAGAACTTTTTGTTATTTTCTTTATGTATTCAGACTTCACTGAAAAATATAGAAATCTGTGTGACCAATTAGTGTCAAAATGCCTAGGGTAAGTTTACATGCCCTGTTGTTTTTAAAATAGTATAAATATGTGCAGCATATAATCCATTTTCAGCAGTCAAAATAGGTGCTGGGGTAATTGTGGTAAAATTAAAGTTTTGGCCTTTTGAATTGATTTGCCTTCTTCTTTTCTTTGCCCAATTTATCTTTAGTGTTACAATTCTGATTGTAGCATTTATTATTTTTCTAACTCTATTAGCATACTTGTTATATTTTGTAGTTTTTATGAGCTAAATTATTATTCATAGTTGTTGAGTTCCTTCTCAACTGAGTCATTTATCTAAACACATTTAATTTATTTTCTGTAAAACAACTCTGTTGTTTTTGTGATGATCAATTGTAATTTAAATTTTTAGTCTAGTTTCCCTTGCAGTTTTTTGTCATTTAAATCAGCATTGAATTATTAATTTTTAATAATGGTCAGTATTTTGGTAATTACTCTGAATTACTGGCACATGCTACTTTCTCCAAGTTCCATTAAACCTTTTACATTAGTGTCTTCATTTATGAATACTTTTTTAACATATTGTATGTATTGTATGTTCATAATACAGTTTGTGTTCACTTTTTTAGTGCGTTTTTGACACTTACAAAGTTTTACAGGCCTGTGTACCATATGTTTTAAACCAAACTGCAAAAGAAGTATTATTGTTGTAAGCACTTAGACTTGTATTTAAAATTGTACTTGTTTGTTGTTTGAAACTGATGATATGGATGGATTGGCATGACTTAAAAATAATAGTACAGTCTACACTCTATCAGTGGGTTCTGCACCTGCAAATTCAACCAATCCCGGATCAAAAATTAAAAAAAAAAAAAAATCCAGAAAATTACAACATGCAAAACCTGATTTTGGGGCTGATCACAACAATGAATCAATGTGAATGACGTCATGTGTAGGCATACAATGCTGTAGCCTCCCAGCATTTCCTCAGTCTCTGTCCAGCTTTCCACTTGTTCTACATTGCATCACATGCATTCACTACTTATGTTGTGTGTGTGGTTGGTTAATTAAATGTTCAAGCATTGGGAAATATGGTTCTTAATGTTTTCTATTAGGATATCTGGTACTTGCTTGCTTTCAGTAGCTGATTGTGGCTGTTTCTGTTTCTGTCTGCTTTTTAGGCAAGCTAAGTTTTTTTATAAATCTTGTTCTCTTTACCCAGTTTTCTAAAAATGTTTTTGCTTTATATTTGTTTGTGCTTTAATAAGTAGCAATTAAGTAATTATTTAATGTTTTCAGCAGCAGTAAAACTGATATGGAAGAAATGTAAAATGATTTGCGACTTGCTGCTGATTCTGACCCTGTCTGTTTGCTTTTTAGCCTCTTGAGCCTAACTACAACTTGAAACAAGCAATACAGTTGAAATGGGATTTGAATGGTGATCTTTGCTTAACTTTATTTGACCTGATAAGATATAGCGCCTTGAGCATGGGAAAGGTGCTATATAAATAAAAGGTATTATTATTTATTACCATTATTATTATTATTATTATTATTACACAACGTAGAGCACACCATTGGAGTTTACATAGGCTGCATGTTAGCTCGCCTCTTATGACGGCAAATGTTAGGTATTGAATGGTGATGTGCAAAACTATTCTTTTTAGTGATTTGATTCATTTCGCTCAGTTCACCGAAATGATTAGAATCTTTGAATCAATGATTTGTTCGCTTCAAAAACAACAACAAGCTAGTTTAAAATCTAGAATACTATCATAACAGTGTAACAACTTTAACCACCATACAATACAAACAATATAAAAACCAAGCAACAAAATAAGTAATTCACTAATAATAATAATAATAATAATCCTCTTTATTGAATTTTGACAATAAATAAAATTTCAACAATAAATAAAAAAAAAAACAATCATACTAATAGAACCTTAAAATAGTGCGCACATCACGAAAAAACTGTGAGAACATTGAAATATGACTAAATAAAACTATTTTCAGTTTTGGATTACTCTCCTGCAATCTCCTTATTTTATACGCTTTCCTTTCTGATGCCATCTGCAATACATACAGTACAACAACAACAACAACAACATTTATTTATATAGCACATTTTCATACAAAAAGTAGCTCAAAGTGCTTTACATAATGAAGAGAAGAAAAATAAAAGACAAAATAAGAAATTAAAATAAGACAATATTAATTAACATAGAAAGGAGTAAGGTCCGATGGCCAGGGTGGACAGAAAAAAAAAAAAAAAAAAACTCCAGAAGGCTGGAGAAAAAAAATAAAATCTGTAGGGGTTCCAGGCCACGAGACCGTCATCAGTGAACTGAACTGCGATTCAATATACTGCAAGTCTCTTGTCTGCAGTTCAGTACACAGACTGATTCATTTGGTGAACTAGTTCAGTATATTGTACTGCAATTCAGTTGTCTGAAGTTCGTGAATGAACTTTCAATGGGTCTCCAGATCAGTAGGGGTTCATTCAATCAGTCGGATGCTTGGTGTCATCTACCAACTCAGTCATTGACTAGTTGTCGTCTTGACCGTTTTGCTGAAACAGTTTACTGATATTCTACATCCCGAAGACAGCAGCCATTCAAGTGAAGTTCAGATGATAGCTCCGGAATGTCACAGAATACTATATAAAATGTAGGATGCACTGCACACGCCTCGAAAAGATTTGTTCTTTAATGTCATTCGACCAGTGCATTAGTTCAGAGACCAAGACAAGTACAAAAGAACAGGTTTGTGTATTCATTACACATCAATAATATTGAGGGACTGTGTAAAAGGGTGGTTACATTCGTATCCTTAGTTTCTATGAATGGCTACTAAAAAGCAATTAAGTGGTCAAAGTAATCCCTCAAAGGCAAAGAGGTAATATAAAGTTTAATCTCTTAATAAGAAAATAAAAATCTTAGATCTTTTGAAAACTGGTATGTTACTTGGTGTGATTTAAAGTATATGTGAGGATGTGTGTAGGTTTTATGCAAATACTACTCCATTTTATATTAGGGACTTAAGCATCTGCCAATTTTGGTATACACCGGGAGTCCTGGAACCAGTCCCTCACAGACAATGCTAAACATTTAGATTGGTCCCTCTGGCAGTAGTCTCAATGGTCCTAGTCTGGTTCCTCAAAGCACCCCATCCACATCATTGACGATCATTATTTTGGCTGCAGCAGATCTTTCTCTGTAGTCACCTACTGCTGTAGTAAATTAATAGCTTTTTCACCATTCCAACATCTTCTGATGCAGCCTTTTATTAATGTCATTATTTTGGTGCTTTAGCATTTAAACTTTTTTTTTTAAATTATCTTCTGCCTACCTTTTTAAACAAAATACAGTATAATAAACTGGTAATATAAATTATTTTTTTCTCAAGAGTAACAGAATTAAGATGAAGTAGAACATTATTTGCTCAGCAATGGTGGAGATCTTCACAATCTTAAATAATTCAAAATGAGCACTGCAATTATCTATATTCTTGCATAATGAGTCATAAAAACAAAATCAGCACACAGGAGAGTAGTGGCACTGTTATTAAATAAAGCCTTGAAGATTGCATAGATATGTTGGGACATCAGAAACAGAACGAAGATGTAGAAAATAAGTTCAGATTCTTAATTCTTGCAAATATTTTTTTGAATTTGGCAGTAATTGATTACAGTGTTTGTGTTCCTTCCATAATGCCAAAATACATGGAATAGCTCTCTAGAGAAACAACATTGACTCCTACAATCTGTTGAACCCTGAATACTGATCATAACTATGTGCAATATCGTTTCAGAGGTGTTCATGAACCTGAACTAAAATTCATGAATATTTAGCAGATCATTTGAAGCACCTACAAGTAAACGTCACAAGCAAATATAAAGATCTCCTTCAAAAAAATTGTTATCAGCATGGAAAAAAATAAACAAGATGTGAACAGAATGTCTACCCTCCATCTCACATTAGCAGGGATAATCAATACTGTCAAGATGAACCTCCTTTCCAGGTTTCTTTTTCTATTTCAGAGCATTTCCATATAAATTAACAAATCGTTCTATAAGAAATTTGACTCAATTATAAACTTATTTTTTTAGAATTTGAAACATCCACGTATCCAAATAGTGACTCTACAATGACCTAAAGGAAAAGGGGGCATAGTGCTACCTAACTTTCAATTTTATTTCTGGGCAGCAAATTTACAAGCTACAAAAACCTGGAAGTTGATACAAATTCAAGAACATACACAAGACTTGTCTGCAATAGAAATAAAATCTTGCTGTACAGTAATCCCTCTTTGATCGCGGGGGTTGCGTTCCAGAACCCCCCACGAAAGGTGAAAATCCGCGAAGTAAAAACCATATGTTCATATGGTTATTTTTATGTATTTTAAGCCCTTATAAACTCTCCCACACTATTATAGACATTTCCTGCACAATTATACAGCATAAATCCTTTGTATTCTCTTAGATATTAGGTAAGATTCATTGAAATTATGTATGTAAACACACTGTTTATATACAGTAAAACCTAAATATTATTTTAAAGATATCGAGCGTCTCCGATATCGCATATGTTACAGCCATTACGACAGACAGGCCACCAGCAATAAATACGTACAATGCAAGAAAAAATGTATACAGTAAAATGTGTGTACAGTGACAATAAACTATGTACATGTAATAAGTACTGTACGTAGAAAATTAATTATGGTTACTCACCAACAATGACACGACGACTTGTCCCATAAAGATGAGTTTAATTTTACTGCACAACAAAGGAGAGCGTTACAGCTCTTCTAAAGGAGCCTCTTCAGGCGATTGTGTAGCACAGAAGTTGTTCTTTATCTGGCAGTCTTCAATCCAAATCTCTAAAGCAGATTCCATCTGGACTACCGCCTTATTACATCCAGTTACAACTCGTTTTGCGCCCTGGTTAAAGGACACTGCGGCCGTAGATCTTATATTCTTTTCCTCCTTTTTAAATAAAAAGAATTGTGGACTCATTGATGCCGTAATGGCATCCTGCAGCGGTGTAGCTGTTCCCTTCCTTCAACATATCCAAAACTTTGACCTTTTCGGCAATCGTTAGCATCTTCCGTTGGCGCTTGGGCACGGCCCCTGAAGCAGTAGCAGGAGCACGTTGATGCTGAATGAGCGAGACAAGATTTCCTGGTTAACACAGCGGAATCGAATTCGGCGCTCTGTCACTGAGCCAATCAGCACACAGGAACTTAACTGCATGCTCTGATTGGGTAGCTTTTCAGCCATCTGCCAATAGCGTCCCTTGTATGAAATCAACTGGGCAAGCCAACTGAGGAAGCATGTACCAGAAGTAAAAAGACCCATTATCCGCAGAAACCCGTGAAGCAGCGAAAAATCTGCGTTATATATTTAGATATGCTTACATATAAAATCCGCGATAGAGTGAAGCAGCAAAAGTCGAAGCGAGATATAGCGAGGGATTACTGTACTTCTTTATATGCCCTGCTTTTTGCCCCATTATTGTCAATATACTAATCACTTAGAATATGGAACCAATGCAGGAAGGACTTTAAGACAGAAAATCTTTTATCTTTTGTACCTCTACATGATAATCATCTGTTTCTACCCTCTGAAACCTACACAGTATTCAATGTTTGGACTTAGAGAAAAAACTTAGAGAATTGTACATAGATAATGTCTTTGCATCTTATGAACAATTACGCTTCAAATTTAACTTCCAACCAACACAATTTTTCCACTACTTTAAAATCAGAAACCTTGCTAAAAGGAATCTGCCCAATTTTCCTCACCTACCACTCATTTCTATTCTAGAAGAAATATTGATCAGTCTTGAAGACTCAGACAGCATCTCAACAGTATATAAAAATATATTAAAGTCACTTCCTTTCAAAGATCCTTGGGTACTATAGAGAAAGGACCTTTCACTTAACATCTTAGAAAAGGAGTTGAAGGCAGCCATGCATAGAATACACTCTAGCTCCATATGTGAAAAACACTCAATCATTCAACTTAAAATCTTTTATCAATCACATTTGTCATGTTTAAAATTGTCCAAAATGTATCCAGGCCAAGATCCAACCTTGTGAGTGTTGCAGTCTTGCTCCATCCTCACTGGGCTACATGTTGTGGAGTTGCATCAAATTAACATCATTCTGGGCAAAAATCTTTCTCTTCCTATCAGACAGCCAGGTATCACAATCACTCCAAACCCATTAACAGCTGTGCTTGGTGTATTCCCGGATGTATTTAAAGTGGAGAAGGACAAACAAATCGTAATTGCCTTTACCACACTGCTAGTATGTAGACTCATCTTGCTCAGCTGGAAGAATCCCAGCCAACCTGTCAGTGAGTAACTGATGTTGTATACTATTTGAAATTGGAAAGAAAATAATTCTCACTTAGAGAATCTAATCAAAATTTTTTAAGATGCCAAGATTTAATTAATAAAATTTTAGAATAAGCATTTATATTGGGAATATGGATATTCTCCCTTCTCTGTTGATTTTAAAGATTTGCTCATGTTGTTGGCGCTCCTCTCTTTTTCTCAGGTAAGGGTTGAATTCTGGTTTGTTAAGTGTGCCTTGATTGTATGTAATTTTATTTTCTTTGTCGTAAAAGTATTGATTGTATGGAATCTTGTTTTCTTCAAATAAGATCAATAAAATAAAAAAAAAATTAAATGTATGAATATAGTATCTTCTAAAGTTTGCTTAGGAAGCTTGGACACATACTCCAGTTAAAATCACAATTTACTACCTTATAGCAGATACAGAATAATGTAAATGGTATTCTTTTTCTAAACTATACCAGTAGAATTAAATTGGGCATATTTTTAAGCATGAGTGGATTCATTTGATGTTACAATTTAAAGAACTGTCATTGCTGTTCTCTTGGTTTCTTAAATATTGTCTGCTGCATCTTTGAAGAATTTTTCTCCCAAAATACAGATTTTCATTTTCTGAAAGTGTACCGTGTTCAATAAAGGCTGACCATACAGTTTTCTACTTTTTGAATAACTTCATTTTTGTTGTATTAAATATAAGTACTACTGAGGGTAAACCACGAGTTATATAATAAATTCCACATGCTGATTCCAAGTCTTAACACAGGATTTGCTTAGCATGTCCAGATCTTAAATTATGCACACTCATTTGGCTAGTGCCAATAGTGCCAATAGTGTTATACATCCTGTTGCATAGTGCTGTGATTACCACTACTAACATTAACATCAACATCAACATCATCCTCGGGACATGACAGCAAATGGGCATGATGTCAGCGGTAACAATATAATTGAGAAGGATTGAGGGCACACCTAAAGCTTGCTATGGTTTTATTAGTGAGTGTTTCTCTTTTATACTTTCAATGAAAAAATCCATCAACCATCCCAATAATTCTTGTTACATTTGTGGTAAATATACTCTGCTTGATCAGTGGAAGAATTTGATAAAGAGAGTAACAGTTGCTCACAAGTATATTATTCTGAATGTCAAATTGAAGATCAGGATAAAAGTTGGCCACTTTATGTCTGGCGCATACCATTATTCTGGGCTTTTGCAGTGGTTGAATGACAAACACAAAAAAAAATCATCACTCAGACTGTTATTTTTGTATGATTAAAATCTTAAAAGAAATTTAAACCAAATTTTGGTGAAGTAAGTGATGAACATGGAGAAAGATTCCATCAAGATATACTTTTCTATTGGAAACAAGATATCAAGAACACTTCAGCCCCAACATAATTGATGACTGCTGCTGGCTTCTGCAGCTAGCAACTACGACTACTCATAAGCACAAAAGCTAGTGCTTAAAATATTTTGGAACAATTACAATGAACTTAAGTGGAATCTTTTAATACATTGTGGATTAGGGCGACCCGGACACAGACAGGCAGACACATTCCAAGCCATCACCACACGTTTATTTACACTAATACTATATACAGTTCCTAAGTGTACCGCCACACAAACCCCAACAGTCTCCCAAAGTCCAGTATTCCTTCTTTTTCTCTTCTTCTCTCACACTCCAGGCCTCCCCTCGCCGCCTCCTCTCCGACCATGTCAACCTCCTCACCCAACTCCAGCCTTGATTGAAGGGAGGCGGCTCCTTAAATAGGCAGGCGGCTGATGACCACACCCGGCCACCTGCCACAACATATATATTTTCATTTCAGTAAATTTTCTTCTGGTGTGTGGTATCAAACAGTTGTGGGTCTGGGACTCTTTCTGCATTATGCATAATTTAATTTTTGCACACATATGCTTAACTTAAGAGTCTGATGTAACAGACAAAATCTGACATTAGATTTGAAATTTGCATAGTTGATCTAGTGTAGGATGCATAGACTACACCCGGTAGCAGAAGAGATTTTTCTTTTGTGATTAAGTCTATCAGTGCTATTAATTCTATCATTGCAACACAAGGTCCAAAGAGGAAGCCAATCCTACATAGGGTATCAGTCGATTTCTTGGCACATTCATTGAGATCCTTAATTCCTGAGAAAATAATTGATGTTACTATTACAATATTTTTCTTTTCACGTATTTCTTATAAAGGTTGGAAAAAATATCTGTTCCATTTTGATGATTGGAGTTTATACAGAATTTTATTCTGAAGAAAAATATTTTAGCAATATTAATCAGGAGTAACATGCAATTTGGAAACAGTACTTAATTTGATGTGTCCATGATGTTTATGTATGCTTTTTCATTTGTAGCTTGGGTGGATGGTTAAGCGAATTAATGTGGTGTATTGTTATATAAGTGAAAAGCAATATAAAAGTAACTATATAAGAAAGGACAGAGCCAGCTCTTCTTCCTTAGTTCCTTAATTTGGGAAGTGACTTCACATCTTCTACCACTCTGAGAAGAGAGGCCCACAGAATCAACAAGCTAACTTAAAGGGCAGGCTCGGTATGGGATGCACTCTGGGCCCCCTGGAGGTAGTAGTGAAGGAGAGAATTAAAACAAAATTGTTATGAACATTGTGATTAAATACTGTTATGCACATTCTCTCTCTGATAAATTAGCACTGAGTGCTTTCGGGCAACAAATTAGTCAGCAGAATGTGTCAAAAAAACTCTACTGGGGCTCCTTTATACTAACAGTACTATGTCTGCATAATGCTTCACTGTGACTGTGACAGCAAAGTCAGAAGTTTTCTTTCTTTTTAATGTTCATCATTTTATTCATTCTGGTGTGTGCTCAGAACTTGTGTGTGTGTGTAATTATTTATCTATCTGTTTATGTATTTTATTTATTTAGGGAGCTTCTGCAAAAAGCCAAATTTCCCCCTGGGGAAAGTACATTTCTATCTATCTATCTATCTATCTATCTATCTATCTATCTATCTATCTATCTATCTATCTATCTATCTATCTATCTATCTATCTATCTATCTATCTATCTATCTATCTATCTATCTATCTATCTATACTTATTACAAATATTATTACTATTATCATTTTTATTACTATCAATTTATATTTTTTAGTCCAGGAAACTACTGGCAACCTGCATTCCACTTTAGTTATAAGCAAGGACAGAAAATCTGTTTATATCAGCTGTAAATGACCCATTGAAAGTAATCCCTTGGCAAGCACTTTCTTGGAATTGTTTGTGCCGTAAAGCCAGCTTCCTTTATCTGCCAGCATTGTCTGTTCCCTTTTGGCTGATTCAATCAGTGGTCTTGTATTGGTCTTAGAAATGTAGCTAAATCCAATGCTTGAATTTAGTACATTGTGAATTATGACTGATCCTTCACAAGATAAATGTTTCAATAGTCGGCAAAACTAATTTCCTTGAAATAAATGTTTTCAAGGGTATTCTTTCAATTGTGAGATACTAAGAGAATTACAGCCCTACACATAAATAAATGGCATTCTAGCTTAAATTTATTTTGATGATTCTACAAATGAAAAAGCGGTTATTTTACCTCTTGAACCAAAAATTGTATAATGATAAAGCATTCAGTGTGATCTACGGTACGATATTTATCATTCATTGCCACCACTTTTTATAACCAAATATGCTTGACACTTCATCAGTATTTTTTAATTCAAACTGTTTACCTGTGACAATGAGTGTATGGAAGAAAGTATATCTATATTACATATTATTAATTTTGGTGCTTCTGCATTAAGGGCCAATGGGGCATACATCCATCAGATGTTATGCAAAATAAATAATCAGTTTACCTCAGTCATTTAACCTGTTATTAAAAAATTTTTTATTAGCCCTCAGCTTTGTTTTTGTAAGCATTTTTTTCCATGGTTCTATCATGTATTCAAAGTAATCACTAATCTAGAAAATATTGCTTCTTGTAGTATGTGATGTTGTGTTTGCATTGGGTGCTGCAAGGCAGTTTCTTTTTCCCTTTAGGTGTGTCTGCACATATGCAGCTTAAGCTTTCCAGTTTAGCGATGTGGTTTGAAGATCATAGCCCATATTGAATTGAGGACTGCCTGTTATTTTTTTTTTAACCACACATTTGCACTGGTTTAAGTGTTACCCTTCTGAGGCAGTGCAGCACATGAAGAGGTACAAAAAGTCCAGTACCATCTGCTCCCTTATAGGTAGCCACACTAATATGAAAAACAAAGAAAGCAGCTCAATATCAAGAATGCATCGTTCAGAGGACATTATACTGCATCTTGATTTTTATTCACTGAAGAGGAGGACAGCATGCAATTTGAAAAAGACACCAAGGAAGCTTATGTATGCTCTTTCGACCTTTTGAAAAAGAAGCTAGTAGTATGATTCTACTCTTTCAAATAAGTGCAGAAAGAGCATGTATGTATGTAGAAAATCGATTTTTCAATTGTTTGTTGGCCTGGTGCTAACCAACAAGCAAGTAGTTGCACGGTAGTTAATGATGGTATTAGATGTGCTGTGTGCATTTTGACTTGTGCACTGTGTGTAGTTTGTGTGTTTTTTCCATGTTATTGTGGATTGTCCTTTTTCACCTCCAAGTCATTTAATTCTAAACTTGAGGTGTTGCAATTTCTGTTTAGGTAGTTACTAACCAATATTTTTTCCAGGTGTTTGCAAGGCTCTCACTTTACTTACAGTTTAAATCACTAGTGTTTGTATTTTGCCAGGTGATGCCAGAGGGTATCACAATAATCTGAGGCCAATTGAGACACACCAGGCACTGGCATCCCATTGTTTTCTTGATTTATGATTGGTGCATGAACTTGAGATACTCACTAGACATTAGTGAAAGAGGAAAAAATATCATTAATTAGGTTAACTAATGTGAATGTTAGAGAAGTTCACACACAAATAGGAAATTCTGATGTGATCCCACCAGAATATGCACACCAAAAATAACACTGGTGATAAAATCAGTTTTAGACAGTTTACCAATATAACATTTAACTCAATATCATTTAATTGCTATCTTTATATGTTGTGACTTAAGCGATCAAAGTGTTCAGTAGAATACTAGGTTAGATCACTAGTTATATGGATATACTAAACTTTCCTGTAAATTTCTGTTTGTATATCAGGGTGGGCAGTTATGGTCTTAGAGGGCCTCAGTAGCTACAGGGTTTTTGTTCCAACCAGTTCCTTAATTTAATATAAATCTCTGTCAACTGTTTATATTGTTTGGACATGCAAGTAAGAACCTTCCACTTAAAGTCAAACTTGAGCTTGGCTCTTTGTATAATATTGTGAACAGTAAATCGATAATATTGTTACTTCTCTTTTTATAGAGTAACTTTTATGCATGTGACTTGCTAAATTTTCTTCCTGTTTTTGCTTAGTTGTTATTCATTTTCTTTATGAGAGTTTACATTTTTTATTGCTTGTTTTTATTAACCAAATAATCCATGAATCTCCAATTTGGTGCTTTTTTCCAAGTTTATGTGTGCTCATTTTCTAGTAGTTGCATTTTCTGCGAGAGATTGAACATCACCCAATACTTCACACTTCACTTTATTGAAATGAAGGCTGTGAGAAATTTTTGACACAGTAGAATTTGAGCAGGTACTATACAGAGAGCATAACATCTGATTAAGTTTAGTGGTTCATAAACCAAAAGAGTTGTTTTCTAATTAAGAAATTAGCAGTTTGAAAAGCCAGCAGCCCTTTTCCCAAGGTGCAGGATTGCTCACCCATGTACTGTATATACATAGCTCTCTATAATGGTCAACACTATAATGTACCAAGTAATCAAATACAAGTTAAAGTTTAATATACATGCATGCCACAACATAGCAAACATATTTAACATTTTTTAAAAAGAAAAAAGTGTACTCTGTTTACATTTTAATGATAGTGTTTTCATCTAACAGAGAAATAAATGTTTTCAGTTCTTATCCAAAATTCTTGAGAGTATATATTATGGAATGATACAAACTGCAGTTAGTGGAATAAAAGAAAGACACTGAATACAAAAAACAACAAACCAGTTTATGGAATTGCATGAAAGGTTTCTTTGTTGGGAAAACTATGCATTACACCTAGCTTGAAGAATGTGGAGATAAGTTTACATCATTGTCATTAGCTTGGAGTCAGTCATCTGAAGATGAGCCAGGAACAGCATTCTGAAGTGATGAAGCAGTACTATATCTCACTGCCTCTTTAATGACTTCTTCCAGTGTCATCTGTCTCATTAACAATGCTTTCTGTCTAAGCACTGTCTCGTTAATTGAATAAACTGCCATAAAATGTTGTTCACTGATAAATGAATGGCTATTCAAGGTCATCAATTAAATGATCACACATTTTCAGTATATTGTCTACTGTGACTTTTTCACCTCCATGTAATTATCTTCTTCACCACCTTCCTCATGCTTATCTTCATGTAACACCATATCAGTATGTCCCCCATCACTCAAAGAATGTGCAACATGTGCATCATTATCAGTGTTCAGCACTCTTTGATGTCACCTTTCTGTTTACGCTTCCAGCTAATAAACCTTTTGGTGGAAGTAAAGAGATACTGTTTGATACCATTTTCTTCTGTTTATGATAAGAAATACTTCAAAGTCTTTATATTTAAGATCTTCTTCATCAAACATTTGTAGATGTAGGTTTATCAATAGTGTAACAAGAAATATTAAGAAATTTTTTTGTGTTTTTTTGTAATTTATGCACATCTTTTATTATACTATGCATAGGCGACAATGTTAGCATTATATTGAATGTCTGAAAGTTTTGGCTTATCTATGTGAAGTATCTTGGTGTGTGACATAGAGCCAGAAGCCATATTTAAAAGTTTAAGTAAAATTGTATTGCTGTCTTATATACTGGTGACAGTAGGGCTGAGAAGAGCATGAATGAAGCATATAAAAAACAAGGCATAAATAACTTCTATTCATTTGACAAGGGAAAGTTTTTTTTTTTCATAGCACCTTTTGGCCCGTCTGTTTTTGCTTACCAAAAAAAAGAAAGGAAAGAAATTGACTGTTCATAGAAGTTTAAATAGATAGTAGGTGGTGATGATTATCTCTTATCAGTCTATTTCTAGCTATTAATAATTAATACATATGAGCATACATACTGTAAGTTTTCTGACTAAATAATTTCATTTAAAGCAGATAATTTCAGTAATGTAGTGTTTGTGCTGAGTAAGCAAGTAGATCCTCCTTCTCATCAGAAAAGACATGCAATATGGCTGCAATATGGCTGCCAGGGATCTCTTTAAGGACATCTGCAAAGTAGTGGGGGTCAGGTGTATTGTGCAGAAAGTTATGGAAAGTATAATACGATGGTTTAGTTACATAGCACACAATAGGGAAGATGTACTGAATTGAAAACTGTGGCAGCTGTTGGTGGAAGGAAGAAGATTGAGAAGAGGCAGAGGCTTAGGTGGAGAGACTTGATAGCAAGACTTCTTTCTGATGATGCTAGTTAGGAGGGTGGGTAGGGATAAATGGAGTCAGAAGATCCAAAGTACTGACCCTAATTGTTGGGAAGACACAACAAAACAAAGCTGTGTGATCTCAATAATGTGTATGTAAGTTCTGAGTAGTAACACAACAGTGGTATAAAAATACTAATAGTATTTTATATAAAAATAATAAGGAATATATAACATATTGTACTCCCTTATCACCACAAGGTGTCTGAAGGTACAGCGCGCATCCTGGCCAAGTCAGGCGTCAGAATAGTACACAAACCCACGAACAATCTGCACACGGTCCTGTTTAATGCTAAAAACAAGAAATCGATAGCAGAAACACGAAACGCAGTTTATAGCATTCCATGCAGTTCTTGCTCGGTGGTATACATAGGACAAACTTCAAAAAGAATCGCAACACGTATACAGGAACATCGCAACGCCGTCAGAAGAAAGGACTCTCTTTCATTGATCTACACGCATACTAAATCAACAGGACATACATTTAACTGGGACAATGTACAAGTAAAATTTAAGGCCAGTACTAAAAGTGCCAGAGAGCTGGCCGAATCTTGGCTTTCAAATGAGAACGTCATCAACAGACACTTCAACATAAATCCAGCATATGCAAACTTAAAAAGAACATGTTCATAATAAATAAACTGTACACCCAATATCCCCCCCCATCACACTGACTTAGCCAACACCCCCCCCCCACCCCCTCCACGTGTAATGTTTTGCTATATATTGCCTTTGATTCTTGTAAGTCTAAGCATTATCCTCTGATGAAGACCCCTGGCAGGGGTTGAAAACTCAGGAATAAAAACTACTTTATGATACGTCATTATTTCTCCCTTTGTGGATCTCCAGCTGTAAATAACATATTGTATACAATATTGTAATATATTGCATAGTAATAAACCCTCTTCAAAGACAATGAAGAAACATTGTTTCTATTTTTTATTATTTTTCTCTTTATTTTAATGTTAGTGTGATCTTTTCATCTTTTAGAACAACTAAAACCAATTGGTACCAATATTGTTGAGACTCGATTTAAAAAGTGCACCGTTTCACTATGCAGATTTCACCCTAAACTGTGCTCACACACAAACACACACACGCACACGCATGCACACACACACACACACACACACACACACACACACACACACACACACATACCCAAATGCATGCCACAGAGTATAGACCATATGGCATCATTGTAGTCAGTGTATAGTAGTGTTACTATAATTGTAATAAAACTACATAGTGTAATGATTTTTGTACACTAAAACGCATACTGACAATTTTTTAACTAAACAGTAGTGAAAAGTCAAGCAAAATGACACCTTTTATTGGCTGATTAAAAAGATTACAATATGCAAGCTTTTGAGGCAACTCAGGCCCCTTCTTCAAGCAAGATGTAATCAGCTACTTAACTTTTTAACTAAATAGTGAAAGTTTAAAAAGGCAAAGGAAAAAGCAAAATCCAAAGTACAATTTATTTTATGTGTATGTTCCTGCCATTTAAAAACCACACACTCTCATCCTTGTAGATGCCAAGAAATCACGTTTGAGTTGAAGTTCTGGGTTTCTACACATAGGAAAGATTAAGCTGTCTTTTATGGTGGGGTGGTAGGTAGTGAGCAAGAGAGTGAAAGTGAGGGCCATAAAGGACTGCAAGAGTGCACAAAACTTGTAGAGCACAAAGTTGTGGAGTGAAAAGAGTTGACCAAGTTTCCCATTTAAGCGGTCAAGCAATTAAATTAACACACCCCATTTAGGGATGGGGGAGGAAAACTGGAGAAAATTCTGTGCAGACATGGACTGAATTAAATTAAGAAAAATTAATGAGATGGGCAATATATAGTGCAGTTGACACTTTTCACAGCAGATTTACATATTTTTGATTAAATTGTGTCTTGCTTTGCATTCTGCTTGCCATCATTCCTTGACTACATGATTGTCCCCTGAGAGCTATTGGATATCATTTAATAGCAGTATTGATATAATTATATGCTTTTAACTGAAATCTAGACAAAAGGTGAACAGGCAAACCACACACAAACAACATTCCACCCATGTTGAATTGACTTAAGGATGAGATATAACACAGAAACGCTGTTATTTATTTTTACAAGGCAAAATTATTTTTATTTTAATGTGAATTATATTACTGCCTTGTTACAACAAAGCAGGGGTCGGCAACCTTTCAGCGGTGTCATGCCGAACCTAGGTCCTCACAGGTGGCGCAGTGGTAGTGCTGCTGCTTTGCAGTAATGAGACTGTGGAAGATTGTGGATTCGCTTCCCGGTTCCTCCCTGTGTGGATAACGCATTGAGTACTGAGAAAAGCTCTATATAAATGTTATGAATTATTATTATATTATTATGTTACAATGTTATTCCGTGCGCTGACATAATTCTACCAATTTTGTTATATATAGTATCAAAATTGGTCCAGTTATAATGGGCTTCAAAAGTATATACATGTTATTGTTCATTCAATATTTTAAAATACATAGGTTCATATGTGAAAAGTATGTCTTGTCAATTTTTTTTATAACTACATTCGGTGGCTTTATTTTTGGTTCCAATTATTTGACTAAAATAAGTAGTTTGTTTCTTAAAGTCAGAAACAGCCTTTTTTATAGCTTCACTTTTCTCATCAGAGTTTTTAAACGTGGACTAATGTTTAGTTTGATGATGTCTTTGTACACTTGACATACAACACACGACACTTTCACAGCATAACGCATATACAGCACAATCCTTTGTTGTACAAATCCATATTAATGCGTCCAAGAGTCTCTTGAAAAGAGCGAACATCAAGTTTTTGTCTTTTATGAGTCATTTGAACACATGCTTTCCCTTTACATGTGTGTCGCATTTGCAAAACATGGGTGAGGGCGCGAACGTATGTGCTGTAATTAAAATATAATAACAAGGTTTGTTTTAACGTTCCACAGCTTACACTGAACACATGGTTTCCTTTTACATGTGAGTCACATACGCAAAACATAGGTGAGGGTGCGAATGCGTGCACTGTAACTAAAATACATATATTTTTTACTATATTTCAATTCAATCAGGGCGGCACGGTGGCACAGTGGTAGCACTGCTGCCTCACAGTAAGGAGACCCAGGTTCGCTTCCAGGGCCCTCCCTGCGTGGAGTTTGCATGTTCTCCCCGTGTCTGCGTGGGTTTCCTCTGGGTGCTCCGGTTTCCCCCCACAGTCAAAAGGAAGTGCAGGTTAGGTGCATTGGCGATCCTAAATTGTCCATAGTGTGTGCTTGGTGTGTGTGTATGTGTGCCCTGTGGTGGGCTGGCGCCCTGCCCAGGATTTGTTCCTGCCTTGCGCCCTGTGTTGGCTGGGATTGGATCCAGCAGACCCCTGTGACCCTGTGTTCGGATATAATGGGTTGGAAGATGACTGACTGACAATTCAATCAGAGTACCATTTAAAATCATTCCGTGTGCCAAGCGCCGTAGGTTGCTGACCCCTGCAACACAGTATGCCTTCTCTGTTTATGTATTCCCTAATTTATTTTCTTCAGCATATAATAAAGTTTTCTTTTCATTTGCTGTGCTACATATAAAAAGCAATTGTGCAGTGTTTAGTGTTAGAGCTACTCTATTTTGGTCCTGGGAAGCCACTATGCCCAAATTCCTGTTTTTAATATAAGTTTTATTTTAATTAAAAACATTCTGCTATTTTTTTCAGGTTAAACTTTTACTGTGTTAATCCACAAATCTTATATTTGGGTTTATTAGATTTTTAAAATAGAAATTTACTGTTAAATATATTGCATTCAATAACTGATTTTCCAAGGCAGATATATGTGATCCCAAATGGCAAGATAGTTCTATGCATTTTGATAAATATTTGTTCCTCAAAAATTAAACAAATACTAATGGTAATTGAATAACTAAAAAGTTTCTGATATTTTTTGTCTTGTATTCCAGTGGATGTTTACAGTTTTACAGCAGTTTCACACTTTAATTTGAAATAAACTGTTTTGTAATTTGTCTGTGTGTCCCATGTAACAGTTAATTCACAGTTCTGCAATATAATGATATTTTTAAAGTGTGACAAATATACTGACGTAGTTAAAAAAAAAAGTGTTACAGTCACAGTAGGTTAATTCATCCTATAGTACAGTGGTTGAAGTTTTAACTTGAAGAGGAATTTTACAAAGAGAAAAAACAAAGACAACAGTCCAGTTTGAGTGCTATACATGTCATATTTTTAGCTACTGCAGCATATTATTATTATTATTAACCTTAAGTTGCATTTGGTAGACTTGATAATGGATGGACAAACCCAGTAGCTTACAAATCACATGTTCAAAATTAATTGCGCTCATGGGTTTTAAAACAGGTGACTAGTCAGATGACTTATTCAGGAGCACACTGTGATGAGTCAATGGTGAGCACAAAGCTGGCAACCTTGAGACCTGCTGTCCAGTGCCTGAGCTGCTAGACCACAGGGCCTAGCATTGAGGTGAAAGTTATTTGATTGGCTTTAAATGTATGCATTTGAAATAATGTTTAAAGACCAATAATATACATTTGACTTCGACTCACTTGTTCATTATTGTATTTTAATCGCATGTAAAAAATATTATCAGTGGATTTACTTTATGTTTAACTTTGAAAGATGTAATACCTGCTAAATGTTCATGGTGCTGGATTTTGAAGTTTGCGACTTGAAGGCCATTACACAATCATATTATTAACTTAGAATCATGACTGCACTACAGTTTACATGCCTATGATTTAATACCTGTTAAGTGATTTTTGATTACAGACTCTATTGTAGATAGCACTTTACAGAAATGTGTCTTCTAGTTGAATGACTAATAATTTACGTTAAAGTCAATGGTATTGGTAACAACTGTAACAGCCGTAATTTATTAAAGTGTGAAACTCTGTATATAGACTCACTGGGCAAAGCTGAGTGATACAGTATATATATATATATATATATATATATATATATATATATATATATATATATATAGGGGGCGGTATCGCTCCCTTGAACCCTCTGATCAAACGCCAGACACCAGGCGTATAATAATATAAATAATAATATTTATTCAGACTATAGTAGTGTGCACAAAGCACCCTCGACTCCACAATACCAATAAACAATAAACCAATACTAAACAATACACAATCCTCCACTCTCCCAGACGCGTTGCCACCCTTCCACCCAGCTCAGCTCAACGTCTGTGATCTCCCCTAGTCCTTTTATAGTCCTTGACCCGGAAGTGTTTCTCTCTCTGTCCATGTGACTGTTAACACTTCCGGGTCAGATAAAAACTCTTCTTCTTCATCCCGGAAATACGTCATTCCTCCTGGCTCTGTGACTAAGATGTACTTCCGGGTTATAGGGCACGTAAGAGTCTCTGGGCCTCCCTGCTGCGTCCTCTGTTGGCCTCCAAGGTATCCAGCAGGGCTGTAAAGGAAAACTCCACTGTCCATGACTCCCTGCTGGTATTCGGGGCACCTCCATGCTGCAGGGAGAGCTCCACCTGGCGGCCTGGGGGTATTGGCCGGGATAAAAAGCCGGCCATGTCCCACAATATATATATATATATATATATATATATATATATATATAAGCCACTGCAAAATTGAACATGGTACAAGAAGCTATCTGCTGATCAAAATGTAACAAAACAAGATAGCAATGTTGCAAAAGCAACTGTGTAACAGTGAGTCCTGAGGATACGAGTTCCATATGACATGACTACAAACAGAAGGATCTAAATATATACAGTATATACAGTGTGTGTATGTGTATATATACGTGTAAATATTTGAACAGAGACAACTTTTTTCTAATTTTGGTTCTGCACATTACCACAATGAATTTTAAATGAAACAACTCAGATGCAGTTGAAGTGCAGACTTTCAGCTTTAATTCAGTGGGGTGAACAAAACGATTGCATAAAAATGTGAGGCAACTAAAGCATTTTTTGAACACAATCCCTTCATTTCAGGGGCCTCAAAAGTAATTGGACAAATTAAATAACTGGAAATAAAATGTTCATTTCTAATACTTGGTTGAAAACCCTTTGCTGGCAATGACAGCCTGAAAGTCTTGAACTCATGGACATCACCAGATGCTGGGTTTCCTCCTTTTTAATGCTCTGCCAGGCCTTTACTGCAGCGGCTTTCAGTTGCTGTTTGTTTGTGGGCCTTTCTGTTCGAAGTTTAGTCTTCAACAAGTGAAATACATGCTCAATTGGGTTAAGATCAGGTGACTGACTTGGCCATTCAAGAATTTTCCACTTCTTTGCTTTAATAAACTCCTGGCTTGCTTTGGCTGTATGTTTTGGGTCATTGTCCATCTGTATCATGAAACGCCGCCCAATCAATTTGACTGCATTTAGCTGGATTTGAGCAGACAGTATGTCTCTGAACACCTCAGAATTCATTCGGCAGCTTCTGTCCTGTGTCACATCATCAATAAACACTAGTGTCTCAGTGCCACTGGCAGCCATGCACGCCCAAGCCATCACACTGCCTCCACCGTGTTTTACAGATGATGTGGTATGCTTTGGATAATGAGCTGTTCCACGCCTTCTCCATACTTTTTTCTTGCCATCATTCTGGTAGAGGTTAATCTTGGTTTCATCTGTCCAAAGTGTGTTTTTCCAGAACTGTGCTGGCTTTTTTAGATGTTCTTTAGCAAAGTCCAATCTAGCCTTTGTATCCTTGAGGCTTATGAGTGGCTTGTACCTTGCAGTGCACCCTCTATATTTACTTTCATGCAGTCTTCTCTTTATGGTAGACTTGGATATCGATACACCTACCCCCTGGAGAGTGTTGTTCACTTGGTTGGCTGTTGTGAAGGGGTTTCTCTTCACCATGGAAATGATTCTGTGATCATCCACCACTGTTGTCTTCCGTGGACGTCCAGGACTTTTTGCGTTGCTGAGTTCACCAGTGCTTGCTTTCTTTCTCAGGATGTACCAAACTGTACATTTTGCCACTCGTAATATTATAGCAATTTCTCGGATGGGTTTTTTTTGTTTTCGCAGCTTGAGGATGGCTTCTTTCACCTGCATGGAGAGCTCCTTTGACCGCATGCTGTCTGTTCACAGCAAAATCTTCCACATGCAAGCACCATACCTCAAATCAACTCTAGGCCTTTTATTTGCTTAATTGATAATGACATAACGACGGACTTGCCCACACCTACCCATGAAATAGCCTTTGAGTCAATTGTCCAATTACTTTTGAGCCCCTGAAATGAAGGGATTGTGTTAAAAAATGCTTTAGTTGCCTCACATTTTTATGCAATTGTTTTGTTCACCCCACTGAATTAAAGCTGAAAGTCTGCACTTCAACTGCATCTGAGTTGTTTCATTTAAAATTCATTGTGGTAATGTAAACAACCAAAATTAGAAAAAAGTTGTCTCTGTCCAAATATTTATGAACCTAACTGTATATATATATACACATACACACACTGTATATACTGTATATATTTTGTCTGTTTTTTTTTTTTTCAGAATTTACTGTCTTAATCTTCTTTGTTTATTTATCTGGTTTGTACAATGCTATATACTGTATATTCTGCCGTTCTTTATTTATTCTGTAAGTGCCTTGAGCATGGGAAAGGCGCTATATAAATAAAATGTATTATTATTATTTATTATTTAGATCCTTCTGTTTGTAGTCATGTCATATGGAACTCGTATCCTCAGGACTCACTGTTACACAGTTGCTTTTGCAACATTGCTATCTTGTTTTGTTACATTTTGATCAGCAGATAGCTTCTTGTACCATGTTCAATTTTGCAGTGGCTTAGGGACAGAATATATTAATCTGAAACTGGAGAAATTTTAATTCCGATCAGCCCAGCTATTCTACAAAATACAGTTAAATTTCTTTGATGGAGCTCTTCATTTCCAACCTGTACTGTAGTCTTGGACCTTTCTCTTCTGCTTACTAGTTCCTGACTTTTTTTTGGAGGAGTGATGAAGATAATAATAATAATAACTCACTTTGCTTGTCATATGTAATTTCTTGCATTAAAAATTTGTCATTTTTCACAAACCCCAGCTACTTGGTATAAGTACCTTGGTCATGTATTTCAGCACCCCTGCATTTCAACAATGTTCAAAGTGACAGTGTGCTGTCACATTTCAAATACAGACATTATCACCTTTTACTGTATATACAATAGTATACAGTTTATTTACTCTGCATGTGAAGGTTTCAGTCTTTGAGTTATTAGACTTCTTGTAAAACAAGAAACAATATTGACATTACACTGCTTACAGTATCATCAGCTTTAGAAGTAAATACCCCAGTGCATTAGTTAAAACCATCACTCAGTCCTGTGGCGTTCATGTCTGCACAAATAAAGCCTTCTCACTTTTTAACCTGATAAGTATAGCAGCTCTTAAAAAGTTGGTAACTTGTTCACAGATACTGTAGATCAGAAGGTGCTCATTACTGTGAAAGTGTTTGTTATGCAGAGATCATATTTGTCTTTTTTTTTTCAAATCAAGGAATTTACTTGAATCCCAATAATATCCAAATAAAATTTTTCAGAAGTTGTTTCTAAATAATTACAACCTATATTACTATATCTTTGTTGCAATGGGATGAAATGTTAATATTTCATGTTTATATGTCATAGTCGGAAAATGTAGAGAGAGAGCTGTGTTAAATCAGTATACAGTTTATAGCTATTTGCTGGGATTCAATGGGTGAAGCCCAGACAATAATCTAGTATAGTAAAATATGACTGTGAAAAAAATAAGCAAATAATCTGTTAATAGTGAGCAATAATACAGATAAAAGAATATCAGTTATACATAAGCTTACTTTTTTCATTCTCTTGTAAAGTAATACAGCATATATGTTAGAATAACCTTTGTCTTCAAAGACTGTCACAGAATGCATATGACAAGTTTCCTGACATTGTCACATATATTACTCCAATTCTATAATCTCAGTAGTGGGCTTGTTCCCTTCAGGCTATTAAAAAAAACAGTGGTGAAAAAATGTAACGATGTATAAAATTAAATTAGTAAATTACTTAGTATAAATTTAATACATCACACTAAACATATACAGTATAACACAAAACTAAAACATTTAACCATTTTTTACCATAGCAAATGTATTTTAATTATTTTAAGGAATAAAGTATTTACAGTATATCATTTACACATCTACATGGCATATATAAATTTATTATTTTTACCTAATGTTTTTGTTTCTACACTTATTTATATACAGTATATATAAATAAAGTAAATAAATATAATAAATAAATACACACACACTATGGTCTGAACACAGCAGAATGTCTAAAAAGGAAGTGAATTAGAAAGAAGGAAATGTCATGGTCAAAGTGAGGCATTATACGGGTGTATTGCTGTTGGTTTAAAGGAGCCCCAGCAGAGTTTCTTGACATACCTCTGCTGAATGATTCATTGGCTGAAAATCCGCAGTGTTAAGTGTATCAGAGAGAGGATGTACAGCATTGTTCATAATGACATATTAGTTTGTTTTAACTGTCTCCTTTGCTACTACTTCCAGGGATAGTGACTGGACATAAAGGCTCTTTGGTGGAGTGAAAGTCAATAACCAGTTCCTTGGTGTTGCTGATATTAAGATGCAGACAATTCTATTTGCACAATAAGTGCACAATCATCTGAGAATTTGTGCAACTGACATGACCTTGTGTTATAATTACAGTCTGAGATGTACAGAGTGAAAAGAGAAGGAGACAGGATTGTCCCATGTGGATCTCCAGTGTTGCTTACTTTTGTATCAGAAACATAGTTCTTCACATATTGTGGTCTGCTCAAAAATATTCCATTATCCAGGACACCATAAGCACATCCACTTGCATACTGTATCTCTGAGTTTACCCCTTAACAGGGATGGCTGGATGGTATTGAAGGCACTCGAGAAATCAAAAAAATATAAGCACCATAGTGCTGCCAGCTTTGTACAGGTAAGAATAAGCCTTGTGGATCAGCTATGTAATTGCATCCTTCACTCCAGTTTTTGTCCAATAGGCAAACTGCAGTGGGTCTAGGTGGTCTACCACAAGAGGACTCATAAAATCTAGTATAAGTATCACAAACAACTGGCAACAGCCCACAGCCATTTGGTGAAGAACCACTTCTTTAGGTAATCCTCTGGGTTTGTTGTAGTGTGGTTTAAGGTGGATTTATTGGCAAAGGTCTAAAATTTGGATTCATGTTAAGAGTATTCTCCTTTTTGTCATGTAGCATGAAGGCTACAATATAGTATGTATACTTTGTCACTTTGTGTATAAGTGTAAACATGCAACTCTTGAGTTTCAAAATCCTCCTGTACTATAGTAGACCACAATAATAATGTATTCCATGATGTATAAGACCTTGTGATTTATCACAAGACCTTTAATTTTTAAGATCCAACCCTCAAGATCAATGAAAAGGTTTACTGCCATATCCTATTCTTTATTCAACATGAGGCCAATGCTTTCCAAAATGTGACCACAGGCTTAAGTCCATTGGTAGTTTATTATTGAATCTTCAACTTATTTAAAAGAATTGCTTATTTCTATGAAGATCACCAGTTTTCATCTAACCATGGGCTATGGACACATGATTTGGGTATAATGACTGCTTGTTTATATGTCATTTCATATGTTCAAAACATCTGTAAAGATTTGAATGATGTATTATGTACAGTATATACTGTAAGTATTCTCCAGTTCATGTTCTTTTACTGATTGGCAAATGATGGCCCAGCACAAGAGGTATTTAGTCTTTTAGAGGGAAAATAGCTAAAGTGCAGACTGACAGACCAATAATCTTCAGAGAAAGAAAAAAAAAATCTTGATTCTCTTTAAGTTATTGATTTTTACAAATTTCATATCCAGTAATTGATTATATGCATTAGACTGTTCTTTTAAATACTAATATTTAAACAGAACTGAAGGAAACTGATTTTTCTCTGAATAGTTTAATTATTTTAGTAAATCGAGTTAAGCAATAGTTTTCAAATGCTGCACTGTAAATGATTTAAACTATTTTTGCTTTAATGTACAGTATGTGCCTCATAGCTCCTGGTCAAGTCATTATCTATGTAGTGTTCTCCCTGTATGTTTGTGTGAGAGGCTATTTGGCAAATATAAACTGGGCTGGTGTGAATGAATTTGGGGTTTGTGTGTTAATGTGGGTTACGTGTGTCGGGTGTATTTGTACAGTAAGTATACAGATTTTTTGAATATGTATGCATAAATATATGCAGTATATATTATATGATATTTATGCTTTATTTGCAGTAGAATATAGTGCACTGGGATTACACTGGGGTTTTAAGTACATGGTATTAGAATAAATTAATTTGAATTGAATTAAATCTCTAAGGAGCACAACTACTGCTCTGTTTTCTGCCCTAAGTTAGCATTGTTTCAATAATCAGGTTTCTCAGGCTTTTGATCAAGTCTGTAGAGTAGCCCACAGATTAAGTTCCTGGATGGTAATGTTTATTCATTCAAAGGCCGAGCTCACCATGTTTATAGTACTGGTAGTAACATTTTCCAAACTGCCAATTAATTCCAGGATTACAAGCCTAAAATATTTGTATACTTACAGCCTGAAAAAAAAATTCTATTTATTGTAAAGAAAAAATAAGCAATGCACTAGTAGCAACAAAGTGGAGCTTGTGCAATATGTTCTTGAAGTTGCATTACAAGAGTCAATTTACATTCATAAAATTTTCCCTTAATGTATGCCCTGGAGCTAAATTACTAATCAGGTTTCCAGGAACGATTTAGATAGAAATTCCCTCTTTTTAATTGGAAAAAAGTCCAAAGTTGTGGAGATGAGTATGTGGAAGCACAAGCTGCAAATATGTTGAGCCCATAGGCTGGAGGTAATTTGTCTCCTTTACAAATAAGAAATTGTCAAGACAACACAAAAGCTGAATTTTACATTTTAATAGGTTGTTTGACCATTCATGTGATCATGTTTTGAAATAAATGGATGTGAAGAATTAAAGAATGATAGACCAATAGCCAATTATAGTTATCCAGAGAACTTAAAAATAAGAGGAGACAAGGAGGTAAATGTTAAATCATCTGTAGTTTGTGTAAGAACATTTAGGAGCATGAAAAAAAGTTTCAGCAGTAGAAAAATCAAAAAGATTTTGATTCAGATAGTGTTCCTAAGATGAAAGCAAGCACAATTGCTGGTTGCTTTTATTTGTCAAATACAGTTTTTTCTACTGGCTTTCATTGGTAAATGAAGAGACAGTAATAGATTTGAATAGATAGTAATAAATAATTTAGTAATATAAAGAGCTAATGATAGAGGCAACAGTAGTAACAGATGTCACGAACATAGACAGACTACAAGTAGCAGATCTATGGGGAGGGGCATTGGGTGAGGCAGCATAGAGTTCAGAATCTAGTTAGCCAAAGGGTAGAAGCTGTTGCAGGGCCTGGCAGAACTGGTTTCACAGATGGAAGTAGGAAAAAGGCACCTTCGTTAACTTTGGTGAGTTCTTTCACAATGCTGTAGTTTTTGTTGATACAACACTTGATAAAGATGTCTTTCCTGGAGGATATTGAGTCCCAGTGATTTTTTCTGCTGTTTGCAGTATCCGTAGTAGAACCTTGTGATCAGGAATTCTACGGTTCTTAAACCATACAGTAATGGTGCTGGTAAGATTGTGAGAATGGGGGGAGGTAGGCTTGCCTTCCACAGTCACTAAATGAAGTGGTGTTAATTGTCTACGCAAGGTCAACTGCCAGGTGCACACCAAGAAAGTAAGTGCTCTTGACCAATTCCATCACGGAGCCCTCGATGTGCAATAGGGTTTGAGCAGCATGGGCCTTCCTGAAGTCAACAACCATCTCATTTGTCTTTTCCATGTTAAGGGACAGATTGTTGCACCTGTACCATCCAGGTCCATTCTGTAAGCTGCCTCCACCCAATTGCTGATGAGACCTTCCACTGTTGTGTTGTCAACAAACTTAATGATGGTGTTAGAGCTGTATACAACCGAACAGTTGTGAGTCAACAGAGTGAACAGAAGTGGGAGGCACCAGTGCTTGGGTCTGTCTGTCAAAAAGTCCAGGATCCAGTTGCAAAAAGACATTCTGTATGAATGATGTTTAGTGTTTTGATCATTATTCAAAGACTTTCTTGTTAATGGCAAGAAAAGTTGCATAGACTAAATAAGCATGTCTTATACTGAGTGCCATCTTGTTTTACTGTAACAAAACAAAATAATGCAAAATGTTATTTAGCAAGAATGAGGTGAATTTAGCTAAAAAAGCTATATTTTCTAGTTGATTTGTATAAATTGTTACAAAACTAAAAAAATAAAACAAGCATCAACCTGAGCCACATACTGTACATGTTTTAAGTACCCTCATTCACACTACATTAGGGAATTAGCTATGAAATTTCTCCCCAAATCCAGTCATTTTTCCCAAAAGACTAACAGAAAGCAAGCAGTAATAAACAGTTTGGAGGGCAAGAGTTGCTGTCGGTAATTGCTTTAGAAGTGTCAAGGAAACTATCCACTGCCTTTTTTTATTGAATGCTAGAAGCTTTGCTCGTTAGCTCTGTGGAGATTAAAGTCGTGCTTGAGCCCATCAAACTATCCTTATTGTATTACTGAAAAATCATTAATTAACAGTTTACCAAGGTAAAGCAATTAATAATAGTGAAGGTGATAAAAGGCACAGCTGCTGTTTGTTTATAGCGCATTGTGAGCCTGAAGGCAGTATGCTCTGTGGAGTGCATTCTGATTGCTTTACAGTGGACTCATTCAGGTTGGAACTGAATTGATGATTTACACAGACTTGTTTTGGTGAATTGGCAATGGACTGCTATCCTGCCCAGGGATTGTTACTGCCTTGTGCGAATGCTTGCTGGGATAGGCTACAGCTGCTCCTCAACACAGCTTAGGGTAATGGGTTTAGAAAATGGATGGATACATGTTTTCATATCATTTGAATGAATTTGTTTAATTTTTATACTGTAATGAGTTGATATCCAAGATTAGTATGAATGTGGGTGGTTAGTTCTCTTACTGCTAAACCTTACTGGTATAAAGACCCAAATGATTCCTGCATTTTTGCTGCTTTGATTCTCACATTTTTATATTTTGTTTTTGTAATTATAATTTTTCTTTTGTTATTTGTAGCTATATTTTTCTTTGAATGTCATGAAGTAGGAGTTCCAAAACACATTAAGTCCAAATGTTTCAAAAAAGCACCTCCAATAATGCCCACTAAGGGGAAAAACACTATTAAAATCACAGCTAAACACACAAAGGGCCTTGAAGAGTCTATATAAAATAAAATATTTATTTTCACAAAAATTCTGTTCAATACAATGGAGCAAAAGAAAACAAAGGAATTGCCTTAAAACATAAAGGCAAACCTATGCCCACAAAGTCCCAATATATATCTAAAAACAAGGTAAAAAAAATTAATTGAATAAAGAATAGGATATGGCAGTAAACCTTCCCATTGATCTTGAGGGTTGTATCTTAAAAATCCAGAAATTCAACTAAAGAAACTGTGGAAAACACAGGTAAATACAACACTTTCAAGAATATTTAAAATAAATTTCCCAAAACTATGGGAGACCATCCAGATTTGTAGGGCGGATGGCATTCCTGGTGGCGAATGGCAGGTGGTCTTGCCTCATCAGGACTCACTCACATAACACACGAAAACAAAACACAGATATTGGCAGCAAAGCAGATAATAAGCAAAAGTAACATTAACATAGATAAATGACTAAAGTATGCAGAAAAAGGACATAAAGCATCAATTTGAACCCCAGCCAGGGGAGGAACCATGGCTGACCCATGACATTGAAAATGTAATATATATAAATAAATGGTGTTGTTATTGAAAGAGTCTGATAGCAAGCAGATTACAGTTCACCCCATTTGTTGTTGTAGTAACTAGTATCCTTTAACCTGAAAGATGCTTTGATGACCATGGTCATTTGGTGTTAATTAATGCTAATTTACAGACAAGCTGAACTCATTCTGACAAATCAGGCAATTTAGAATTTCATCTTTTACTTCAGGTATGCTCACTAATACAGTGTACTGGTCGCTCGTCTGTCTGTCTCTAGACTACCATAGAACCAGATAGTAGATTTAGGAAGTAGGATGCCAGTAAATACCTATCTTCCACCATCAGACAGCTAAAGTCTACTCCAGTCAGAATTCCATAGAAACCTTCACACTTCATTATTGAGTATACCATTTTCATAGCTTAATTTGAATTGCTATTTGGATTCATTCCATATTAAATGCAGCATGAGTGAATACACATTAATCCAAATCACAGTATTTCTGGAACAAAAAGTGCATATTGAGTGGCTAATAAGGTGATGAACTTTTTGTTTACCTCTTACCTTGGCGTATTACTCAGACAGATGACACTGCTTATACTCTTCCACTTGTCATCAAGGTTCAGTATCTGTCTTTTCCTTCAGACATTTCCTTCACAACAGTAACCTCAACTTAAAACAGCAATACACTCACATATTTGTATTTTATGAACAGAGATGACCACTTTGAAAAGGAAATAAACCAATTTCACTTCATTATGAAAACACTTCTCAGTGCACAGCAAGCTACTTGAATGGCCAATCAGCACTGTGCATTTATTTTGTGCAGGGTTTTGTATATTCTACAATTTAGGACCTCTAATTTTAACTTAATTTTTGCTAATGATGAAATTGTTAAAGGTACTGGAAATGTATTATCTCTGTACTCATCAGCGTTTTTAATGGATTATACAGGACTGAAAGGAGAAAACGCTTTTGCAATTTAAAGGCTTATTCAGGGTTGTTTTTTTTCTCCTTGATTACTATTTGATCCAAGTCAGTCATATTTACATTTATCTGCCTTGACGTTGTGGCAATAACTAACAAAGTACCTTTCAGACTTCTTATATATACATACTGATGGATTGACTGACTCAAACATGACACAGTTCCGAGACGTTTGGCTCCAGAGCATGGAACCCTGTACCACACATACAGAAGATACTCTGCTTTAAAATGTTCAGGCAATAGGCTTTTTGCTTGTAGACTGAAGTCTTGTCAACCTGAACAGGGATGCAGTGAATGTGAAGCAAGTTGGGACATGAAGCAGGAGTTTTTTCTTTCAATACTTTTGGCTTGCTTAACTTTGCATGTCAGAAAATTAACCTTGAGTTTGTGATAATGATGTCTGGAACATTTTTTATGCTGTGAGAAACTATGAATAACAGTGTAACCATTTTCTGTTACTTGCAAAACACTCATCTATCTATCTATCTATCTATCTATCTATCTATCTATCTATCTATCTATCTATCTATCTATCTATCTATCTATCTATCTATCTATCTATCTATCTATCTATCTATCTATCTATCTATCTATCTATCTATCTATCTATCTATCTATGTCTCACTTCAGTTGGTTGTGGTGTACTTTCATGACCTTGTGGATAAAAACTCATTCTGAATTTAATGGTGTGAGATCAAATGGTCTTGTTTCATTTGCCAGAACAGAGGAAAGAGACAAGTGTCCATGCATGTTGGCAGTGGTCTTTAACAATACTGTTTGCCTTTCTAATACAATCATGAATTATATTTAACCTGTTATACATATTCTTAACAGAAGTGATTTTCTGTGCCAACTTCAACTGCTTTGCAGTCCTAAGTTGAGCATGTGCAGTACTAAGATGTAATGCAGCCAGTAAATATGAACCCTAGTGTGCACCTAGAGATGTTGGGGAGCATAGATGGAGACCTCCAGACTTTCCTCAGCTGCCTAAGAATGGAAAGACATTGATTAGTCTTCTGGACTATTGCCTAAATGTGTCTTGACCACATCAAGTAGGTGATGTAGGGAGTGTTTATGGCATTTCTGTATATTTTTAGAAGGTGAAACTTAGGAGCATTCCTAGGTGTGTCACCTGTAAATGAGTGCAAGGTGTCTCAGTAGTGCAGGGACACAAAGATCCTTCAGAGGGTATCCCTGAGCTTGGAAGTGATAATTAAAGACTTCTCTCTCTCTCTCTGTTTCTCTGCTGAGATCAGATAGTCTAAAACCAGAAGGTGAGTATGAACAGGGAAACACCTGGTAGAGCCCAGAAATTTTTTTTGTAAAAGAGAAGATCAAATGGGAATTAGAAGATTGTGGATCTTTTTGATCAAGATAAGCTAAACAAGTTAGATAGATTTCCTTGCAACAAACAGGGTTAAATAATCTATATTAACCTTGGCCACTAGGACAGCTATGGTTTTATTTTCTTTATTTGTTTATTATCAGAAACATTTATGTTGACATTTGATTGCCCATGACTTGATTAATAAAACCATTTGTATTTGAAACTCTGTTTAGTTTTGTTTTGGTTTAGGTTGGCATATATACAATAAATTCCATCCTGCTCTGATTTAAAACATTTTTTATGCTCACTGACCCACTGTTTGTTTAGTAAATGAGTATCCAGAGTCGATCCCATCACTGAACAAATGGCTGTCTTACTTGAGTGGCAGATTATAAATGTGTGCCAGGGGGATGAAGGTATCTTGATTTATATTTTCAAGTGTAGAGATTTGAGTATTGACTGGATGCGGGGGATAGAAAGGTCGGTGTGCTGTGATGTTAAATGACATGTAACACTTTATAGAAGTAATAGACACAGGAGTAGAAGCTTAGGAGAGACTGCTGTTAACAGAGAAAGAAAACAAGGCAACAGCTGGGGCCAGGATATAACTAAGCTCTAATACTGGAGCTACAATAAGTGTGAGGCAGCAAATATATTCACTTTGAAACTACAATTTTATCTGAATATCAGTCTTTTATCAGGAACTATTGTGTTCATCCTGTTGGTGTTTGCAGCATTTGCCATGAACATTGTTTTCTCATTGCACTGTTAACAGAAGACCATGAATGCTGTTTTATCCAAAACTCTTTTATTCACTACTGTTGTTCTTTTCTGTCCTTATTTTTTCCACTGCTGCTAGGAAATTGCTTTGTAAAAAGGGATTCTTTGATAGTCATTGGTGAAATAAATAGGAGCAGTTAATCTACTCCACTTTCAGCTGGCAGCCAGAACAAGATGCTGGATCTCTTATATTTTCTATCAGTGCCCTGCCACCAGCTAATGAATTACCATTTTGACTTGTCACTCATTGAAAAAGAAAGAAACTATGTGCTTTGAAACTACTTTAACCTGTTTAATATAATGGCAATAACAGTAAAAATTCACAGTGCAATTTTTGCGAATTAAAACTTTAAATGTCATCATCATCTTCTGGACAGACCTTAATCAGACAGAAGTCATTGTCATTTACCTTGACAAGTCATGTACAGTACATTTCATTACCCCAGTCCAAAATGTATCACATTCTAGTGAGCTGAATGACGTCCGGCCTGTCACTCTGACATCGCATGTGATGAAAACCATGGAGTGGCTGCTGCTTCACCACCTGAGGCCACAGGTCTGTCACGCTCTCGACCCTCTGCAGTTCACATACCAGGAGAAGGTGGGAGCGGAGGATGCCATCATCTACATGCTACACCGATCCCTCTCCCACTTGGACAGAGGCAGTGGTGCTGTAAGAATTATGTTTCTGGACTTCTCTAGCACCTTCAACACCATCCAACCTCTGCTCCTTAGGGACAAGCTGACAGAGATAGGAGTAGATTCATACCTGGTGGCATGGATCGTGGACTATTTTAAAGACAGACCTCAGAATGTGCGTCTCGGGAACTGTAGGTCTGACATTGTGGTCAGCAACACAGGAGCACCGCAGGGGACTGTACTTTCTCCAGTCCTGTTCAGCCTATTTACATCGGACTTCCAATACAACTCGGAGTCCTGCCACATGCAAAAGTTCGCTGATGACACTGCTATCGTGGGCTGCATCAGGAATGGGCTGGAGGAGGAGTATAGGGACCTAATCAAGGACTTTGTTAAATGGTGCGACTCAAACCACCTACAACTGAACACCAGCAAAACCAAGGAGTTGGTGGTCGATTTTAGGATGACCAGGCCCCTCATGGACCCCGTGATCATCAGAGGTGACTGTGTGTAGAGGGTGCAGACCTATAAATACCTGGGAGTGCAGCTGGATGATAAATTGGACTGGACTGCCAATACTGATGCTGTGTGCAAGAAATGACAGAGCCGACTATACTTCCTTAGAAGGCTGGTGTCCTTCAACATCTGCAATAAGGTGCTGCAGACGGTTGTGGTGAGCGCCCTCTTCTACGTGGTGGTGTGCTGGGGAGGCAGCATAAAGAAGAGGGACGCCTCACGCCTGGACAAACTGGTGAGGAAGGCAGGCTCTATTGTAGGCACGGAGCTGGACAGTTTGACATCCATGGCAGAGCGGCGGGCACTAAGCAGGCTCCTGTCAATAATGGAGAATCCACTGCATCCACTAAACAGTATCATCTCCAGACAGAGGAGCAGCTTCAGCGACAGCCCCACACTATGCGACTCTTCAATTCCACCTGGGGGGTAAACGTTAACATTATACAAAGATATTGTCTGTGTGTATACCTGCATTGTTATCACTGTTTAATTTAATATTTTCTTTATCAGTATGCTGCTGCTGGAGTATGTGAATTTCCCCTTGGGATTAATAAAGTATCTATCTATCTATCTATCTATCTATCTATCTATCTATCTATCTATCTATCTATCTATCTATCTATCTATCTATCTATCTATCTATCTATCTATCTATCTATCTATCTATCTATCTATCTATCTAGAAGTTCTTGTTTCAGCTTTGTTAGTATGTTTAGTGAAAAGTCCCATTTCTCTTCTCAGAAGTTAAGTATAATACTTGTAATTAAATGGCTGATTGATAGAAATGTTTCTAAGGATTCCTTTCACCATGCCCCCATTTCATAAGACTACAAGGCAGCAGTGATTACCAATGCACCGGAATGTGTTTATATTACAGTATGTTCTCATAAAGTCACCTAATAAACCACAAAGCATAATATTGTTTTTAAAGACAAGTAAAAGTCATATTCCATTTTATTTATAAAGTTCTGCGGTGCAGAAAATTTATGGCTGAATTCTGATTCATGAACTACTAGGCATTTGGCTAAAGAGTTGGACTGGATGCAATAAACATCTCATCACCTACTTGCTGTGAGAGCTTGTGCACAGACTACATACAGATATAAAAGTCTACACACCCCTGTCAAAATCTTAGATTTTGTTTAATAAAAAAAGAATGAAACCAAGATAAATCTTGTCAGAAGTTTTTCCACCTTTATTGTAAAATTGCAATCTATACAAAGAATATGAAAACAAATCAGAAACTGTTTAGTGAAAAAAGGAAAAAAATCATACAAATATCTGGTTTCATTAGTGTGCACACACCTAAACTAATACTTACTTGAAGGAACTTTTATAGCAACGCTCATGAGTTTGGCTTATCTGGACTTGGCGATTTTTTTCCACTTCATCTTGCAAAAAAATTCCTGATCTGTCTAATTATGAGGGTATCTGCTGTGCACAGCTCTCTTCAGGTTACCCCACAGATTTTCAACTGGATTAAAGTTTGGGCTCTGGACCTTTCTAGAACATGGATCCTCCTTTGATGAAGCCATTGCTTTGTTGATTTTGATGTATGCTTTGGGTCGTTATTATGCTGAAAGGTGAAGTTTCACTTCATCTTCAGCTTCCTAACACATGCTTGAAGGTTTTGAGCTAAAATAGACTGATACTTGGAGCTATTCATTATTCCATCTACCTTGACTCAAGCTCTAGATCTAGCTAAAGAAAAATTGTCCCAAGGCATGATGCTGCCTCCACCATACCTCACTGACGGTATACTGTTCTTTTGATGATGTGCTGTGTTATTTTTGTTCAAACTTTAAGAATTCTCATATGGTCACCCGTAGGCTTTTCAGGAGATCATGCTGACTATGCAAATGTTATAGAAATGTTGACATTCGTATATGTGAAGCGTAAATCAAAGAACAAAAGGTACAGTAATAGCAGAGCAAGAGACAAGGGAGAAATAAAAGGTTCATCCTCTTTTCAGCATTGATTTAAATGGTTATTTATTCTGGATCTTGATGTGAAAAATGAGCAAGAGAGAGTGCTTTGTTCTGAGTCTTGCTTTTCCAATTAAATGCTATTTGTAGCATTTCCATTTTGATATAATTAAGCACCCGTGTGTTCCTTTATTGGAGAAAAATCTTAAAATAGATGCATTAAAACATCACAGCTTTTTCCTCTCTCTGAATGGGAGTTGTTTTGAATGTCTTCTGTAATGTTTGGCACATGTTTCTAGTTTTGATAATGAGTGTGGTGCAGATCCTGCATTAATTGATGGTATATAAATGCTTTTTTTGGTTTTATCTTCTAGTTTGCAAAAAGTGTCCATTGTGATCGAGTAAACATATCAAAAGGAAATAATAAAAGTGTTTGATGTCTTATCTATTGAATTGAAATATTCCCATCAATTGTGCGCATTTTATAGTAAACACGGAATTGTCTAATGAATTAACTTATTTTATAGGGTAGTTTTGCTTTACTTTCATTTGAAGAATAAATTGTGCGCTCCATAAACTGCAAATTTTGCCCTACAGGCTCAACAACACACATATTAAAATAGTTTCTTGAGGTTATCTGTCTTATTGATGATGTAAAATGACTTCAGTATGTCTGTCATGTCATGTACAAAAATCCACAAAATCAATGCAAATGTCTAATTTTATGCCCATACACTCATTCCCCATTTTTTTATGATGTTCCATTTACGTTAATAATAGTTGTATGTTTAAAAATTAGTGAAAATATACCTGTAGTCCAAGTTTAACTTATGGACTGTTTGACATCATTCACCACTGCTAACATTAGGTTTCAAAAATGTATCAAATTTTAAAATAAACTGATTTTGTTCTGCATTTCCTCTGTCACATATATGAGTGCCATCCACATATTGTTCAGTTCCAGCATTTTTGTATGTGTTAAACTGTGTTATTGATGTATAACAGGAAAAAAGACAAGCTGTCTTGTTCAAGTTATTAATGTACATAAAGAGTTTCCAAAAGAAGGCTTGCCTCTTGTTCTACTTTTATTTATTTATTTATTTTTTTTCCTCATTTTTTCTGGATATTTTTAAACAGTAGCAGTTGCATGTAATTATCAAATTATCATTTGTCTTTTTTTGTTAAAGTACCTTGAAATTTCTTTCTCATGAGTATATAAGCTTGTGATGCAGTGGACACACAGCTAAGGACACTTCCTTCATCTGGGAAATCAATAGTCATGAACTATTGACCAATGTCTTTGATGGACCAAAGACTTTAAAATAAGAAAAATGATAGTTTTTGATAATATAGAATTCAAAGTGCTAAAAAAGGTGCAAAACAGCACGTTAAGTAAATAAATCACTAATAGTTCACATAAAATAATCCAAAAAATCCAGGATATTAAAATAAACCAAAGACTTTGGTGTGCTCAATAAATGAATGGAAAATCTAAATGAATAGGGCACCTTGCCCTTCAATGGATGCTGCTGCTCCATACTTCTCTTATGATACAGCCTGACACATCCCAGTCCACCGCACAGACGTGAAATGCTACAGCTCCCTGGGCATCTTGCCATTCTACCTATGCTACCATTTCTTGAACCTTCCTACTACAACTAGATCCGGTGGCCAGCCCTCATCTCACCAATTCCACTTCTCAGCAAGCGAAAGAGTAGCCACTTCACATAGTCTTTGCATGCACTGCACTTTATTTTTTGGACACTGCTTTCATTTATTAAAATTCACTATTTCACTTTGTAACTTGGTGTAGGGTCCTCATTCCATCCGGTCCATCCTTGGCTATGACTATTGATGTCCCAGGATGGAAGGTGTCCATGGCTAATCACAGAGCAGTAACTAGGAAAAAAGTTAATCGTCCATGCAACTTCTTCCATGTTCTATAGTTCTCTGTCTGACTACTTTCTTTGCATTGTTTGAACAGAATAACTGGTGACCTCTCTTTTAACACTTTTATCATGTCCACTCTTAATTTTAATTTTCTTGAAATGAAAAAAATCAACCTTAAAAACCGTTTCTATATATAAGGACTCCTTTTTTCTAGTACTTATATATCTATTTTATGTAAGTGTGTATTATTTCTTTTTATGTGCTATTTATTCATTATTATCCTTATCTAATTTCAACTAGGTTTTAATTTTAACTGCTTGTAACTATTTCTTTTTCCCCCTTTTCTTTGACATCTTGTAATGCAGTTTGAGCTACACCCTGTTTATGAAAATACATTATAGAAATACATATTGTTGTTGTTGTTGATAGGTCATACCAGGAAATAAACTAGTATTTCTTCTTTTCTCTTTCTCTTGTACTTTAATGATCTTCTTGTAAAAAGAGTTGCACTTTGATGTTTCTAAGGTGTGGTATGCACCTTAAGGTCAATTTCCTCTGATTTTTGCTTCAAGCAGCCATATATATAATACAACATCATTGAAGCCATTTTTATTAAATGTGTACACTGTCAAGGTTGTTTGCCACTAGAGTTTCTATGTGTAAAACTATGAATGTATTTTTGCTGAACATCTTTGATCACATATCTGCATAAATGTAAATTTTGCCAAGATCCATTTAAACTAGTGATTTTTACTTACTTTACCATTTTATATAGATACCTAACGAAACAGGTAAAAAAAAGTTTGGGAGTCCAAAAATAATGCCCGTTTAGTAGCCAGTTGGTAAGGCTATGTGAGTTGAAAAGGTAAAAATTAAAAATAGTGTTAAAATAATAAGAGAAGAGATGGACCCCAAAAGAACAATGACCTTCTCTCTGCCTTTTATAGTGAATGGGGTGGAATCATAAGCACCCTAAGCTACGAGGTCAGGTGGTCTTTATCCTGGAGTTTTACTTCAGTTAAGTGGCTGTGCAACAATCAACACATTCCCTGATGTACCCTTAAAATCAGTCCCTGAAAAAGACACACTTCACCCACATATATGAGACACTGCTTATATAAAAGCAAAAAGAAAAGCTTAATAGTTGGAATTTATTAGCCTTACTCATATAGATATGTAAAATGTCTCATTATTGCTTTTTAACAAATGTCTTATTCACCATAATTTAGTAATGACCTTATTTTCCCTAATAAAAATGTATCCACATTTTCATATTGAATCACTCTCTGGGATTAATCTATCACTAAAGAGGTTCTGAAAAAAATAACTTGATGATGAAAGATGACAGTTTTATGTAAAGTTTCAAGAATTACCCTGCCAAAAAATCTTTCCAGGCAGCAGAAGTTTTTCATTCAGATCTCAATTTATATCCATTCATTGGTTTTTAGAAGCAAAAGAGGCTGCTAAATAAGCTAAGTGGCACTCACAAAAGTACTGTTATTTATGCCTGTTTTAATTGCAAGGATTTCACAAGTAGGCTGTGCACTTCACTGTCTGTAAAGCCCAAATACACAATCAAAGAAGAGCAAAACATCTTACATCCATGTTTTTCTAAAAGAAGATATCATAAACGTCTTAAAATATTTGCCACCTGCTGTTTTTATTTTGCATTTTAAAAGCCATTTGCTGTTATTATTCAGCTAAGACAAAATCAATGCAAGCTATTTTTATAGTAAGTTTATTTTATTGTCAAGTACAATCTTATTTACATATATAGTTCCATTGTATTAATTCTTTTAGAATGGGTTTTTATTTTATTGAAGAGCAAATTTTAAATACAGTAGAGTCTCGCTTATCCAACATTCTGTATTATCCGACGTCCCACCGCAAAAAAAACCAAAAAAAAACCGCATCAATCGGCAACAAGAACTGCAAGTTGCGAGCGTGAGCGTAGTCTATTTTTTGTTGCTAAGTTAATTTTTTCAGTTAAATTTTTCTGTTGTTTTGTTGTAAAACATAATTTAGTGGATTATGTGGCTGGCCCTCTCTGGCGTGCGTGTCTCTCACGCGCGTGTGTGTGTGTGTGTGCATGTGCGCGCATGTGTCTGCGTCTCTCTCGTGCGTGTGCGTGTGTGTGTGTGCGTGCGTGCGTCTGTCTCTCTCGCGTGTGTGTGTGCGTCTCTCGCGTGCGCACGTGTGTGTGTGTGTGTGTGCGTGTGTCTCTCTTTCTCTTGCGCGTGTGCATGTGTCTCTCTCGTGTGTGTGCCACTCTCTCTTGCGCGTGCATGTGTCTGTTTATGTCTCTCTCTCGCGCACTCTCTCTAACGCTGCACAGGAAATGCACAGGGAGAGACTGAACATGTGCGGAAATCATCGGCGCGCACAAACCGAAAGGGAAACTGGCTTGTTCCTATACCGAGTGTGTGCTCGTGCACACAGGCAAAAGTTTGGCGAACTTTTTGGTCATAACCTGATTTGTACATGTTCAGAGACGTTCGTAAACTGAGGTTCCACTGTATTAAGCTCGTAATGTGTAAAATTATAACATAGTTTGACATTTAATAGGCTTTTTCTTAACACCTCCCATTATCCGACATTTTCGCTTATCCGACGTTCTGCCGGCCCATTTATGTCGGATAAGCGAGACTCTACTGTAATCATTCAACAGTTTTAGAGCAATACTCCATAAACCCATCCCACCACTAATGTAGAATCATATTAGTTAAAGAAACTTTAATAGCAAACTACAAAATAATGAAACAACAATGGAACAACGAGGCAACTTAGCATATTACTTTCATTGCCAGCTTCATACCAAAATGCATATTAAATATGAAGTAGGAAAAGCAACATCCTCTTAGTATAAATTCCAAGAACTTCAAAGTGAGCTTTGGGCTGTTAAATGTTTATAATAAACAGTCCTTCCTTGTCCTGCCACTCAAACTTTATCCAATTTGTATCATTCAGTTTTTTCTAAAAGTAAAAATTATATGCAAGTGTATTATTAAGTGTATTATTTTTACAATAACCAACAGAACTGCAGGCAGTATACAGTGCTACTGGAGAATATGTGTGCAGAGTGCAGTATGTACTTAAATATAAAAATGTAAAAAGACTTCAAACTTTTAGTAGTAGCAAATGCAAGTAGGTGCAGATCAGGGAATTACCCTGACACACCCAGCAACTCAGTCCAAATGATGCTATTCAAAAAATCACTTAAGTATTCTTAAAGATGTTGATTTGTTATACTGGCTGAATTTCAAGATCAAAGATGATTTTTTAAAAGGTGGAATTCTGAATATAGGGATAGAGAATTAGGATTTCTAACAAGAGGCCAAAGCCAACTTTGTGGCATTTGTACTCAAAGAGAACAACCACTGCGAGAAAAAAAAAAAGAGGAAAAGAGCAAAAAAAGTCCAGAAGATAAACAAGGTAAAAAAGAATGTCACAGGAGAGAATAGATGAAATAATCTGTGACATAGCTCACCAGAAGGCTTCAACTGTGAGATATTCCCAGTACATATGAACAAAATGTAAAAAAGGATGTTGAATAGCAAAGAAAGGAGACAGATCATTAGAACAGCCCATAATGAAACATTTATGGTGGTCAGATACACTCCCAGTCAAGAGGAGTAAATAATGAAAGTTCACACTCTCAAACTGATTGAATATGTCAGGGCTTAGAGACATCTTTGTGTAAATAGGCATATTTTCAAAAAACTGTTTCATTCTGTTTATGCTTATAGTATTTAGACTGTATTGGCAATAGATACCTAAATTTTAATTCACATATTCCGCTGCTGGGGGGCTTGTTTTGTTTTGGACGTGCTCTGTCTCTAGGTATGTCAGAGAACTGGGACTTTGTGAAGTGGGGTTCAGCCTCATGTGGGGAGGCTAAACAGGGGGGTGGGGGGACTGGGGGGGGGAGAGAAAGAGAGCAAGCTATATCTAATCTATCCTTTTAATCCTTATAATTACAATTACCAACGTAACAATAGGCTGTATGGCAATAACCCCTGGGAAAATTGGAAATTAAGGTCAAAGCTGTCTCACTTTCGGTTAAGATTATAAAATGACATCAAAAATTCAGAATCAATGTCTCCATGATGGGACAGTTAACTTTGTGAGCTGGAATGTTAAAGGCCTGAATCACGAATTAAAGAGAAAGAAAGTATTCTCTCACCTAACAGGTCTAAATGCTAAAATAGTATTTTTACAAGAGACCCACTTACTAAGCAAGGATCAGTTCTGGCTGCAAAAAGACTAGACTGGCCAAATGTTCCATTCTATCTTTACAAAGAAAACTAGAGGTGTGGGAATCCTCATACACAGAACAGTCTCATTTGTAACATCAGATGTAGTATCTGATCCTGAAGGGAGATATGTCATTGTCATGGGTAATTTATTTAATTGTAAAGTGATTTTGATAAAGGATCTAATCAATAACATTGTAGAATAATCTTTTAAAGCACTTAGGAAGCAGATTCTCTCCCCATTTTCTTTTTCTTCTCTATTTATCTATATTCACTTATTAAGTTATCTATTTACTTATTTTTACTAGGTTTAAGTTTTATTCTGCTGCCCATGCTCTCTTTCTCAGGGGTGGGGGTTGATTTGTTTTCAATCCTTTTCTTGTAAAATTGATCTATTTGTATGGAATGTTTTGTGATTTCTTTTTGTGAAAAAAGAAGAGAAAATATGGGTCTCAGCAATGGCACATTCAGTGTCTTAAAAACAATTAAACATACCACCACGAATAATGATGCCACGCCGAACTCTGCCTGAAAAACAGATAGGATTGCCTCCTATTTGAAGAGCAGTGTTACTAATGAAGGGGGGTATGGGAGTGTAGATTTCAGATGGGACCTAACTATTTTGTTATGTAGGGTTTTTTCTACCATGTGCAGAATTTAAATTATTATTTATGCTTATTTTCTGTTTTTGTGTTTGTATTGTCATAATTCATAAATTTTACCATTAGTTTTTTGACATTACCACAACACCAACTATGTTTCAGACGGTCCCTGCCTGTTGACTTTTCATAGGTCACTCAGGCCCTCTTGATTTTGGAAACAACACGTAGTTACTAACATGTAACAACAAGATGTTCTACACATGATGTCATCCTGTGCTCCTTTTCCAGATGGTCATCACAGTAGTCTGCTTGTTCAAGTTTGTAGATATTATGTGAAAACTGTTAGTGAACGGTACAAGACCTTCAGGGAAACAAATCTTTGCATATTTACTTTGTATTTTGCATTATTTTGAGGGTGATTTGCATATTAGGCTAATGTATTTAGAAGTTAAACAATTTTTGGATTCAGAATGTTGGTTAGTTTTTCAATCATATTTCTTTCTTTCATTTCCTGGTTTTGGTGCTTGCCTCCAGACTGCTATTCTGCTGTAGCAATCCATCCATCCATTTTCCAACCCGCTGAATCCGAACACAGGGTCACGGGGGTCTGCTGGAGCCAATCCCAGCCAACACAGGGCACAAGGCAGGAACCAATCCTGGGCAGGGTGCCAACCCACCGCAGTGCTGTAGCAATACATATATAAAATTTGTGGGCCTAATTTAAAGGATTGCAGTTTTAATGTCAAGGAGGTAAAGGAAAGAAGCTGAAATATTTTTTAAAACCGCCGTGGACTAGTTGGGTTGAGTTATTGGGTATGCCACAGTACGTGATTGGGAATCAGAAGAGTGCGCCTCAGCTGTCCCAGACTCACTAAGATTATGTAAATGAAGTTTGTAACAGAAAATCCCAGGAAAGTTGTGTAATATGACACAGCATTTATATGCAGTTCTTTTATATGCAGTTGATTGTTTGGTTAATAATTTTCAAAACTGTCTCTAGCATTTACTTAGCATATCTAGATTTTCATAACAAGAATGTACATCACTTCTGTAGCTCCATAATCTAAAAGTATATTTGCAATATATTCCAAGTGCAGAAATTTGATTTTCATGATAGTATACTCAACATATTAAACTTCTGCTTATTATATACCTGTTGCATAGTGTTTTGTAAACAGTTGCCTACATTGTCCTTATTTTGATATTCAGCAAATTCAATGCATTAAGCAGTTGATAAGCATTACATTTGTATAGTAGAGATTGATAATTTAATTTATATAACAAATTAAGATTCAATCCGTCAGTCAGTCAGTATTATATGGCACTTTTCACACTGACACCCTTACCAGATACTTTACAAATATTACATGAATAAAGCACTAAAAGGGAGTCTATGCCTGTTTTTTAAATCTATTCCATAATGCCTTTTGTATATTTTCATTTTTATAAAATTTTGTGAATTTCCATTATTTGTATCTTTCCTGTGTTAAAAATATTTTTGAATAATTATGGTGGAGTGATGTTTTGTATATAAGTTGATAAATATTTTGTCTTTATTTGTAATGTAGATATACCAATTGTAATTTATTTGTTTCATTAGGCTTGGTGTTCTTTCATTTCTAACTAAATAATTTTCAAATCTTTAAGACTAACTCAGGATTTGAAATTTTTTTGCAGGGTTGCTGGCGCGGGGGTTTGCCTAAAACCAGTTTGGCAAGGGGGGTTCTGTGCAGCTGAGACAAATCCTGCATTAAACTACCTACCTGTCAATCTTCAGCTATATAAATGGTATCCAGTACTTGAGAGCAGGTGTAGAAAGGCAGTGTGTGTACCCATTGGTCTGAAGTATGGTTGTTTGGGATTGGTTTTAAATCAGAAGCTATACTGTACCACAGTGCCCTATTGGCCTAAGGATTTGGACAGAAGTGTATAAAATTGGTCCCTTTACCTCTCCCTCTTTCTCACACAATCGCCATGAACAGAACACAATGAGATAACTTTACTCTCCTTCTCTCTCTCTCTCTCACACACACACCATGGCCATGAAGAGAACACAATGAGGAGCACAATTTGGCAGCCATAAAATGATGATTTGACCAGTGGCATTTGAGTAACTAAAAGTCTGTGTGCTGCCAGAAAATACATATCTAACATTTATCAGGTTGTATGGTTGCTAATATTCACATGTACTTTGCTTCATTATTATTATTTTATGAATATTTTCAATATGTAACTTGTAAATTGTAACTTCTAATAATGGATTCCTGCCTGTCTTTTACTTTTTCTATTTTCCTTAGATTATAGATGCATAAAGCAAATTTGGGGAGAAGTGCTAAAATACAGTACTTTATAAACAATGGTAAGTCTATGGGATTTGAGGCATTCTGATAAAGTGTACACAATAAAGAGTACAAAAGGTGAAAGTCAAGTAGTATAGGACTCTTCCAAGACAAAACAATAATATTTTTACATAGTAAGTAGAGAATAATAAACTTTTGCAAAAATGTATTTACTAAAATTATTAAATAATTAAGAATCCTCAGAAAGAACCATATCCCCAAAAATCTGCTCCTTGCCTTTTATCACTGTTCCATTGAGAGTGTGCTTACGTACGGACTGTGTGTGTGGTACTTCCTCAGAAAAGAAAGCGCTCCACAGGGTCGTAAGGACAGCAGAGAGAACAATTGGTTGTACCCTCCCCACTCTGGAACAAATCTACACCTCCCGATGCCGCAAAAAAGCAATAGACATTTCACAGGATTCATCACATTCTGGTCATTGCCTCTTCTAGTCTTTGCCAGCGGGCAAGAGATATAGAGCAATGAAAACCAGGACAAACTGCCTTGAAAACAGCTTTTATCCAAAAGCAATCATGGCCCTGAACTCAGAATAAAACTGCTTCATATTATTCTCCCAATGTGCAATATAGACCTTAAGTCAACCAGTGCAATTTGTACATTTAACCAGTGCAATTTGCATATTTTGTAAAGTACTTTTATTACTATTCGGTTTGTTATTATTTTCTCTCTTCTTGTCTTTTTAACTCTTATGCCTCACACTGAGTCGACTGCACCTTCAATTTTGTTTGTTCCTTTATAAAAGTGACAATGACAATGAATATCTATCTATCTATCTATCTATCTATCTATCTATCTATCTATCTATCTATCTATCTATCTATCTATCTATCTATCTATCTATCTATCTATCTATCTATCTATCTATCTATCTATCTATCTAAATTTGTTTGTCAGATTGTCGTTACCAGGTGTTTGAGCGTATTTGTCAAAAAAGTGTTAACACAAATTCAGTTTAGTGCTTTGAATTCTGTCCTTTGTCTCAGTTTGCTATGATTCAATGATATTCATTCTAACAATGAAACATAAACCATAAAGAGTATCTGCAGATATTTTAGGGAAAATTAGCTGGGAAGAAGAGTAACGAGTAGAGTTTGTACATATTACCTGAGCTGGTTTCTTCCAGTTTATTTCTATTTTTTACAGAGTGGCTTCCCCATAAACTTTTAATGTACAGTACACGAGTCACTCAATTCCATTTCAAGAGGAGCTAAGATCAGAAGGATTGGAAGCTTTTAAGTAATGGAACACTACATATGTCTGAGGTATAGAAATAATGCATGTGTTTTGTGAATAAAATTTTAAATGTTTTCTCCATGTAATCACGTTTTCTAAGAGCAACCACAATTTTTAGGAAGGAGGGGAGAATCACTGTTGACTAGCCACAACATTAAAACCACTGATAGGTGAAGTGAATAACATTGATTATCTTGGTGCAATGGCACCTGTCAAGGGAGGGATATATAAGGCAGCAAGTGAACATTCAGTTTTTGATGGTGCTCTATTGGGAGCAGGAAGAATGGGCAGGTGTAAGGATCTGAGTGACTTTGACAAATACAGCACATGTAAAAACTTTTCACACCTTGGAAGTCTTGACATTGATATACAAAATTGAATAACAGTGGATGTAATTAGATTTTTTTGACCCTAATCAACAGAAAAAGATTCTTTAATGTCAAAGTGAAAACAGATCTCTGTGAAGTGATCAGAATTAATTAGAAATTTGCATTGATCAATCACCACTGACAAGTGAAGTGCACAATATTAATTATCTTGTCACAATGGCACCTGTCAAGGGGTGGGGAGTTAAGGCTACAGCATCTGGACCGATCCCACAGAAGTGCTACTGTAGCACAAATTACTGAAAAAGTTAATGCCGGCCATGAGAGAAAGGTGTCAGAGCACACAGTGCATTGCAGCTTGCTGTGTATGGGGATGCATAGCCATAGACCAGTCAGAGTTCCTTGACTCCTGTCCACTGCTGAAAGCGCCTAGGTATGTGAGCATCAGAACTGGACCATGGAGTAATGGAAGAAGGTGGTGTGGTCTGATGAATCACATATTCTTTTAGTTTATGTCGATGGCTTGGTGCATGTGCATTATTTACCTGGGGAATAAATGGTAGCAGGATGCATTATGGGAAGAAGGAAATCCGGCGGAGCCAGTGTGATGCTCTGGGCAATGTTGTATTGGGAAACCTTGGTCCTGGTATTAATGTAAGTGTTTCTCACACATGTACCACCTAACTAAGAATGTTGCAGACCATGTAAACTCCCTCATGGCAATAGCATTTTCTGATGACAGTTACCTCTTTCAGCATGATAATGGATCCTAACACACTCAATAAACACATTGCATTGAGTAACATGACAAAGTGTTCAAGGTGTTCACTTGACCTCCAAAGTCCACAGATCTCAAGCTTAACTAGGGTGACTTAAAGGATCTCCTGCTAATGTCTTGGTTCCAGGACACCCTCTGAGGTCTTGTGGAGTCCATGCCTCAATTGGTCAGAGTTATTTTGGCAGCACGAGTGGTACATACACAGTATAAGGCAGGTAGTTTTGTTGTTGTAGCTGATCAATTTAAATGCCTTCTTCAAAAAAAGGAAAAACATAATATCTGCTTTGTAGATAAAGTTATGTGAAAAAGTTACAATTAAAATGTTAAAGTTAGGATGTGACTTTAATTTGCAAGACTTTGTAATATTGCTATTAAACATTGACAGCATACTGCATGCCGTATATTGATTAAAAATAAACAAAATGTCTATATAACTCCTTTCTCGTAGTTAACACTATTCCAAGACTCTTTTTTGTACAAAGTAACTATAGAATAATTGTGCACATGTATTTCTACATTTGGAGCACTGGTACTTTAAAATACTTCTCAGAATCACAGTGATTCAAAAGTGGGGACTAGACCGACAACCTGTTTGCTGTACCTAGCCTTATGCTTCATAACAGTTCCCATAACTGTTTCTGTTACTGCATATAACGCCTACACCAAACTCTCATGTATTGCAGTGAATTAACCAATTATCTTGAAACCTTCATTTTAATTTAAAATGCTTTCATCATGAATTGTGATATTGTGTTGTCCTTTTTCAAACCTGTAAATGTTGTGCACATAAAAGCAATTCCACTTCTTAAAAATGGTTATATCTTGATCAGTTTAATACACACATGCAGAAGAAGATGTATCTGAAAGGACTGCCATAAGAGTGACAAATGGTACAGGCATTAGGTAGCACCAGAACACATTTTTTAGGATGGGTGTCAAGCATTGTGCTAGCATAGGAAACTAAGTGTAAATATTTTTTGCTTCTAATTTTGTGCCCCACCCAGTCTCAGCTGCATGTCCATATACTGTATTCTACTGTAGTCTGTTCTTAATATATGACATTAGGCACAGTTGTAGTCTTGAGTGAAACAATGGTGAACATACATACGAACACACACATACCTGTTTTTGCATCACTCACTGTACTATACCATACATCTGCTCCAGATGTTAGTGAAGCTTTAAAGATGGATAGATAGATGAATGGATGGATGGATGGATGGATGGATGGATGGATGGATTCAGCACTTCTGTCTTCATCTCTGTATTAGTAAGATCAATGTAGACACACTGGATTGATCCAACAGTAATCTTTATTAATGAATTTGGCATCGGAATCAACATGTTGCTCACTTATAGAATGATACAGTTTGAAGGCAAAATGCATTTCTGTGAAAATCTTTTTTGGATTCCTTTTTAGCACAATTTTCTCATTCTTGCCTCAAATAGTTTTTGATTGGTTTTCTGAGCAAAGTAGCTGCCATATGTTAAGTGTAGCATAGCAGAAAGTTATCTTCTTTTCCCTGATCTTCCTTGTGGGCTCTGTGTTGAACTTGATTAACACATTTCAGTATCATCTTCAGGGAAATCACAAACTGTCACCATACTCCTCTTTGAATGAGGACCTTTCACATTTGGAGATGCAGGTGGGACTGCTCCTTCATCTCTTTTTGTACAAGAGATAAGTTTGATCTTCTTGGAAAACACTAAGGGGCCTGTGGGAATTGATGGGATTTGAAAAGGAAGTTCACTTGAGAACTCTTTGAAAGAAACTCCGATAGACCAAGCTCTGTCAAAGCCTATTGTAACAATAGTCTTTCAAAGTGAGATCAGGGCCATTTTATAAGATTGAAGCCATTAAAGTTCAATGATATGCAGTGTGCACTGAAAAGTATTTTAATTTTACATATCATTACTATGTTTTGAGTACTTTTTGAAACTATAGTTACTATGGAATGTAAAACAACAAAGAAAATATTTTCTCTCTGTTGCTCTAAAAATGTTCTACTGGGCTTTCAGGGTCTTCCTTGTTCTGCTGCTTTGTAGTGTTCTGATACCTAAAATAAAACTGATAAAAATCAATAATTACTACAGATATGAAAGTGCCAACCACAAGTCAAGCTGCTGCTTGAAATTTTGCTTTGTCTTTTTTTTGCTGATACGCCCACACTGCATAGTCTGTCATGACAAAGGTCATTCTCCCAAGTTTGGTGCTGATTGCATCTTCAGTTGCTGCATTGTTTGATTATATAGTGAAACCAGAAGATTTCTGTGTTGCCATTGCCCTTGCAGAAGCAGAGTCATTCATTTCCTACAGAAAATTCAGAAAAAGAACAAAAGCACTTTCAGCTCCATTTAACATAAAATTAAGTGTCAATGTGCTGTTTATTTTCAAAAAAATATACCTTAATAAATATCATCAAAGACAAATGTGTTGCATAATCTCTGTGAAATACTGTATATAATCAAGTCATTTAATAAATCACCATGCTCTGTTCTGGGCACCTTAAAACAATGTGATTTGTGCCATAACTAGACAGACATTTTAGAAGTCCGACACATTTTGTCTAATGTTATTTAGCTTTTAATTAATGCCTGAATGTAAAATATATTTTTCATAGCTCTCAAGCCTTCTTGAGCTTGAAGTAATGTGTGCCAGGGCCACCAAGTGATACACATAAATCTTCATGTAACAACAAGACTAAACTCTGTCTGTTTAGTCCAGTTTGGAAGGAAATGTTGACCTGTTTCATGCTTTAATTTAAATAAGTGCCACTGAAATATTTTTATTCCATAAAAGATATTTGATTAATGTTATTTGCATTTGAAAGTTATTGTCAGGATTTATATTAATTGAAAAAAGAATAAAATAATAGTTATAAAATATAAATTACTTTACACCTTATAGTTTTGCAAATAATTAATAATTCAAATAGGAATTAAATAATTTTTCTCAAATACACACACTTTAGATGAAATCTTTATATTGAGCTTATTTTGTGTTGGCAAACTAGGCCATCTGCTGTGAAATATTGTGGTTTTTGCTTCTGAAGTGGTTATTTTTAGTGTTGTTTGACAGACAGTTGAAAAAAAGAAACTGACATTCTTTTACCGTGACAATGACAGGAAGGTAGTCTGTAGTCTTTGTTCTGATGCATGCTATACTTTGCAACCTTGAATGTTTTAACTTTGACAGGTAACCCTAAAAGAGATATTTTTTGGCAGTCAGGAGAAGAAAAAAAGCTAAACTGTTTTTGAAAGCTAAAGAGGATTTGACACTTTAGGCCATGAGAGGCACTGAGGTCTATTGGTTAGGGCTGCTGCCTCAAAATTCCATAGTTTCAGTGCCTACTTGCTCCCCATGTTTCTTCTCTGAATACTTTCTGATTATATTACAAAGATAGGCAGGTTAGATAAATTGGCAATATCAGATTGGCCAGATTTGATTGAGCATTCATGTGAGTGCGAGTGTCCTGTGTGATTCGCTTGCACCCTTTCCAGGGTGAATTTGCTCCATTTTATACTGAGATGAACACAAGAGCTATGTCACCTTTATTTAGGCTGTGTCATTGAGTCTGGCATTCTAGTTATTATTATTTAAGTCATTCATGGATGACACTGAGTTTATGAGTTTAGTCCACGTGCCATGCTTTTTAATGTGCATTAAATGTATTTTGCTTGAGCAGATGTCTAACAGGATAATTCTAAATTTTGTTCAGGACCTTGTTTTGAAACTACCTTCTAAACCTTATTGCCGTTTTTTGGAGGTTTCACTTTGACAAATACAATGTACCATTTAATCAAGCACAAGATTTCTCTCATAGCCATCTCTCATCTGATGCATCTGATGCCTTAAATTCCCTGCACAAATAGTGGAGCACACTGCTGGGATTGCATCCAACTCTGTTTTTCTCCAGCTGGACCTAAAGGGCCATGTGGCGGTGCCAGATTGTCCTGCTGTCACCCAGGACTAAGGAGTTGGCTTCAGTTCAGTTCACTGACCTCACAGGTTTCAATGTGTATCCTTGGCATGACATTTTATTAAAGCTGGCCTGTGGTTTGTTTGGGAAGGGGACAAGTGAATGTCGATGAAGTTTGTTAATTCATTAGTACTCCAGGTCTTCAGTGTCATCCAGAAATGGTATTTGGGCTGAACGCTAGATATATGAGCTTGGCTTGGCAAAAGGGCATGGCAAATCACTGAATAACATCCTCATGAAATAGATGGGAAACAAAATCAATTCTGAGATTTCCTTTGTATCAGGGAAAGCTGTTAGTATGAAGCAATTTGTAATTAGAGAGTTGATGAATTTGTTTAATCTGTTTCTGTTTCCTTGGTGCCTCTTCTGCTTACAAGAGACATATTCTTTGATGATTACATCTGGTTTAGATTATGCATTATCAAGAGCATTCCCCTTTCAGATAGTGCACACTAGCAATCTTTAAAATAAACGCTAGACTGATGAAAGGAACTGGAGCTAACAACTTTAAACAAGAAAAGCACCCTACATGATCTTATACAGTACTGCTTTCTGTTTGCTTCAACATAGCCTTGGGTGTGTTGTGCTTCATTCGTACCTAATCCTGTTTGACTATCTATAACTGTGCATATACCCTGCTATTATGTGGGGAGAAAATAAAAATAAATGCTGATTAGTTGGCATTAATTGAAGAAATCCTTATATATTGAAAGATGGAGGTTATATTTTTTAGCACTTCTCTCACAAATTGATTGTGGCAGATTACAGAGGCCTGCATATCACACTATTACAAAACAGCATACGCACAGTTGCAATGTTTTCTTTTTTGTTTCACTTGTTTTCCAGTGAAAAGTTTCTTTTGTAAATTAGGTTGCATGATCTGTATTGCACACCCACTATATAGAGTACCCATGATCCCATTGTTCCACACTCTTCAGTAGCTCCCAATGTAATGTGGCTTTGTCTGCAATGAAGATAAGAATTTTTGTTTTGTTTCCAGAAGATTTCATGTTGAAAGGACTATGCCCCATCACCATTTGGCAGAGTATCTGAAATCACATTGTTCAGGCTGAAAGCACCTGAAAACAATGGAAGCAATTTATGTAAAGGACTCAGTAGCACACATCTCTAGGGCCTACCAGGTACTTATAAAGTGGTTATTTTCATCAATACACGCTGACACTGAGACAAGCTACAGTGTTTTATTATAACGAAAGACAATGATTAAATATTGGTTTGTACCTGTAGATTTTGACTACACATTTATTAAGTGTTTTGGTAGAAGCCAGTGTTTTGTTTTTCTGTACATTTTTGATTATCTGGTAAGTTTCAGTGACGTCATATACTGGAAGAATGTTGAAATGCTGAACTTAAATCAACCAGAAAGCTCAGTAATGGTGACTGGGCTAACTGACTGAAGATTCTTTTTCTAGTTTAAGAACTAGCAACACTGAGTATTTTTATATATATATATATATATATATTGTGGAGCATGGCCCGGACACAGACAGGCGGACATCATTTTTATCATCCACAACACGTTTATTTACAGTATATTACAATAAGTGCAGCACACAACCCCCAAACTCCTCCAAAGTCCAGGCCTCACAATGCCTTTTGCCTTTCTTCTTCAGGCCGCCTCCTTTCCTCTCCTCCAAGTCCTTCTCTCGTCCTCCCGACTCCAGCCCTCGAATGGAGGGAGGCGGCCCCTTTTATCCACACCTGGATGTGCTCCAAGTGCCTCCCGATAAACCTTTGCCGGCATTCCCCAGTGTGGCGGAAGTACCGGCTGCACACCCGGAAGCACTCCGGGTGTCCCTGGTCTTCTTCCCCCCAGCGGAAATGCTGAGGCCCAGGGCTCCAAAGGCATTGGGGCGCCCCCTGGCAGTGACCACGGGCCCCTATAGAGTTCAGCTTCCAAGCTCAGTTCCTGTGGTCCCCAAAGCCACCAGGGCGGTTGCCCCCATGGGGTCTGGGGGAAGCTTAAACCCTCCTCTGGTCCTCCGGGGCATCCCGGCTGGGTACCACCCCCAGCCACCTGTCACAATATATATCTTCTTATATAATATGCTACCTTGGCTGTCTATTTGTCTGTCCAGGATTTTAAATCACCTGTAGCTCGCAAACCATTTCACCTAGATGCCGACGAAAAAAGAAACGGGCCGCTAGGGTGGAGTATGAAAACTATGAATGCTCAAGTCAAGTGTATTCACTGCACATTATTGTGCAGTGTGCCATTACTGGTATATATATATATATATATATATATATATATATATATATATATATATAACTTTGTATGTGCATTTTTATTTATTTTTATTAGTATGTTGTGATTCACCACCGTTTTTTAGGTTAGTGGCTATGTTGTTTGTAATTAGAGCACTGGCTTGGTATATACTGTAATTGCAGTATTCGCTAGCTATGCTTTCTTTTATGCTTGACATGTCTATGGAGGTGTATTTCATTTATGTAGATAGGCAAAGGATGGCTTAAAGACCTCAGCTCTTTTACTACTGACCTGTGAAATTTGTCTTACGTTTTGGGCTTTGTTTGCTGGTTCTGAAAACCTTTTAGGCTCAGACCTCACCTGGTTTTACAGCTTTTATGTGTTTATTCCCTCTGTCTTTTATCTCCCACACTCTGAAAAATAAAGGTGCCAAAGTGAAATTATAAGGGAACTATTTTTGGTTCCTAAAACCACTATTCACATCAAGGTTCCAGAAAGAACCTTTTATTTAGATCCATAACAGGCTCTACAAAAAGGTGTGAATAGATGGTAACAGATTTATGAAATGCCAGTGGGTTCATGATCTTAAAAGGATTCTCACTGCATACAGTAACCCAAACTTAGTTCAATTTTCCTTGTTCTTTTATATCCTGCTAGGTTGCCTGCTATACGTTAAAGGTTTCTGTTTTTTCACATTTTATAAACAATTTTAAAGTCCAAAGAACCAATTTAATATTCATAAAACCATTCCCAGAATGAAATGGTTCATTGTCAAGCAATGGTTCTATGAGGAACAACACAACCCAGTAACATGCCATTAAAGAACCAGTATTTTTAAGTGAGCAGTTGCTTAAAGGAATTGTCCCTAACATGCATCATCAGAGGAATAATCCACCCAATTTTTTTTTTTGTTTGGCAATTTATTGGTGGCCAGCTTACCACTTCTCCTTGTTCATTGGTCAAGATCCATGTCTTTATTTCAAAACCTTATCTATACTAATAAAAGGCAAAGCCCTCACTGACTCACTCACTGACTGACTGACTGACTCATCACTAATTCTCCAACTTCCCGTGTAGGTGGAAGGCTGAAATTTGGCTGGCTCATTCCTTACAGCTTACTTACAAAAGTTAGTCAGGTTTCATTTCGAAATTCAAAGCGTAATGGTCATAACTGGAACCTCTTTTTTGTCCATATACTGTAATGGACTGCAGCTCGCTGGCCGTGGGAGGCGGAGTTGCGTATCGTGTCATCACGCCTCCCACGTAATCACGTGAACTGACAGTGAATGCAGTGCGTACAAAACAAGGAAGAGCCCCAAAGAGCGCTGAAGAAAACATTCATTACACAATTGAGAAGGCAGCGAAACAATAAAAAGCGAAGCACGGTGTAAACCGTAAGTTTAAATTAAGTTTATAGAAACGCTCCTGCTGCCGTTTGCAATACCATATTCGCGAGATACAAGTTTAATGAGAAGACACGAGGTATAAACGAGACTTTGGATGACTTTGTAACGGAGTTAAAATTGCTGTAGCGAGAAACTTTTAAGTGCCGGGTCTTAGCTAACATTAAATAAAGCCGTGGACATCGCAACATCACACAAGAGAGCGGCTCACGTGAACTGACTGAACGCAGCACGTCGGAAACAAAGCACCATGTAAACGTAAAGTTTAAATTAACTTCATAGACCTACAAAAGGTTGCCATTGATTTGAGGCAAGATTGCTTTTCTCCTGTACGACTATACGTTGCATTCTCAAGAGTGTGCTTGCATGGCTTGGTCATATTACAACCGGAGTGCTGAACTGACAACGTGGTATACAAAGAGAATTATAACAATCCTAATAAACGAACAAAAAAACAGCGGAGAACCCGTGGATTAAATAAAAAGGCTGCTTCCTTGGCGAAGCAAGGAAAAAGGAAGACCTTACATGGCGTTCGTTTATAAAACAGCGGAAAAGCTGTGTAAAGGCTGCTTCACAAAAAAACAGCAGAGCGCCTTATATGAGCAGGCAGTCAGCTAAAGAAGGGAATCAATAAATAACTATAATCGTAATAAACGAACAAAAAATAGCGGAGAATCCGCGGACTACATAAAGGAAATGGGTACCTGAACAGAAAAGTGAGTCTCAAATAGCTACACAATAACTATAACAATCGTAATAAACGAACAATAAAAGAATACAGAACCGCTAAGCAAGGAGAAAGGACGGCCTTATATGGCATTCGTTTATAAAACAGCGGAGGGGCTGTATAAAGGCAGCTTCACAAAAAAACAGATCCTTAACAAATTGTTATTGGTATATTTTCCCTCAATTTAAAAAGGTTTTCTTTTCTTCTTAATAAAAATTTAAAAGCAGTACTACGCCGCTGCCAAGCGCGGGGATTTGGCTATATATATATATATATATATATATATATATATATATATATATATATATATATATATATGTGTGAATGTATGTATGTATATATGTATGTCTATATATATATATATATATGTAGATATGTGAATATATATATGTGTATATATATGTAGATATGTTTATATATATGTAGATATGTAAATATGTATATGTACAGTATATATATGTGTCTGAATGTGTATATATATATATATATATATATATATATATATATATATATATATATATATATGTGTATGTATGTATGTATGTATGTGTGTATATATATATATATATATATGTATGTGTATATATATGTTGATATGTGTATATGTAGATATGTATATATATGTATATTTGCATATGTATATATATGTTTACATAACCTCTTTAACACACTACTTCTCCGCTGCGAAGCACGGGTATTTTGCTAGTTCCCATATAAATGTGTTTCCTCATTGTGGAGTACTCTGATTTTTATGCTTCCCATCTTTGAAGGCAATTCTCAGCATGGCTCCTATGCCATTACTCCTCCTCATGTTTCTCATGCTCACACTTCCTCATTCAACTGCGTCACCAAAGCCAAGCTGACCAGTCCCGCTACCAAAGGTAAACTGACCAATCAGATTGCCCAGAGGGATTAAATACACACAGAGGCCTTAGTGTTTTATTATACCATAGACATTTTCACAAAAATCAGTGCTTTTTTACATTATTAGCTTATGACTAAATGATTTGACATGTGGATTGTGCAACACAAATACTGCAAAATTGTTTCATGAATGTTCTTATATTGTTAGCTATTGTCAAAATGTTTGTTATCTCAGATATCCATGAAAACGTGAGATTAAAATTTTTTCTCACTACAGACTACATTGGGTAAGTAACATATAAAAAATATAATGTCTGGGTTAAGTTTTTCTATAAATCCTCTGTCTAATGTCGGACTGGCTATTTGCTACTCTTTAATCATAACAGTTTATCACGTTGGCTATTTAGATAATCAGGAGCACGTTTTTTTTCTTTTTTTTTTTTGTATGCTGGGAACAGTGTAATTTATCAAACTCCTAGAAAAACCTTTGGAAAGATTTTGCAGTTTAGTTATATTCATTATCTAAAAGCTTTCTTCATTATAGCATTGTTAATGTTTGATGTTTTTTAATCATTTTGCACAAATAATAAACATGAAATTTGCTTTTTCAAATAAAACTGGAAAAGAAACATAAAACAACAAGCAACATCATTGAATATACAGTATTATTAATCAAATATACAGTGCCCTCTAAATTAATATACTGTATAGTAAAAAAAAACACTTTATATATTTTAAATCAATTTCCCAAATAATACCTTTAACGTGCACTCTTTGTTTTTGTGCATTTTCAAAAGCCTTTCAAAGAACTATGTTTATGTAGAGTCTCCTGGAGTTTTACGACATGTAATACAGAGTTCTTAAAAAAATCTCCAGGATTACAAAATGTTGCATATCTTTAAATATGGCACAAAACACAGTTATCATGTTTAGACAATGCCCAAAAGGATTCAGCATTTAATGGTATGCCTAATTAATCTTAATGTATGCTTTTGTTTCTAACTTTACCAGGTGTGATGTTGCTACACCTTTTATCTTGCTGCTCTAATTTCTAACAGTCAAGCTCAATAGCTTATCAGTCCTTCTTCAGTCATTTTTTTTGTTGTAGTGAATAATGCAAATTTTCTCAGCATAACATGTTGAAAAAGATTGGACACTGAGTGTTGCCCCTCTGAGCTGCAGCCCAAAGAAGAGGAAGTAGTTGACAATGGAATACCTCTGCTGATAAAATTGATAATAAGTGCTCATATTATGATCAATTAAACATTCTTCAGAAATGTTTTTTTGTTTGCCCCGTGTTTTTGAGTTGAGATACTAATATTTACTGTGGGTCATTAATGACACTAACCCCTTAGTAACTGATGGTACGTGAAGCATGTGATGATTTCCTGTGCAGAATAGAACATTTTTGAATTTTTCCAGCTTTGCATACTGTAGCAATGTTCTCTAGCTTATCCACACAAGTAATTAGGATTTTGTTTAGTTAGACCACCCAACCAGGGAGTGTTGACAAATGGCATGTGCACGGTGATTTGTAACCTGACCACATAATGACCAAATTAAGCATCCTTTACCTTTGCTCAGAGGAATCTTTCCTTAAAATCTTTAATCCATTGCTAAATTACTAAAATGCAAGGTGAAATGAAATAAAGGGTTTTTGTTGAGATCGGAATGCTTTTCAACTGTTTTGAAAGCACACTATTAAGAAATCTGACCCAGCAGACAAAATGTTGCTTAAAGAATACAGTTACATTCATTTCATTTCACAACACAATGACTTGTGTTGCTCATGATGTATTTTTGTTTATGTGTTTAAAACATTTTGACAACTCAACAATAAAATGTACATGTTTGACAAAGCAGTGATTAAAAAAAGAATTCAGATGGTCAAACGGGTTGGGTGCAGGTCATGAACATGCACTGGATGGGATGGCAGTTTATGATGGAGAGCATTCAGCACACACGTACAGATTCTCATGCTGCACCAGTTTAAAATTGCACTTCAGTTCAGATCACTGTATTTACAGTCACATTACTTAGTGATTGCCTTCATTTCATTTGCTTTCATTTGTCATTGCTTTCTTTTTTGTTCTTTTATTTTTATGTGTAGTGTTACACAGGGAATTTGTGGTGGGATCATCTAGAAATATACAGTACATACACAACCTGTCTTAGAACACCTCAGTTTTTCCATTTTTTTCATGTTTAATCAGTTGAAATACAATGAATGATCTAAAGTTGTCAAAAGGCAAGCAATAAGCAACCAGAGGTTTTAAAGTTTAGGTTAGCAAAAACTGAGAAAAATAAATTTCAGAATATTACAAATGGGCCATCTCAGGGAACAACTAATATGTTACAACATACAGTTGTTCTGCAGCAATTAAAGTAAATTAAGCCTTGCAACTTGAAGTAAACAGTTTGCACAAGTGTCCCAACTTCTGTTGTTACTTAAAAACCCTCTGTCTGTCTTAAAGTAGCTGTGGAGAAAACAAGAATGGTGGGCTTGACCATTTTGGGTTAGACAATAATAAAGATGAGATGAGAGTTCTCCTCTCAGATACTCTAGTTGCTGCCATTTGACAAGCTGAGATGAAGATTGCATGAAGATGGAAAGTAAATTGTTCTATGATACCCAATTAAATTCTATGCTAGACTCATTGGCTTATTGAAGATCCCAGTGTGAAACTTGGGAGAGTGCTGCACAGTGATCAGCCTCAGTGAAAATGCTCTGGGCTTCTTAAAAAGACAGCAAGGCAGTAGTAGGCTGTTTCAAACCAATTTTAACAAAAGAACAAGGACCCTAGAGCGATATCCTGGAGATGAGATTAAAGACCTATTGAACTTCCATGACTGCCAATGGGTGCTTGGCAAACCAGACACAAAGTGCAGATGTGTTGGATTTTCTTATGCTGTGATCTTCCACTTTAAATGGAGTGTTTTCTCTTTCTCTGTCTCTAGTTAACAGGATGAAACAAACATCTTGCATTTGAGTCATTCACATAATGTCTATCCCTAGTTAGTGTACCGAAGAGACTCGTTTGCAAGAATAATGTGCCTAAGGCAGCATCTCAAGTGGAGTTCTGTCTCATTTGGAGGCTACAGTTGAAACACCCATCCTCACCTCGGGCTGCCTGTACATCCTTGGGTTCAAATGACCAGCAGAAGCAGTCTTCTTGCCTTTCCTCTAAATATCTTAGGTTGGACAGCCTTCCAGGAACATCTGGGAGGGCTGTGCCTTTTATGAAACACTTAAGGCCTCTTGCTGGAAATGGAGCAGCAAACAGGCTGTATTGAATTCAGAGTTCTTTATCTTTTTACAGTCACTTCTTCTATGCCCCACTCAGTTCACCCATACAGGCAGAGTGAAATGTGAGAGTACACACTTTAGTGGGTCCTGCATACTTTTACCTGGATTTCCTCCCCATACCAGTTTCAACTTACAGATTGGGTTCCAGTCTGCTGAACTGAGATTAGGTGATTTCTGTAGCCAATGTGTTGTTTCTGTGTTCCAGAGGTTGTTTCCTGTCTGCCGCATTTTACACTGATCACAGAGCAGTGTCTGCGTAAAATGCAGTAATCAGATTTTTCAGTCTCCACTGTACTGATATAAAAAGCTCCATTTCAGTGTTGTTTTTTTTTCAGCATAAAAAAAACAGAACTTTAACTGCAATATAACCATCCTCCTGGGTACAGAGTGAAGCCAAGTACCATAATGCATACTCCAGCGACCTCTTTAAAGTGTAACCTCCTCACACATATTACAGTGCACATTTATTATGAAAAAGAGAAAAGATAATGTTTTAATATGGAAAAAGGGCCCTTGCTGTGGCAAAGACGCATGAGATTGTAGCTATAATGAACCTTAAACAGTAACAGGGGAACTTATGAAAAGGAATTAGCCTGATGGGGGCCGTTTGTCCCTTGTGCTTATAATTGGTGGCATCGTGGCACGTAGTCCTCTGAGCAAATACCATTTTAAAAAGAGGCCTGACCAATTGGAGATGTTTTCTTCTGTTTTGTGAGTCAAAATGAGGCTTGTCAGCAGAATTTTCTGGAAAAGGATTCTTTATTATTTTTTTGAAGCCCTTAAGATATGCCACTGAGAGGGAGGTCTCTGTTGAGCTGCAGAGATCGCGATCACAAGGAGTCAGGCTGCTGAAATTTTGGACTAAAAAAAAATGTAGAATGACAAGGATTCATTTGCTTTTACATTCTGCTGTTAATTAACAGATGCTGTTTTAATGCTCCCTTGATACAGAAGCCATATAGTTTTTAGTGAGCCTTCTTAATATCTATGCATAAGCTGTGCGCCTTCCTGGCTCATTTTAGTGATCATGGCCATAAATTGAGTTGACATGAGCAATACTGGGGGACAGAGTTTGGCTGTTTATAAATACACACTCCTATAGCTGTGGGTGATGGCATGGAGTGTCCTTTCTTGCTCTCATTATTTTTTTTATGACACCAATAAAGATGTTGTTTAGGGACTGAAAATCCAAGTCTGTCATTTAGGTAAAAGACCAGCTCAGCAGGGACTCAAAAACATGATTCAAATTGGTTCTTACTGGTCAAATGCTGTGTTCATGTCTTTTTGTTTTTCTCTGTGGTCTGTAAATTTCATGGAGATTGATGCTGGGATATATTTAATTTAGAACCAAATATGTGCTTTAATTTGTTTTCTCTGCTGTGCTTTGAATGTAGTGATTCAGCCTGTACCAAGTGTGCTTTTTTGCGGCTTCTCTCTGTCATTGTCTAATATTATAGTGCTTTTGTGCAGTTAAATTGCATGTTGATGTCTTATTTTGTATTAAATATTCTTGACTTGCTTGACTAGCTGTAACTATTAATGCTTTAAAAAGTCAAGCTTGAGGTTGTGCTATAATGTCTTGCTATTCAAGACTATAAATTGCAAAATACCTGTTGACATGAACCAGTGATGTAACGGGATTCTTTTTACAAAATAATCACATTCTTTTTATTTTATATAATGATATAAGTTAACACTCTCAAGCTCACTTAATCTATTTCATGATCATGGAGCACCAGTCCCTATTCCTAAAAGCACTGGGTGTAGTCAGACTTTCCAGTCTCCAGTCCATCACAGAACCTATTTCTGCACACATTTCCCCCTCACAGGGGGCTACTTTGAAATGGAACGCTAGCCTAACACATGTGTGTTTGAGATGTGGAGGCAATCTGGAGTCCCCATAGTTAAACCCATGCAGACACAGGAAGATTGTGCAGTCTGACTTCTCCTGAAACCCAGGACTTTAGATCTCTGAAGACACTGTGCCACTATGGTTCCCTTTTACAAAACATTTAACTCATTTCATCATCATTTTGCTTAGTTACAAAGTCCTAAATGACACTCTTTCCACATCCTTTAACAGCTATTGTAATCAAAAAACACTTTTGTTCAGCTTCATTCTGATCAGATATCTTTTTCCTTGTCCATACTTCTAAAAGTGGAAAGTATTTCCTAGTAGCTAAAATATTTGATGGTCACTCAAAAGGCTGCTGGTTCAATCTGCATCACTGGCTCTTTTTATGACCCTTGGCAATCTATCAGTGATACATAGTAGGGAAAATAAATATATGTAATTGGAATCTGTAACGTTAGAAAGTTAGAAGCATCAGTAAGTTAAATAAATATAATGGTAATTGTCATTAATGAAAAATGGAAAGACTCAGCCACTATTAAAAACATTCAGAAAGGAACACATGGTATCAAAAATATTAAAGCAGTTTACAGAGTTCCTAAAATCCTTATTACTTGCCATTTTTTTTTTAAATTCACATTAAAGTCTGTTTAGGTTTTGGGAATTTCTGTATACAGTACAGTAAATAAATTTTGTCATTGCAGAACTAGAGCTGGAGAAAGCACTAAACTTGAAGGAATTTGGCAAAATGTGTTACTGCTTTGAGTTTACTTTTCCTCTTCTGATTCTCTTCCAAAACATGTAGCAATTTGCTTCCAAAAATATGAACAGCTGGCAGTATAAGCCGCCTACTCATTGCCTTTACAATGCAGTTTTGCACTGTTAGTGGTACAGAGCAATAATAAATTTGAAAAACGATGGGAAGTATTTGAAATATGATAAATTGTTAATGTGTTTTGGGCAAAAAAATGCAGGAATGAAGTGATTTACCCAGTTTGCTAATTTGGAATTATTGTATTTTGTTTTTTCCTTCAGTGCTTAAAAGAGTCATTTTTGTGAAAGCAAAAATATAAATTATACAAAAGAAGGCAATATTTTAGTTATACAAATCATAAAGTAAATATAATGTAAGTGAAAATATTGTGACAACACAGTGCTTATTTAAATGTATACATTTTAAAGCTTTGTTTTAGGTTGTAATATGAAATGTAATAGTTTGTCAGATATACCATTTAAAAGGACAATTTCTGAAAGTGTATACTACTTTCATTTTTTTTTTAGATTTTAAATTTAAAGACCCTTTAACGAATATCTGAAAATGAGTGATGCTTCCCATCTTAAGATGACTTTGTTTATTTTAAAGAAGTTTAAAGATGCATTGCCAAAAATAGTTTTCCAAGATTACCCCTGTCATGAGTAGACTGACAACACTAATGTAACAGAAACAGAATTTGTTACTAGTCACATTGAATTATGAGCTTGCTTTTGCTAGAAGTTGGCTATTTAGGCGGATATCAAAGTGGATATAGAAGAGACTCCCATGTGGCAACAAAAGTTGGCTGAACATAAGAGAGACTGTGAGAGTGAAAAAGCACAGACAGAAATCAGTTAAAAAAAATCAGGAGCACAATGAAAAGGAGTGGAGTAGGAGGAAAGGTTTTTGACGTTCCTATTAAAGATGGACTGAATGATTCATGGCTTTTGTTTTGAAGGAAGTCTCCATATCCCTAATAGCAGGATAGTGGGCTGCAGCCTTTTTGCAATAAATGCATAAATAGGCATGCGTGATTGAGAGCCAAACTAAAAATTATGTGTTGTCTCACAATTTATACACTTGGTACTCTTTACAATACCTTTTAAACAGTGTTGCAGTAAAGCCTTAAAATCTTATGTTCTGTTTCAGGAGTTTGTATTACATAAACAGTAACTGTCCCTGCTCACCCATTTGATGAATTTTGAGTTCTTCTTTTATTTTAATGCATGAGTAGTATGAGTCTTATGTAGGCTAATGTCTTCTCCATAGTTGGCATTACAACCAACAAGCAGATAAAAAGAAAAATATATTCATTTTAAACATGCTGGTGGCTCACTGAATTTTAGCAGCTACTGAAAGGTAAACTATAAAGTGTGGCCCTATCACTTCACTGAGAAAAATATCTAAATTGTAGTACTATGTAGAGTATATTTTGCTAGAGCTTACTTCACCCATTAACATTGCACTGTGAGTGAGAGCACCTGTCCATTTTAACTATCATTTAAAGGGTTTTAATTACCACAGTGCTGTAAAAGGAAAATGCCCAACAACCTTAATAGATAAAAAGGAGCATAAAAATAAAATATGTTCAAACATTTAAAGGTAATAATGTGCAAAGACATAGAAAAAAGTATCTCAAAGATTTCCAGCAAAAATAGGTTAAATCAGAGAGGTCAGAGAGATTAAAATATAATGTTAATGATAGATAGATAGATAGATAGATAGATAGATAGATAGATAGATAGATAGATAGATAGATAGATAGATAGATAGATAGATAGATAGATAGAAAGTGTCACAAACTCAACTCAGAGTCATAGAAAGGTTTGGGGCAGCCACCCGTATAATTGGTTTCCTGGCTGCAAAGTCATAAATTAGGTGCAGCACTGATGTGCACAAAACCGAATCCAAAACAGAACTGAGTGAATAGGGAAAAGGTGGAGGCTTTTAAAGGGGAAGACAGGAAATGAGATCAAAGGGGTCGGGCTCATGAAGGTCTTCAGCCATAGGTTCGAGCCCGGACGTGACATCACAGGGGCCGGAGCCGGCAAGGTCTCCTTCCATTGGCTCGGTGCCGGAGGTGATGTCAAGAGTGGCCAGGTGGAATCTCCCATGAATGGTCTACAGGAAAGGGAGAAAAAGAGTGCACTCTGCCACATCCTGGTATGACTGAGAACTGCCCTTACTCAGGCCCTTAGCTGTCTCCCATGCGCAAGTGTGTGACAATAGATAGATAGACATGACAAACAGACACATAGACTATGGTCTGGATACACACCGGAATGACTACAACAGCAGAAAATTAAAAAGAAAGAAAACTTTTGACTTGGCCGTCACAGTCCCAGTGAGGCATTATGAAGACAGCAGTAATGGCGCACTGCATGTTATACACTTGAGTTGAGCATTCATAGTTTTCATATTAGTTCTCTGTATATTTAGCATTCTTTTGCTCAGAGGTTAATGTGCTTGCTGCTTCCTGAGCAGCTCTTCTTTTGTCCACCCTAGTGGCCCACTTCTTCTTTTCTTCCGTCTGCATCTTTTCGCTTTAAAACTGATTAAGTCAGTATTTGCGTTGCAATTACTTAGTACGTTTTCTTTAATTTTTCACTTAAGCTGGCACTTAAGTCTTCAATCTGCCTCAAGAATGATTTAAGATATGAAAAGGTAGGGGAAGTGACGGCGAAGGTGGTAGGGATGAGAACGGTGTTCGTACACATGCACCGCACGACCGCTCTGCTGCCCGCTGCTGAGAGTTGATTCTACAATAAAATAAAAGTAAAAAGAGGAACAACCTTAGACGTCAATCATCACCCTGAAGCGGATAGTAGATGTCACATAGTATATGTGTACTAAATTTTAGGTCAAACAGTTTACGAGCGACAGATGATTTAAAATCCTGGAAAGACAAACCAACAGCCATGGTAGCATATTATATATAAAGATATTGCTGTTGGTACAAAGGAGCCCCAGTAGCTTTTCTTAACACACTTCTGCTGAATAATTTGTTGGCTGAAAGTCCTCAGTGTTAGAGGGAGGATGTGTAGCATTGTTCATAATGGCACTCAGTTTTGTTTTAATTCTCTCATCCACTAATACCTCCATGGGGTCCAGAGTGTGTCCTACAGTCATATGAAAAAGTTTGGGAACCCCTCTCAGCCTGCATAATAATTTACTTTCAACAAAAAAGATAACAGTGGTATGTCCTTTGTTTCCTAGGAACATCTGAGTACTGGGGTGTTTTCTGAACAAAGATTTTTAGTGAAGCAGTATTTAGTTGTATGAAATTGAATCAAATATGAAAAACTGGCTGTGCAAAAATTTGGGTCCCCTTGTAATTTTGCTGATTTGAATGCATGTAACTGCTCAATACTGATTATTTGTAACACCAAATTGGTTGGATTAGCTCGTTGAGCCTTGAACTTCATAGACAGGTGTGTCCAATCATGAGAAAAGGTATTTAAGGTGGTCAATTGCAAGTTGTGCTTCACTTTGACTCAGCTCTGAAGAGGGACAGCATGGGATCCTCAAAGCAACTCTCAAAAGATCTGAAAACAAAGATTGTTCAGTATCATGGTTTAGGGGAAGGCTACAAAAAGCTATCTCAGAGGTTTAAACTCTCAGTTTCAACTGTAAGGAGTGGAATCAGGAAATGGAAGGCCACAGGCACAGTTGCTTTTAAACCTAGGTCTGGCAGGCCAAAAAAAATACAAGAGTGGCAAATGCGCAGGATTGTGAGAATGGTTACAGACAACCCACAGATTAACCTCAAAAGACCTGTAAGAACATCTTGCTGCAGATGGTGTATCTGTATATCGTTCTACAATTCAGCGATATTTGCACAAAGAATATCTGTATAGCAGGGTGATGAGAAAGAAGCCCTTTCTGTATGCACACTGCAAACAGAGTCGCTTGTTGTATGCAAATGCTCATTTAGACAAGCCAGATTCATTTTGGAACAAAGTGCTTTGGACTGATGAGACAAAAATTGAGTTGTCTGGTCATAACAAAAAGCTTTGCATTGGCGGAAGAAGAACACCGCATTCCAAGAAAAACACCTGCTATCTACTGTCAAATTTGGTGGAGGTTCCATCATGCTGTGGGGCTAGTTCAGGGACTGGGGCCCTTGTTAAAGTCGAGGGTCGGATGAATTCAACCCAATATCAACAAATTCTTCAGGATAATGTTCAAGCTTCAGTCACAAAGTTTAAGTTACGCACGGGTTGGATGTTCCAACAAAACAATGACCCAAAACACAGTTCGGAATCTACAAAGGCATTCATGCAGAGGGAGAAGTACAATGTTCTGGAACAACCGTCACAGTCCTCTGACTTGAATATCATTGAAAATCTATGGGATATTTGAAGCAGGCTGTCCATGCTCGGCAGCCATTAAATGAACTGGAGAGATTTTGTATGGAGGAATGGTCAAAAATACTTCTATCCAGAATCCAGACACTCATCAAAGGCTATAGGAGGCGTCTAGAGGCTGTTATATTTGCAAAAGGAGGCTCAAATAAGTATTGATGTAATATCTCTGTTGGGGTGCCCAAATTTATGCACCTGTCTAATTTTGTTATGATGCATATTGCATATTTTCTGTTAATCCGATAAACTTAATGTCACTGCTGAAATACTACAGTTTCCATAAGGCATGTCATATATTAAAAGGAAGTTGCTATTTTGAAAGCTCAGCCAATGATAAACTAAAATCCAAAGAATTAAGACTTTTTCATTTGCTGTAATTAGCTTGTTGATTCAGAGGGCCTCTCTTGAAGTAATGTTACCAGTCAAGCACACCACAGCACAGAAAATTGCACTGACCATTGCAAAGATGAAGAAGATGTGAAGGATGTCACTTCCCACATTAAAGGAATACAGTGTCCTAAGAATAAAAGTGTTTCTACTACCCTTTCTTATAGAGCTCTTCTGTGTTACAAGACCAGTCCAACTCATTGTTGATGTGAACCCCCAGTACTTGTAGGATTCACCACTTTTACACCCACTCCCTGAACAGTGACTGGTCATAAAGGCTCTTTGGCGCGGTGAAAGTCAATAGCCAGTTCCTTGGTTTTGCTGATGTTAAGTTGCATACAATCTACATCTACATCAAGAAACAAAGTTCTGCACCTGACTCCTATACTCTAATACAGTGTTTCCCAGTCTCAGTCTTGGGGGCACACTGTGGCTGCAGGTTTTTGTTCCAACCAGCTTTTGTTTTTAATTGGACTCCTGGGCTAATTAAGTGATGTGTTATTTCAAAGTTCTGTGTTTTGAGAAAAATATAGAAATTAGATAACCTAGTTTGGTAAAAAAAAAAAAAACAACAAAATATATTAAAATGTACCAAGCAGTTATATAGGAATAATGTATTTTTTTCTTTTTAACAATATTTTTATCTTGATTTTCATTCTACTTTTCAAGGTGTTCTAATTGTTTAATTAATTATTATCCATTATTAAATAATTATCCATTATTTACTAATCAGTGGGTCTAACACTAAAGTAGCAGCCTTTGATTTTTCAGTGTTGTTTGCCTGCGTGTCTGCTCGTTTTTAATTGTCATTAATAAGATACAATGAAGGGGTAAAACTGCACAGAGAAAGGGCAAAATATAATGAAATCAACAAAAGAGAGTTGAGCATTTAAATCTATAGCAAAAAGCAGAAATATTTCTAAATGTCTTATAAATGTAAAAATCATACTGCTGTGCTTTTCTGAATATAGAATAAGAGAAAAATAATACCAGCTAATTAAATTAGATCCGTGCTATCAGGTGTTGTCACTGATTAGGAATCTGGTTGGAACAAAAACTTTCAGCCACAGGGGGTCCCCAGGACCAAGTTTGGGAAACACTGCTCTAATATCACGTTTTCAGATCTTCTTAATCTGAATCAAGATCACAGGACTCTGGTAGTTTACACTGTAGGTCAATCCATATCAGGGCTCACTCATGCACATTACATGGAGCCAATATGGAATTGTTAATCTTTTAAATGATACACATATACCAAGTCAGTATTATTTTTGTTTTTGTTTTCATTTCACTTGAAATGAAGATCATATTAAATGGTTCTGCACAGACTTATTAGAATATAACACTGCAGTTAAGATCAGCATAAGCCCCTCAGAACCTTGCATCTATTTGCCCTACTTCAGAATGTTTGTATCTCTGCTTGTGCTCCATTTGTTCCCCTATTAGGAAAATGTCCGACATTGTATAAGCACTATCCTTTATTTTTTCATTAATGTATGTGAGTGCTTTTGAATTAATGATAAACAGAATAAAAAAAAGTTACTTGACTTCAGTTTCAGTATTGTTTCTACTAATGCTTTGTGGTTTTTATTTAACTTTAGACAAGCATATGTGTTTATGTTGTACTGTCCATGCGCTGACTAATCTACAGGTTATGTGCCTCAGTTATGACTGTGGTTTGTTGTTCTAAAATATGATGAGAGTTAATCTGTTATTCTAGCTGTGACTGATTTCTTTTATTTTTTTTTACAAAAATGCCACTCACAGTTGTCTCCTATTTTAGACAAGACTGATTGTGATTGAAGATATGCATGTTTTTAGTGAATATGCTTTTTATTTTTGATTGGAACATTGCATGTGACAATAACAGTATTCTTACCTTTATGAAAAGTTAAAATGTATTTTATTTGCTGGTGCTGTGTACTTTTTTAATTAACATTGTCTATTAATGAACCCTAAGTTGAGTTTTTTCACAACACAACCTCATCCCAAATTCATACAAATGTTATACAAACTGTAATCCATTTGATGGCTTGTCTTTAAACTCTAGAAGAAGTCTTCATCACTTCATGAAAAGTGAGGTAGTGTCCGGAGTAAGTGGGACAGAAATCATAAGCCTTCTCTAATTGAATTTTTGTTTTTTATTGTATTTTGTATGGTATACATTTTATACAAACTCTTTACATAAAAAAGAGTCAAGTTGTTTGTTTTTTTCATTGCAAAAGCATAAATCACACAAAATGAAATCTGATACTTCTGGACAAACAAAATTTTTGTCATGATCTGTGCATTGATTTATGTTTTTACAACCTTTCCCTTGGCCACTGAACATAATGGAGATGTTTAGAGTTCAAGTTCAGTTCAAGATCAGTAGAACACTTTTAAAGATGTTATTTCTGAAATACAGTATGTCTTTCCTCAATGCCATTTTGTTTTTAATATGGGTGCTGTCATTGTTTGCTGTTTGTGATGCTAGGTTGCCCGGCTGCTGCCAGGCAGAATGACTGCGAGTGTGCAATGCTTAATGTCAGTGGAATAAAGGTCATCATCATACACTTCCTGGCTGTCCAAGATTGTAAATAAATCAAAATATAAAGCCCTTGCATTATTATTGTTAAAGATCTCTCTGTTTATGAATCATTTCTGCTCTTTGACTTGGAATTACGTTTTAAATTTTGGCTTAGGCTACTTAAATTATTCTGGTTATTGAGTCTCTTGTATAGTTTCTTGATCTATGATTTTGTCTGACATTCTGGCCATTGTTTGTTTGATACCTGTCCTTCTGGTTATGACCTTGGCTAGTTAATACTGTAATGATTCATCTTCTGATTCCATTTCACTTTAAACTGCCACCCTGTACAGCAAGTACAATTCCATAATTTATCTTGTATAAATACTTATTCTTAACAGACATGTTGCTGTCTCTCCATGAAGTTAAAGTCTTCATTCCATGTGACAGGAGTGGTTACATAGCAATAGTCTTATGGAATGTGGAGTAATTCCTTTGGATGACTAATATTTTCTTTCCATGCACCATCATAACAATGCATTTACAAAATCATTGTACAACTTACAATTGGCCTCACATTCACTTGAATTGACTGATGAGGCTATATTTGTCCCCGAGTGCTTCTGTGTATTTCTGTGTATTTTCCAAAATGAGTGTCCACTGGATAGCTACATTTAATTAAACGCATTTAGGCCTTTCAACATTTTTCATGTCTATACTCATTTATTTAAGTTGTTACTTAAAGCCTTGCTTCCCGTAAGCATGGAAATGTTGGTATCAGTTTACATTAAGTGTCCATAATTGCACTGCAACTACTATGTAATTACCCGTATAAGTACAGTGTAACTATGAGTTAGTACTCTGTACTTACTGTGGAATACAAAGTAACGCTATAGTTAATTACTCAGTTGTCTTTGTTATTCCACAGTTTATATAATTACAATGCAATAATATATCACTGATCCAAAAACAAGTGTACTTACATAGTTACATTGTATCTATACTTTCAAAATATAATAAAAACATCAAGGTATGTAACTACAACTATGTAACAGATGTTCCATGGTCTGGGCAATTGTAATGGAGAATTGCAGTGATAACTGCATAGGTTTTTGATGATATTTCAAGATCTTTTTTAAATGGTGAAAACACCTTTGTAAAATGGTTAACGCTTTTGCCTCACGGATCCATTATCCTGAGATGGAATTCTGTCTGGAGATATGTGTGTAAAATGAGTACGTTCTACCCATGTCTCCCTATGTCTTCTTCATGGGTTTTACTGCCACATCCCATAGACATGTAGGTTGGGTTACGTGGCCATATGTGTGAGAGCATGAGTGCTGGTATGTTTGTCAGTGGGCCCTACAATGGGATGGCTCCCCATCCTGGGCTGTTCCTGCCTTGTGCCTGGTGATGCTTGGAATGGCTCTGCGACCCTGTGTACCTTGATTGAATGATGCAAGTTTGGCAGTATTATGTTAGGGATGGGTATAATAATTCAATTCAATTCTCCATTACAACTGCCTAGACCATGGAACATCTGTTACATAGTTGTAGTTACATACCCTGCTGTTTTTATTACATTTTGAAAGTATAGATACAATGTAACTATGTAAGTACACTTGTTTTTTGATCAGTGATAAATTGTTACATTGTAATTATATAAACTGTGGAGTAACAATGACAACTAAGTAATTAACTATAGCGTCACTTTGTATTACACAGAAAGTATGGAGTAATAACACTTAGTTAAACTGTACTTATACAGGTAATTAAATAGTAGTTACATTGTAATTATGGACACTTAATGTAAAGAGTTACCAAAATGTCTTATGGAAAATAAAATAAATAGGAAAGCAAAAAGAATGTAATACAAACATGGTCATCAAGCCCTTTACATTGCCTTCATATTAGGATTGAATGTTTACATACAATTCCGACTCGCTTTTCAAACTGGGTGCCATATTAATAATTTGATAAATTAGCAATCTATTTGCCAAGTCAAGGCCATCATAATACGTAACATCTTCACATCCATCCATCCAGCCAGCCAGCCATGTTTTGCTAAACCCATTTCTTTGAGTTAAGGTTATTTCAGATAAGACAAAAGTTTCAAGATAATGAACACAAACGTTTTAGGGTTAAGGTAGTAATACTGACTGATCGTGACACTGAAAAGCTGCGTGTTGACTGGCATATACAAGTAAGAACTTCACTCTATACACTTCACAATATTAACCCTATGAACCTATTCCACGTTGGTACCTGAACTACAGCATGAGCCAAAATTCAGCACATTTAGATTGCCAGGCCATTGCAGAACACAGTAATGCTGGGCTAGTTTGCAGATGCTAATCATCAAAATGCGTGACGAAACCCAGATGTGAATAACTTTAATATTAACAAAGGGAACAGATTCAAGTTAATTCCTTTCTGATACAGTAAAAAAAAAATTACAGAAGCACATTTCAGCTTTTGAGAAGTTGTTTAATGTTCAACAGCCAAGTTTTTTCACCTTAACAAATTCATTTTCTAAAGTTATAGCATAGTATTTCCAAAAATAAAATAATCTTTTCAAAGCATCTTTTATGCTTCAAATAAAATTCATTTTGTACCATATCACTCTTATATTAAAAAACATTTCCATCATGTCCATGATAATCTGCCTTGACCATTCCCTTCCCTACCGCATACCCAATCGTTGCTCCTACTACACACATCCTCTCTCCGTACTACTCTGTGACACTCTCAGTGCTAAATCACCCTTCAACACAGTCGGTTATAGTGGCATCCAGATTATTATCTATTCAAGAATGTCAAATTGGGCAGCACGGTGGCGCAGTGGGTAGTGCTGCTGCCTTGCAGTAAGGAGACCTGGGTTCGCTTCCCGGGTCCTCCCTGAGTTAAACTTGCATGTTCTCCCAGTATCTGCGTGGGTTTTCTCCTCTGGGTGCTCCAGTTTCCTCCCATAGTCCAAAGACATGCAGGTTAGGTGCATTGGTGATTCTAAATTGTCCCTAGTGTGTGCTTGGTGTGGGGGTGTGTGTGTCCGTGCCCTGCGGTGGGCTGGCACCCTGCCCAGGGTTTGTTTCCTGCCTTGCACCCTGCGTTGGCCGGGATTGGCTCCAGCAGACCCCCATGACCCTGTAGTTAGGATATAGCGGGTTGGATAATGGATGGATGGAGAATGTCAAATTTTAGATTGTGATAGAAAAAGAGCAGCAAGAGCTGATAAAGAATGTCGAAAAAAAGAAAATGAATAAAAAAGAGCTGCATATAATAAAAACCAGGAACAAAGAGTGTCGTCCACTAAACGAAAAAGAGAAAAATATCCCGAACAATATGCAAACAGAAATGCAAAAAATCAATGTTTATAAAATGTAAGTTAGAGGATAATGTAATTCATAATATTGTTTTTTTTGACGAGCCATTGATGTCATTTAATTTTTTTATTTACTTTTTTATTCCGTTTTACTTTTTTACTTCTGCTGTTATTTTTATTTTTACTTTTAGTTTTTACTATGTTTTATTATTCATTGGTATTTGAGGTAGATAGTTTTAGTGAAATACTCAAGTAACTGATTTTCTACCTATAATAACTAAGAACCAAACTGTCTATACCATCTCTTTAAATATAATCGCTTTCTCTAACGAAGGAGCACCCCAACGCCCTTTGAGCGGCGCAGCAGTGAGATAGCGGATTCCCAGCGACCACCCCCGGAGTTCCCTAGTTTTAATAAAAATTAGATCACATTACCTATATTTTCAAGGTTGGGTTTAGGGTTAGGGGCAAATAGAAGACATGGTGTCTATAGCTATTGATTTTTCTTTGGATTGTTATCTTAAAGGTATCAATATGTTTGCCAGTTTAGCTGCATTTTCACCATGTGTCAAAATATTATGGTACAACAACAACAACAACAACATCAGCAATAATAATAATAGTAATAGACCAACAGAATTTTCCAGAAAACATAATAATATAGTACAGCAAGCTAAACCTACTCAGAGTCCATTTCATTCTTAAAATAAATTCCTGTTGTCTTGTGGTTCCGTGTCTATTACATTTACAGTATATAACTATACACTCTAATAGCCATGTTTCTTCTTTAAGGAACTTCCTGTTTTGTGTTGAATTACATACAGTCAGCAGTATATGAAGTGGTTAAACAGAAGTGCAAATGACACCTGGAATTAGTTAAATTAATTTAAAGCATGCTGCTATAAAATAACAATGAATGCTGGTTAGAAGGAAAAAAAAAGTAAAATTAATATCTTGCTGCATAACCTTTTTTACATGGTGTGCTCACCTGTTTCCTTTTTGTTTTATAATGGTGCCAATTAATCTGATGCCTTGATGGCAGTGGCATTTTAATTTGCTGCTCACAAAAAATAAATTGGAGGGGGGCTGGTGCTCCTATCCTTGAGAATTTGAAAAGATTCATCATTGACATCCTTCTAGTCTCAGAGAAGATGGTTACGGCACATTAAACATGTTGTAGCTATTCTGCACCCCTCACAGTTTACCAAAATGAACTGTTTATTCATCTTGTATAATTCCATTTCATGAAATGTAGCTTTAGAGAGCAAGTCTAATAAATCATAAGCAATCCGATCCAGTAGATTTCCAAAATATCATGTTTATATAATTAGCTTTAAGAATTTCTTTCATATATCCATTTTTCAGTCAGTTTAAAGCAATGCTTTTCTGAATTTTTATTCATTTTCACTGAAATATATGTATTGTATGAGTAGAGGATTTTGCTTTCATTTAAAAAAGGAAACCATAATAGGCATTTGATTAATGAAAAACAGCACATTAGGAGTTACCATTGAATATGAACTGTAAATTAGAGGACTGTGTCAATAGCGCAATTTATTGCACATTATGGATTTGTTAATCAGTTGCCAGACAAAAATAAATAAATAAAAGCATTATTTCTTATAAAAACTTCAGTAGAAAAGCAACTGCTGAGGTTGAGGTAAGATCTTCTTGTTAAGTGTTTCAAATAATTTTATAAGAACAGGTATTTGGCAGAATTATATCTGTCAATGGAAAGATACTTGCATTGCCCATAAAAGAGGGTAGTAATCTGCTGCCCTGGTACCATTCAACCAAGATATTTTTTTAAGAGGAGGAAAAAAAAAGTCAAAGACATTGGCTTATTCACATATTAGGGAGGTAGTCTCAATATGTGGCATAAGAGAAAGGCCAGAGAATATTTGGGGTTTGCCGGCACCAGCTTGTCCTTCTGTTCTAGTGATTGCTCACCAACACATTTAACTGTGGTTTGTGTTCTACAAGCACAGAGATTTTTGCAACAGCATAAATACCACAGGGAATTATTTTTCTTCTCAAATCAATGAATCAGCTAACCACTATAGTATAGATTGGACCAGTTTTCCAATTTATTATTACAAATAAACAGGGGAAAGGCAGTATAATGCTTAACTGCCTGCATGTACTCTATGAGGCTACTGAGAGAATGATACAGTATATGGAAATAAATGAATGAACTTCACAAGTGTTTACTGCTGAGTTTGTATCCCACTTCAATCTCTGTCTCAGTGGAATTTACACGTACTCCAGCTTCCCTACCAGGCATGTGGGCTCTAAATTGAGTGAATACATGGTTGTGTGTGAGCATCAGTTTGTGCTTCACTGTACTTGAACCTTCTCCAGGGTTGGTTATGCCTTGCACTCAGTGCCATTTGAATGGGGTTAAGCTCTCTAGGACTCTAAAGGGGTTGAGCAGGTTGAGCAAATGGATTAATGGACAGTGTCAGAAACTCCACACAGAGCCATAGTAAGGTTTGGGGCAGCCACCCGTATAATTGGTATCCTGGCTGCAAAGTCATAAATATGTTACACAGCACTGATGTGCACAAACCAGAACTGTCCAAAGAGTCCAAAACAGAACTGAGGGAATAGGGAAAAGGTTGAGGCTTTTAAAGGGGAAAATAGGAAGTGAGGTCAAAGGGGTTGGGCTCATAAGGGTCTTCAGTCATAGGCTCAAGCCCGGACGTGACATCACAGGGGCCGGCAAGGTCTTCTTCCAAACAATTTTATTGTTTCCCTATTTCCAGAATAGCTTAAGTTAAAAAAGAATGGAGCACTGTTTCAGACCATTTTAACATTTAGTGTTTCATGCTAATTACTGTTTTTTAAATTTCTACAGTTTCATTCCTTATCAAAATTTACATTGCATCATCACCATCGTTATCATCAGCTTCGTCATTTTTGTTTCTTGGGAACGTTGCTGTGACCAGACACTTGCTAATTTTATTCCTAATCGTCACAACCAGGAAAAGAAACATAGTCAAAAAAAGCAAGCCAAAAGTCTAAACCATAGATTCGACCCAGGATTCATCTAAGTTCAAACATAAACCAAAATTCATTGCCAACAGTCGAAACCCAAAGGGAGTACACTAAAGTCAAACAAAAAATGTACTCTCTGATTTATCTGTAATTTCAGATGGCCAGGGAATATATCCAATACCATGGCCCCTAAACACAGCACATCACAACATCATGGCATCAAAGCCACAAAATGGAATAAAGATAAGTTAGCAACCGTAAAACTCAAAACAAAAAAGGAAATGTTGGATCTAAATTCCTTGTGTATCAAAATCCTTGAAATGACTACAACTTTTACCCATAAGACCAAGGAGTCACAGTACGAGTTATATTAAAATACTAAACACCACAACGCAACAGAAAAATTGTAGTCTTTTTACCAGAAGCCTAATACCTTAAAATCTTAAATTCTAACCACAGCTGAAAGAGATAAAGACGTCTGGATGACTCTTTATAGTAATGTTGCAATATTGCAACTGCTACTACAAATAGTAGCACACGGGAGAAACAAGATATTGTCGTAAAAGATTACAAATATTTATAACTACTTTTAAACAGAATTCTAGTAATGTCAGGAATGGATTCTGTGACCCAAAAAAACTATAGTAAGATATAGTAAGATACAGTAATCCCTCCTCCATCGCGGGGGTTGCGTTCCAGAGCCACCCGCGAAATAAGAAAATCCGCGAAGTAGAAACCATATGTTTATATGGTTATTTTTATATTGTCATGCTTGGGTCACAGATTTGCGCAGAAACACAGGAGGTTGTAGAGAGACAGGAACGTTATTCAAACACTGCAAACAAACATTTGTCTCTTTTTCAAAAGTTTAAACTGTGCTCCATGACAAGACAGAGATGACAGTTCTGTCTCACAATTAAAAGAATGCAAACATATCTTCCTCTTCAAAGGAGTGCGTGTCAGGAGCACAGAATGTCACATAGATAGAGAAAACAATCTCTAGCAAACAAGTCAATAGGGCTGTTTGGCTTTTAAGTATGCGAAGCACCGCGGCACAAAGCTGTTGAAGGCGGCAGCTCACAGGAGCAGGGAGAGAGAGAGAGAGACAGAGTTTGTTTTTCAGTCAAAAATCAATACGTGCCCTTCAAGCTTTTAAGTATGCGAAGCACCGTGCAGCATGTCGTTTCAGGAAGCAGCTGCACAAAAGATAGCAACGTGAAGATAATCTTTCAGCATTTTTAGACGAGCGTCCGTATTGTCTAGGTGTGCGAACAGCCCCCCTGCTCAATCCCCATACGTCAGGATCACAGATAATCAGCGCAAGAGAGAGAGAAAAGTAAGCAATCTAGCTTCTCAGCCATCTGCCAATAGCGTCCCTTGTATGAAATCAACTGGGCAAACCAACTGAGGAAGCATGTACCAGAAATTAAAAGACCCATTGTCCGCAGAAATCCGCGAACCAGCAAAAAATCCGCGATATATATTTAAATATGCTTACATATAAAATCCGCGATGGAGTGAAGCCGCGAAAGGCGAAGCGCGATATAGCTAGGGATCACTGTAATTACAAAAAATTATGAAAAAATGAAATAAACATGTCACAAACAATATCCATATCAAAAAGGAAAGCAAAACTGAATTCTACGAGATAAAAAACTTCAAAGACAATTTAACAAGTCAACAAGAAAAAGTCATAGTTGGCTGCAGCCCATGACAAATATGTAATCTACATTTTAGTGTTTTAAAGAACTAGCCAAAATGTTTTTAACTGGACATTTTAAAGGAAAATGACTAGTGAAAAGTGTTAAGAATTGAATGTACAAACCTGGAAACAGGCGAACAGATGACACTGGCTTAAAAACAGTTTACAGAAGATGTCACACATTGCAACTTCCAGAAGCACGACTTTAGTAACGGTATGACACATTTTGACAACTACAACTGAAATGGCAGCTTCCAAGATGGTGACATTCTAGAGCAAAAATAATGCTAAAATAAAACTTCAAGTCTTTAAACAAAACAAAAGTATAACTAGAAGCCACGTGATTGAAACTCTGAGGTTTCAAGTGCTGTGAGTCATGACATCTTTTAAAAGCAGGTGTGTGAAATATTATGCTTTTTTACTGCATGTGACACTTTTACAGTGTCATACAGTATATGTATGCCTTATTACATATTGATTTTATGCATTTGCATATTTTATTATCATTACTGAAATGAAATCTGGACATCATAATTCATTTTTGAAATTATTAGCCTTCTGTTTTTTTTTGGTTCTTTATAATTTTTAGCATTACTTGACAATGCAATTTTCCTTTTTAGGTTTGGTTTGTTTGCCCCCATTTTGTGTTGACTCCTACATGATCGCGATATGTTGTTTATTGTTGCTAGGAAGTCACAAGTCAGGCATTGATGTTTTTGAATTTGCTTCTGAATTTCAAGTACTTCTAGTTAAGAGTGAGAGCCTAGGAGTATATGCTTGATTTAGAACTTTTTGCAATTTATATTTTAACTATGACTTTGACAATCAGTTCTGTCTTTCTCCTTAAGCACAATCATAGCCAGCTCTATTAAGTACAATGTTTGTGTGCTCATGTTAGCTTTATTTTAATTCCTATTTTTTTCTTCATATTTCTAATCCTTCTAGACACGCTTCTGTTCATAGCAGTTATTCTAAGAGCAAATGCGAATATTGAACTCATTTGTATATGAACAACTCAAAATTTGCAATATGCTGACCAACCTCAGACTGGTGATAGACACAAATCTAACTCTGATGATGTGATTGCTTTGCCAGCAGAGTAACTGAAGATTCAGATTTACTGTTATCTAAGTAACTACATGAGTCGGATGATGTATCTTGTGTCTTGGTTCTTGGTTCATATATTGATTGGAGCTGTTACACAGAGGTTTTTATTTTTTATGATATATTGTTGTTTCTTAATAAGAAGAGATCTATATGTCTTTTAATTTGACAAGGCATGAATTCAAACCACTATGGTGGACTCCACTGGCTTTCTTTCATATAGTGAACTGTCACTTCTGTGCAGAGTCATTTAAAACTTTGAAATATGACCCTGTATCTGGGGCAGTGTGTTATGTAATTCTCTCATTGAGAGCTAGAAGCAAAGGTCTTGGGTCCAATCCACATAGCATCCCTGATTTAAAAATGATAAACGATGAAAGAGTACCAAGGTCTCTCAAAGTGAATTCAACAAAGGACTTCTGCTGTGGAAGAGCAGCAGAGCGAGAAAGAATTTTGGAACAGCTTGGGCTCTGGTTCAAGAGAGCAATCAACTGCATTCTCCTAGCATTTAGGTTAAAGGACCGTTTTTATTATTACGTCTCTGGTAGAAACATGAAAGACATGTTTTCTGTGTGATGTAAAACAGGAGATGCTAATTTATTTAACAAACTTTGGTCAGATATTTTTAAAACAGTAGCATTTATTTTTTCATTCTTTTAAGTACTTATTATAGAAATGCATACATTATAAATCAATGAATTCTCTAACTGTGACAAAGAGTACTTAGTACAATTAAATACAATTACATTTCCAATAATGGAACAATAGTGCAGTCGTTAGGTCACCTGTCTCATAGTTCCACAAGGCAGGGTAGGATCTTCATCTCTTCTCTGTCTGTGTGAAGTTTGTGCATTGTCCTTTGTCTGTGTGTTTAATTAATCCAATCTTTATCTTCTCCTCACATATTCCAAAGACATGCTGGGCCGGCTTTAGACATAAGCCAACCAAAACCCTTCCTTGAGACCCCCTCTACCTCCGCTAGTCAAGTTCATATACAATCGCTAAGGTGTCAGTATTCAAGGGGGAGCACTAGCTGATTTCATGTGTAATCACAAGAGCTTCAGTTTCAAAGGAGGCATTTGCTCGTCAATTTTATATGCAGGCACAAGGGTGCCGGCCTCCAAGGGGGAATGACCCCCCTTTGCATCGATTTGAGAGTGACTCTCTTTTGGATGCTTGCAACCAATATTGCCTAGGGGTGTAATATACCCTTGAGACAGTCCTTTGCACTTAGGTTCTGCGTTTTAGCCAGTGCTGGTTCTTGACAAGCGCCCAATGTTGCCAAGATAGGCTCTTGTACATACAGTAGCTATACTGAATTGTCAAAATAGGCCTAGATAATTGGTTAAATTGAATGTACCCAAATCACAAATAAATTAAATTTTTTATGTTAAAGAAAAGAAAGTGCTTAAGGCAAAATACCCACAACCAAAGTTATATACTGTACTGTCCATTTAAAGCATTATTCTTACAGTACAATACAATTTACTGAAAGTACTCATGTGGGAAACTGATGTGTTTAGCTGTTAGATTTACTACGTCTATGTATGTGTACAGTCCATTGACTTTATGCAATAAACCATATTCTCAGTTCTATATGCTAATCTAAGCAATAACTATATATTTTCAGAATTTTTTAATTACTGATGTATTTTTTACATTTTAAATTTACAGTGATATGTTTTGCATTTTTATCTATTTTAAAAATGGATAGAATCTACAGAGTTAACACATAAACTATACTGTAACTAGAACCAAGGTTGCCATGCCTATAAGACAGGACTACTATGTAGCATACTAGCAGAATTACTGTTGCCTGGGTATATTTGTAGAATAGCTTAAGGACAAAAAGCAAAGAATTATGTGTTTTGTAAATGGAAACCCTGTTGTTATTGCTATTGTGCCATCCATCATCCACACTGCCTCTCTATCAATGTCTCTGCTCTCCTGAGTCGAGAATTTGTTCATTTTGGGACCGATTGGATTCCAGAATTATGGTAACTCCTTGCTAGGTTGCAACCATAAATGCTGTCATGTCTGATCCATTCTTTTAGATCAAGGTGAACAGTTAGTAGTGCTTAAAGTATGATAAAGAGATAACAAAGCAGGAGTTAAACAGCCCTTGATTTTCCATTGTGTTATGCTGCACTTCTGTTCTCACCCAGTACCCCCTGCAAAAGCACTCAATACTCCTTTTTATATTACAGTAGATAGAAGCAGCATGTGATGTTGCCCGGGTAAGTAAGTTGTAGTCATTTTGTCTGCAAGTTTGGCTTTAGTCTGTTTAAATGATTCACTAGCTGTGAGCCAGCAGGTGGCACTGGTGTGTAAACTGTAGCATACTGGGAGAAAAAAAAAACACTGGGACCTCCATGGGTTCCTATGTTCCTAGAGAGCAACTATAAAAAAAAATTAGTCCAAATTGGTCAAAGGGTGTAGGATTGTCTAGGGAACATGCAGACAGACATTCTGTTTTATACAATATATAGAGAGATCTTTACAGCTCAGTAGGATAATTAAAAGTTAGGTTGCACAATGCTCCACTCTGCTTTAGATCTGTATGGTATTAATTGTTTATGCATTGTCTCTTTGTGTTACAACTAGATAGTGAGGAGAAATCAAAGGCATCCATGTCTGATTCCATGTTCTCAAATTATTATTTCGCTGACACCTTTATCCAAGGCAGCTTAGAAGGGCAGCTCATACTCCAACTTTTTATAACTATTTTTATACTTTGAGCAAAGGCAGGTTAAATGACTTTCTCAAAACCACACAATAAAGCACAATTCAGAACTAAACTGGCAACCATATGGTTAATAGTCCAGTGCTTTCCACACTACACACTATTAATTTCACAAACTGAAGACTGTAGGCTTGTGTATAAGAGTGTAATTAATGCAGATGTATTTGGTCCAAACCAAAACCACATTATCCATTATCATTTTTTTAGCCTTTAAAGTAGTTGGACATCAAGACGAACTGAGAAATATATTGTGTTCAACATAACATGAAGATAGTAGTTGTTAGTAATAGTAATTGTTAGATTTAACAAATCCACTTTGATCTCATAAATACAAAATAGCAAGAAGGGCTAGTTTAGCTATTTCTCCAGCTTTATAGAATTCAGGTATTAGCTGCTCCTTTCATGATCAGTAAGTTGAATTCTGTTTGTTTCTATAGACATTAGTGTAAGAGATGCCCATCCAATTCAGCATTGCGGAGCCAAAAGGCTACCTCATCATATCTATACAAAGCCAAACACAAAAATATATATTAATTTCTGATAACAAAAATAAATATTTTGTAAATTTTTAGGCAACACAACACAGTAAGAACCTGGTGTGTCGCATTATTTGATGTTATAAATTACTCATGTTACTAAGGTTGTGAGAAAATATTTTAACAGACGGGACAAATGGATGGTGATTTGAGAGCTTCATAATCTGGATGGGATGAGATGACTTTCTCGGATCAGGCTGGACAGGGATAGATGTTTGAGTGGTAGCAGTCCACATCTTTCAAATCAAGCAGGTTCAAGAAAGAGTGCAGAACTGCATGCTGGTGTTGCAGTGTTGCTGTATTTAGTAATTGCATAAACAAGCCCATTATTTTGATGATCTTGTGGCTAGACTTCATTTCCCAGCAGATTGCTCTTTGAGTGGAACATTTGATTCAGTTCCTTGCTAGGGTGTATTTTGTGTGGACTCTGCATGGTCCCCCTTTTTCAGGTAGGTTTTTCCTCTAGTCTGTGGTTTCCACCTACACATTTGCACATTCATACCAGTAGAGAAAACGGCTGAATGGATAGATATATGAAAGATGCAATAACGGCAACTAAGAACAATTATAATCATTGCTGTTTTCTTTGCTTTAGGGCATGGTAATCTAGTGCAATCAACTGCGTGACAGGAGTGAATTCAGATGAATTTGAAATGTAGCTGAGCAACATATATGGAACTTCTGAACTGCCAAGCTGTCTGTCACCTTAGCTCTGGTAACAGGGTTGATAAAATTATTAGTGATGTAAATAGCTCTCTAGGAAAAGATTGCTGCCTTAACTGATTTGGGGACAGAAATAATTTTATTGCCTAATGAGACAGTTCACTAATACATTTAATAGAGATTGTTTGAAGATATAAAAAATATTCTTCAATGCCATATTAGCAAGTAAGGGCTTCAAACTGTAGCAGTATGTGCCAAAAAAGGTATGTATGTCTCAGACCTCCTATGTAGGATTTATATTTTGGAGTGCGAAGTGCTTACCCAAAGGTTCAGAGAGATTAAAAAGGAAACTGGTGTTCATAATATTAAGTCAGTAATTGATTATGTAGCCATCTTTGATAAGATACATGAATCCTTCTCTTGCTCACTTACTCATTTTTTTCCTGTGGAGATGGAGGCATTTTGTGCTGGATAATTAGTCGGATATCTGAGGCTAGGGAGTTCGACACCATCTGTTAAATCTGACTCCAAGTAGGGCTATTTATGTCTCTGTTTATAAACACTTTTCCCTCCAAGGTTTTTTATTACTATTTTTTAATAAGCAGGACTGCAAATACGCTACGTGTAGTTCTCATTGTTCCATTTTAAAAGATTTGCTACAATTAACAGATTAAAAAGGGAAAAAAAACTGAAAATGGATTTTAGCCAGATGCTATCAATTTTCCTTTGCCCGTCTTATTTCCTTATGCACTGTGACACGATGTATGAGAGGCTCTCAGTCATAGCCTTCATTATAATGAGTTTTTGTTTGTTATAAGGTAAAGGCACGGTATAATCTATTAAAAAAGAGAAGCCACTTGCTTAATGGAGTTGTCAGACTCCTGCTCTGATTCATTGGACAATTCGGAAGCAACAGTGTTAGCTGTTATGCGCAGCACAAAGTAATCCTTACTGTTCTGCCCCTGAGCAGCCTTTCTAACTTTGTTCTTATGGATCTTTGTGCTCTGGTGCAATATGTACCACATTTACTGAAACTGGTTGAGCTATTGAGAATTCTGGTGGGCATTATTAATAACATAGAGATCATTTGGATGCTATCAGAGTGTTTAACTGCCACAAAGCCTTTTCTTTGAAAGGATTTGTGTTGAATTATTTTCATTTTCACTTGTTGGATATTCTATTGTCCTCATATCTATAAACAGCCAGCTGTTCTTATCTTTAACATAGTCCAGGCCCCTTTTGTTCTGTCTTCTACAGGGAAATCAAATACGGTGAAAACTCCCTGATCATAATAACTCAATTAGCTGCTTTCCCAAGACTGCATTTTCAAGCAAATAAATGAATGAAGAAATTCAATAAAGCAAAAGTTTAATAGAATCCCTATTATTTGCGTACTGTATTTCATGCCCTTTTGATGCTTACTAATAAAGTCGGGTTGATTCTCTCCATTATAACAGAATAGATGCTGACCACTGATGTCATCCTTTGTTTTGGTTCCTTTTTTTGTCTTTCCTTGAATTCCTAAATTTCTTTAAATCAGTATTGTCATTCAAATTGTTCCTGTCTGCCTATCTAGTAGCTTCTTCAAAAACCATCCTTGATTAAGTAAACATTATGATATTATTATGCAAATGATTTTCTTCACACTGCAGTAATTTCTTTATTTTCAATAATTGGTTGCATACCATTCACATTATACTACTCTATACTGTATTACTGACTTTGAAACTATAATGACATAGTCTTGTATTCTTATTCTTCTTTTTATTTTACTTATTCTGCCTCTATAAAATCATTAAAGTTCTCCTTCTTTTTATTGTGCACTGAGGCATGCGTGGCTGTAAAGTATATGCCAGAGGAAAGGTGTTATAAGGTTGTTTCTTATTTAATGTTTCCTGACCTTCTAAGTGGATGTTTCGTTAATTTCTTTCAGTCATTTGGGGTTTTTGACTATGTAGATTATTTTCTATTTGTTTTTTCATGTTGGCAATTACTGAAGCTGTTTATAATTTATTTGCACCATTTCTTTGTTATCCACAGATGCCACCATTTGTTTATATGTTGCCTTGGATGCAATCCAGAAATCCAGAGTTTGTGACATTGTTGATAAGGAAAATATCTTTCCTAATCTGAATTTGCAGATATTTAGACGCCTCTTTGTGCTTCGTAAAAGTTTTGTTTTGATCTTTCAGTTTATGCAATTTATCACTCATCCTTTTGATTTTTTGCTGACATACAAGTATACTAGGAATATGTGAAAAGGGAGGCACATAAAATTATGAAAATGCAGGGGTTAACTGGAGTTAATATTCCCTTTATACAGTATGTGCTAGATATTAGAGATAGAGAGATTTGCACCATAATGGGGCAGGGATTTGTAATTCTCTAGTTCTAAAAGAGTAAAATGAACAATTTGTGACAAAATCACCTAGCTCTTCAGAAGGTAACTATCAAATTATATTCTTAACACCATCCAAGCATTTGATTTACTCACCTATGTAAAGATTTGAAAGATGGATGCATGTAGCTGATGAATGTAATGGTACTATTTAAAGTTCTGGTTCAAATTTAATTTTTGATTAAGTTCTGAGGTCATACCATTTTACTAAACCACATCTTTGTATACTGGGCAATGCTGTTCTGGCAGTTTTTAGCTTTTTACTTCAAAGAATCTGTCATGATTGAGGGAAAAGAAAACCCAAGTCATGAACAGTTCATGTGTGTTAATGTCTTTTCTTACTAATTTCAGTTTGACATTACATGACGAAGCATAGCTGTCTACATTTTTCTCTTGTCTCTCTTGCCAAATCTATCTATCTATCTATCTATCTATCTATCTATCTATCTATCTATCTATCTATCTATCTATCTATCTATCTATCTATCTATCTATCTATCTACAGTGCATCCGGAAAGTATTCACAGCGCATCACTTTTTCCACATTTTGTTATGTTACAGCCTTATTCCAAAATGGATGAAATTCATTTTTTTCCTCAGAATTCTACACACAACACCCTATAATGACAACGTGAAAAAAGTTTTGAGATTTTTGCAAATTTATTAAAAATAAAAAATTGACAAAGCACATGTACATAAGTATTCACAGCCTTTGCCATGAAGCCCGAAATTGAACTCAGGTGCATCCTGTTTCCCCCGATCATCCTTGAGATGTTTCTGCAGCTTAATTGGAGTCCACCTGTGGTAAATTCAGTTGGTTGGACATGATTTGGAAAGATACACACCTGTCTATATAAGGTCCCACAGTTGACAGTTCATGTCAGAGCACAAACCAAACATGAAGTCAAAGGAATTGTCTGTAGACCTCCGAGACAGGATTGTCTCGAGGCACAAATCTGGGGAAGGTTACAGAAAAATTCTGTGAATGTCCTTGAGTGGCCCAGCCAGAGCCCAGACTTGAATCTGATTGAACATCTCTGGAGAGATCTTAAAATGGCTGTGCACCAATGCTTCCCATCCAACCTGATGGAGCTTGAGAGGTGCTGCAAAGAGGAATGGGCGAAACTGGCCAAGGATAGGTGTGCCAAGCTTGTGGCATCATATTCAAAAAGACTTGATGCTGTAATTGCTCTCAAAAGGTGCATCGACAAAGTATTGAGCAAAGGCTGTGAATACTTATGTACATGTGATTTCTCAGTTTTTTTATTTTTAATAAATTTGCATAAACCTCAAGTAAACTTTTTTTCACGTTGTCATTATGGGGTGTTGTGTGTAGAATTCTGAGGAAAGAAATGAATTTAATCCATTTTGGAATAAGGCTGTAACATAACAAAATTTGGAAAAAGTGATGCGCTGTGAATACTTTCCGGCTGCACTCTATCTATCTATCTATCTATCTATCTATCTATCTATCTATCTATCTATCTATCTATCTATCTATCTATCTATCTATCTATCTATCTATCTATCTATCTATCTATCTATCTATCTATCTATCTAAGATAAAGAGAAGAGAAAGTGCACAGAGAGGGTTGGCATTGGCAGGAGGAGGGAAAACCTACTGACTGAAAGAAGACAGCCAAAATGTTCAAGTAAAGAGAAGCTGGACCTTGTTAACTATGAGGCCTGGTAGGAGAAGAATTGTGAACCTCCAGCCCTTTAGGCAGTAGCATGCAGTCTCAGACTAGAATGATTAGGGCAGGGATACAGAGCAGGGCAGAGAATTAGCAATCATCCATGTGAAATTCCCTATGTAAGGCATTCTATTAGGAGCACCCAAGTGCAACAGACAGTAACTTTGTTACAGCACATCTTGGCAGAGCTTAAAGGTGGCAGTTAAAATGCAGCAGACACAGGTGGGAACTGACTGACCATATCGGATAGAGAGAGTTAGAATAAAGAACCAGAGAGCATGGCCTTAAAAGACAAGCCATATCAGTGTTTAAAAATGCACATGACCTCCAGAACTGTTAACACAATCTGAAATGGCAATTAGAAACACAATGAATCAAAAGTGATATCTAAGTGCAATTTAGTGTTTGATTGAGTGATAGAGAGCAAGATGAGCAGTTGTGATATTAAAAAAGTACAAATGAGAGAAGCCACCAGAAAGTATTTAGATTGCAGTTTTTGATTTTTGTAATGAAGGCCTTGAACATTCAGGGAACTAAATCAAAGAATTACCAGAGCAATTTAGAGTGGAAAATGATACTCATTATGTATATGGGTTGAGGATTGTGTGTCCTCCAGCAGGACAATGATAAACACACATACAAAACCACAAAAAATGGTTAAAAAGAAAAAAACTATGCTGCGCCTTAAAATGGCCAACAGTGAGTCCTGTTCTCAATCTCATTGGAGACTTTTAAAAAAACTGAAATCTGCTATTACTAAAAAGAAATCCTAGAAACATTCAAGAACTTGAACAAATCCCAACTAAGGAGTGGGAAAAACTACCAACAGAAAGGTGTGAGAAGCTTAGAGATTTGTTCCACAGAGTTTTGGAGGCTGTCATCAGTAACAAGAGTTAAGCAACCAGGTTATTGTGTACCTAAAATACAGGGGTATTAATAATGTTGACCATAACTGCATGTGTATGCATGTACATACTGTATATACAGTGTATATATTGTGACAGATGTCCAGGGACCTTGCCCCACAGGGATGCCGGACATGCAGAAATACTGGAAGGAAGGCAGTGTTTTCCCTGGGCTACAAGGGGGAAGCACCCCTGGGTTCTATGGGGGCCACTAAGATGGGGAATCCAACCCTGTGCTCCACCGTGGCCACTGCCAGGGGACGGCTGGATAGCCACTGGACTTGAATATGCAGCACTTCCGCCCCACTTGGGAGTGCTGCCGGAAGGAGGACTGAATTCCCTTGCAGCACTTCCGACACACCCGGAAGTGCTGCTGGATGTTAATCAGGGGCCACCTGCAACACATCCAGGGACTGAATAAAAGGGGCCGCCTCACTCCAATCATGGAGTCGGAGTGGAGTGGAAGAAGGACAGAGCTTGCTAGTGAGGAGTTGGAGGCGGCCGAAGAAGCAGAGAGGAGTCATAAGAGACTGTGTTTGGTGATTATGCTCTGTGTGTTGTCTTGGGGTTAAGGGTTGTAAATAAACACGTGTGATTTAAGACTTTCTATGTCAGCCGGTCGGTGTCCGGGTCCAACATGTTTACAATATGTATATATACTGTATATGCATTGTGTGTACATACTGTATATATCTTACCTGGCTTTGTTAACTGGTTTCATCTGGGAAATTTCCTAAGACAAAGGACCTTGGATATAGTGCCATCAGTTAAGCAGACGTAACAGAATTACTATGTAACTAACTTTTCTGTATGCAATATTTGAAGTATTTTTTTCACCAGGGGCTAATATTAATTAGTTCAGTGGTGCTCCTTACTCTTGAAAACGCCACATACAATTACCCATGAGTAAAACATCCCTCTCATAGATCAGTTATTGCTTTTCCTTGTGGCTGACCTTGGCTTTTGTTGATGGTCATTGGAAAAGACAATTTTACAAGAAACTGTATTATTTTGAATTCAAACAGGTAATATGGAAATTTTGAGTATAAATAAAATTTCACTCTACAGCACATCCTGTAAAAATTGTAGCTTCAATCAGACTTAAATGTAATTCATTGTTTGGTAATCTAGCACCGTTACAAAATTATGAAGGGTTAAATTGAATCAGGCCTAGTGAACAACAGTTTACCTCAGTGAAAGTGGGGAACTAAAATTAGAACCAGGAAGAACTGAAGTAATCCCCAGATAGACACACAAAACGGAAAACAATGGAAATTAAAAAAAAAGACAGAGCAAACTACAAATTCTAGCCGTACAATGTGCACTACATGTGTATCATAGAGTAAAAAGCGAGCTGAACTAAGCATCTTCAGATTTGGCTTTTTACTCCATTCACTCAATATTAAGTTTACCACCAGTCATGTCTTCATGGAGGAAAGGTAGTATATAGTATTATAATTTTTTTAAAAATTTTATTAATACAGCTTTACCATGAAAGACAAAGCCAGCAGTAAAGTTGTAACACTGAATCATGTTTTACTTTATTACAAACAGTAATTATGTTTAAAGGCTGCACATTTACGCAGCCCATGCAATTAACTGTACTTTTTAAGCATTGTACAGATAAGAATAGGTTAAAAGAAAGAAAAACATATACAGCATGAACTGTGGGAAGCATCTATAGCTGCAAAGGTATGGCAAGAGGATGGGGTCTGTTGATGTGGAAGAGATAACGGTATAATTCCGTATTATAGGACATCACCAAAAAAGCCTAAAAATCATGACTGTGTATTGGAATCAATATGCAAAATTAGTACAGCCTCAGTAAACAGTGAGTTTTAATAAATGTTTACCAACAAAAAAAATCTCTGTCAGCTGTAAAAAAAATACAGAAAAAAATAACCCTTCATTCTGTTCCATCATGGTTTGGTCCATCAGGTAATTTGCGGTTAGTTTTTTTTTTCTTTTTTTCTTTCCTTGTGTTTGATTTGTATTTCAAACTTAATTATGATGTGCAGGTGGACAACAGTGTTGGATTCTTCATAAACATGACCTTTAATAAATAAATGCAGTGTGATTAGTTTGCTTCAGATTTGTTGCCATGTGTTGTGTACATAGTAAAATGAAGTGCATTCTAGGCCAAGTGCATCAAGCTGCTACCCTGTGACTGCCCAAATCTCATTTCGTATATTATGTCTAATATCATCACAATAGGTAATGATGAGCAAAACAGCTCTCTTTACTTTCAAATATATTAGGTTTTGTGTGATTTTTCAGCAGCGGAACCTACTAAAAAAGGTATTTTGGTTTGGGACATTTGTGGATGCGGGGGTGGTGTAGAAAAAGAGGAAGAATACTCGCTAAGGACTTAATAACACTGCACAAACTGTAAAATTTAAAATGATCTGAGGAATCTGCTTTATGCTATATTTTTCACTTCCTGCATGCTGCTCTTCATTTACTCCCTCATCTCTTCTGCTGCTCCCTTCATCTGTATATACCAGCAAGCCACATTTGTCTGCATGCGCACAGTGCTGTGCAGATGAAAGGATGCTGCGACATAGAATAGCCCACTTATTACAGCATTATTATTGACAAATAAAAAACATACCTAATTAATTTTCTTTTTTCTATAATGTCGGCAAATTTCAATCTAATCAGCCAAAGCATTTTTAAGAAATTGGGGTATTTTGCTTTTCTACTGTTATGGGGTGAGGGATTTTCCACTAGATACTGATATATTGAAATGTGCCATCTTAGTGGATACCTATTGACTTAGATGTTGTAAGAAAGACAACAAAACCAAGAAAAAGGTTTGGGATATCCACCTCGTATACTTGAAGAAAAGCTTAAGTTAGAGCCAAAATCAGAGTAGTCTAATCAGACTGAGTCCACAACTGAATTGGCAATATCAGATAATATGGCGGATTTATAGAGGGTAGTCAGGAAGGGGTGTGCTTTGAGGGTTGGAACCAGAAGTGTGATCAAAATTGGAGCCAGAAGTGAGGTCAGAACTGGAGCCAGAAGTGAGGTCAGGCGGGATTTCCTTCTGAAGGTCTACAGAGGAAGCAGAAAAGGTGTATAAAGGTGCATATAGGTGCATTTAGTTAAGCCCATCGACTGCCTCCCATGTGCATGTGTGACAATGTACAATACTGCAAAATTTCAGATTTTTAACTAAACACACAATGATGAGCAAGTGAGTCAGACCGTTTTGCATTATATATACTGTATATACTTACGGATACATCGAGTCTTGAAACCCGAAGAATTGATCATAAATTCAGACCCCGACTTATACACTCGCTCCAAAATGCGACACTTAATTTTTTTTTTTTACACATCTTCTTGCCTCCTCCAATCTCGCATCAGTTTCTCAGACTCATCAAATTTTGTTGCAGCAGCGCAGTTACCAAATTTTTTTGCTACTTCAACGATGTTTAATTTAAAACCAACTTCATATTTTATTCTGATCAAACGCTCAATCGTAGATAAGGGATGCTCTTACGATAAAGGTGTATGAGGGTGTGAGATACAAAAAACATAAATCAGTGCAAACGTTGCTTTAGAATAGTTTGGGTATTACCGTGTGGTCACGTAGGCACAATAGAGATAGAGAGAGAGAGGTTAGGAGCACAGCGCATTGCCACACCCACATAGAAAAAAAGGCAGTGTGCTCCGTGGTTACTCTCTTAGGTGGGCATTAGCATATCATAATCCCTTGTACCAATAGTGTGAGTTTTCCACATTCGACCTTTATGACCGACATTATAAAATACCAGAAATTATACTGTAAAATCAAGTCCTGACTTAACTGCGAGTATATACGATATATCAGAAGGATCAAATGTATGGCCATAGAGCTTCTGCAAAGACAAACATGATGCTGTAGAATTGGAGGAGAATAGAAAACAAACATTCAAATAATAGAAAGGAGTAAGATCAGAAGCTCTAGAAACATAAGGAGATGAGAAGGGAGTTTACCTTGTGGATAGCTGTTTGGTTAAGCACATTAGGAGCTCCACCAAGTAGGGAGAGGTTCAGTACCCTTCATACTGTAGGTACACATAAATAAGCAACTGGTTTATTTTTGTTTTTTGACACATTGAATTCTCCCTGAGTTTGATCTTTCTTTGCATTAATGTATGTGCTTAATAAGATCCTCTTTTTTTAAATGTTGAACCTATTGATGTTCATTTAAGGCTTGTGAACAACTTGAGGGAGCTCTCTAATAGTCAACGTGTATGTGTTCATGTGTGTAAAACTTCGTAAATTAATAAATTAATCACAATAGTTTCAGGTTCTTACAAAATTCTTTTCAGTAACTTTTATTTGATGAAATGTACATTTTCTTGTTTTCATTTTATTTTTCAAAAAGATACACAGTGAATAAACTGTAAAGGAAGTACTCCTGTCAGCACTTTGAGAATCTGCTCCAGCATTTCACCCCACATAGTTAGCATGCATTAAACAAGTGCAGTATATGCTTAAACAACTAACACATGGCTTGACATCTTAAAGTAAGACAATATCTGGTGAAATGTGGGTGTCTTTGGAGGCTTGAACATATTACATTGTATCTTGCAGAGATCCAGCATCTGAAGGGAATGTTTTAGCAAGAGGAGCTCTCTTGCAACTTTTGTCAGCAAAGTCAAACACTCCTGCAAAGATTCTCATGTTTGGCTAGGTGGAGTAGGCATAAGAATTGGTATGTCTCTTCTAATCTCATGAGTGCTTATGGAAGATTGTGAAAGTTGCAAACTCTGAATTATGCAGACACTGCCTTTTTGAGATGTTTACTTCAATCTTTGTTTTTCGGCCTCTTGCAGTTTTATTTAACATGCAAGGGAGTACTCACAGAAGAAAAATACAAATAAAAGGAGGCTTTTCAGTCTATTCTGTTTGTTTGATTAATGAATCATCCTTCTTGAGCAGTTAAATGTGCTACAGCGAGCGTGGAGAAGTCTTTGATCCTGACCTGTTCCATGAAATGTTCTGCCAGCTGTCTACATGTTTCTTTTATGTACATTTCTTTACACGTTCTGTCTGCTCTCACTCTAATGGTGCTTCACTTTGAGGGTACTACATTTCCAATTACACTGGTGTCCTTGACACTTTTTGTCCTTGTTATCTCAAAACTGTTTGTTGAAGACTATAAACTGGTAGCAATCACACCGTTTTAGACACCTTTTATGGGAGCAAAATATTTGCATAGATTTAAAATCATGGAACATCGATTGTTTTTAAATGATAATCCAGACATAATAAAGAAGGACATGAGAGCATTTAGAGCTCTACTTTAGTGCTTGAAGCATGTATTTAGTAAAGAGCTCTATACGAAAATAAATTGAATTAAATTATGCTACATACTGTATACTGTAGGTACATGCTCTGTATTTTGTGGTATTGATATTTGTAAAAAAAATTATTTCAGATTTTCTCCGAAATGTTCAATCAAAATGTTAAAGTAACAGTCAACAATCATCTTTGTGATTCATTTAGAATATTTTTCAGTCTTCTTATTCGATGGACAATATCTTATGATGATACCATGTAATTGTTGAACGTAAATTATAAAAAAAAATGAACAAATGAGGGCAGGCCATTCTTTCCATTAAGCTAATCTCTCAAGACGATAATTAAGATGACCCATTTTTATTGTAGCGTCTTCCATGGTGGTATGCATCCACCATCTTTCTGTCTCCCACTTCAACTTCTAATTTTCCCACTTATAACAACCATTGCATTCTAAAAAAAAAAACCTTCTTTTTTCATGATATATTCTAAATGTTTTATCTTCCGTTTGACTATAGAGAAGTCCATGCATCTGAAACTCAGACCTTGGATATTCACTGGCTGTAGGCTTTTATTCCTGTCACTTTTCAATCAATGAACCCTTTTTTACTCTTTTACCTTCAGCTTATCACTTATTTACATTTAGAAACTTTAATTACTTCTTGTGCTCTTAAACAGCTGCATTTCAGGATTTAATTTTTTTGTATGATGCACATAAAACATCATTTAAAAGCTAATTTGGTTCAATTTGTATTTCAGTGTGTTCCTTTTAAAGGATACATTTCAATAAAATATTTTGAAAGTAATTATAGAGTAGAAAATGAAGAACTGAAAAGCAGTAATCTGTCCCTAGTCCAGAATTCCTTCATGATGAAGTTCTGAGGAAAAAACAAATCCACAATATTTGAAATGTCTGATGCAGCTGAATAAGATCACTGATGAGACATCAAATGTCATTTTTCATTAACAGCAAGCATTGGCTTGTGATTTAGAAGTAGGCTAAAGAAAGGCCTGCAGCCACTGGGACTTTTTTTGAGACTCCTGCAAAAGTTGATCCTATTGTGCAGTCAGGTTAATCAAATGATTTGCCTATCTTACAATCCTATGCTTTTCTACAAATCTTCTTTAGCAACAGTGTTTGGAGTTTGTTTCTTAGTGGCCCTGCTTTTGCAATGGTATATTGTTGGTACGAAGAAAAGTGATTTACAGTAACTGTCTAGATTGTTCCTAATGCAACATTTCTGTCATTAGTCTGTCTCATACAGTATTAGCATTTTTTCATATTATGATGAATGTGTGTGTTACACTTCCCTTTTGGATTTTTTATACATTTATTTGTTATTTTTAAAATTATTATATTATTATTCTGGTGATGCCATTTAATGTTTTGCCTTTGGATGGCTAATCTTATCTGGGCTCTTCTGTATATTAGGCAGTTGTAGTTTCTTTTTTACAGCTTGAACTTGGTTCTTCTCAGTTAATCTACATCTTTTTTAAAGTGGTGTCATCAGCATATCTAAGATGAATATACATTTAGTTAACATGACATTGTGGTGGCTGAGGGAAGAAGGGTTGACAAATACAGGAGTAGTTTGGGGTGCCAACACGGCCCTCCCTGTTTAGTAACAATTCTGAAGCAAAAACAATGCTCAATGATGTGAAAATGATAAACAAAAACAAGTGCCATGTAGCCAAGTGGCATCTATTCACTCAGCTATGCTGTTAGATTCTCCAGGTCAGCTCCATGGTCAGTGATGCCTTCCTCCGGGCAGATGTTTCTCTGGAGCTCCAAGAGCAGAGGTTAGTTGCCCTAACTGCACAGTTAGAAGATAATGACAAGCCTATTATTGCCAGTGCTCCCTCTCAGCCTGGGGTGGTATTACATACTAGGGAAGAGCTTGGATTGGTGATCCTTAGATGCACATGTGTGACAATATTTAATTTAATATTTACTCTAATTACATTCCAGTTATGTTTTTTTTTTGGTCTGGTGTGCCTCTTGATGTATTCAGCACGAAAGCAATAGAGTGCATACAAAGAACACTCCCGTTCTAGTTTTCAATTTTTCTGTTTCTTATAGCGGCATTGTAGTGAGTGGTTGGCATGGCTGCTTCTTTTGGATCCAGCATTCAGGGTTTCAATTGTTCTTCTTTTCACTCTTTCTGTGGAGTTTGTATGCTCTCCCCATGTATCAGCGAGTTTCCTCCCACATCCCAATGACATGCATGTTAATGGTTAATAAAGGCATTCAAAATTGGCCCTGATTGGCTGTGAGAGAGCAGGCCCTGTGGTGCATTTGTGGTACTTATATGGCCGGTTTCCTATCTTGAACCTGATGTTGCTGCAATAAGCTCTGGCTGCCCTCAAAACTCTGAATTGGGTTATGTGGGTATAAAAATGTAATGTTACGTTTCTTAATATTGTGATTTAACTGTTGGCTATGTTGGTTCTTGTACAGAGCATTCAATGTCAGTGTATTATATTGCAGTCAATGACATCCCTGTATATCTTTACCTAAGGAATAACTGAAGGTTTGATAGGAATGCTGTGAACAATAATATTAAGTGCCGATGAGGTATAAACCAGTACTTCATTAATGACATGCACATTACAAAAATTACATGTATGCCAATAAAAAAGCTTGTGCCTGCTGTTGTTTTATTTAAGTGAATTTATTGTTTAGTGAGTTTGTGTGCTGCCTCTTGCCAAGAGAACAATTCCTGGCAGATGCCTTTTATTTACTGATATTACAAATTCAAGATTAAGCCAGCTTAGTTAAGACAGGAATGTGTGTTTTCTTCACTCCTTAACAAATCATAATCTTCAGCTTTGTGCCTTGCATGCCATAATTGTACCACTTTTATTGATTTAGGCTGTTGTTTGCATTGTTTCTTAATTCTTATGTGCTGTTCTTACTAAATAGAAGACATATATGTGCACAGTGTTGTTTTTGTGAGCATGTGCTATCCAAAATGGAAAAAAGAAGCATAGGAATGAATTTTTGGTGTAGAAAAGCACAAAGTGTTCATGGCGATTTAAGTCAGATAAAGGAAATAGACTGGCAACAATCATAAAAGTGTTCATTTTAAAAGAATTGATTGTGAAGAGAGAGAGGGGACCTTTCCTGCAGCTCCTTGTACCATTAAAGGCTACAAGACTGGCCTTACAAATTAATCAGCTCAGCAGTGTAAATTATGCAATCTGGCTGTGCTCTCCAGACCATTTTCATAAATGTAGCTGAAATGTGCGTGTTAAACATTCTAGTTTGTCTTACGCAGTACATTATTAGGCCTGCAAAAGAGTAAAATGAACAATTTGTGACAAAATCACCTAGCTCTTTAGAAAGTAACTATCAAATTATATTCTTAACACCATCCAAGCATTTGATTTACTCACCTATGTAAAGATTTGAAAGATGGATGCATGTAGCTGATGAGTGTAATGGTACTATTTAAAGTTCCGGTTCAGATTTAATTTATAATTAAGTTGTGAGGTCATACCATTTTACTAACCCTCAACTTTGTATAATGGGCCATGCTGTTCTGGTAGTTTTTAGCTTTTTACTTCAGAGAATCTGTCATGATTGAGGAAAAAGAAAACCCAAGTCATGAACGGTTCATGTGTGTTAATGTCTTTCCTTATTAATTTCAGTTTGACATTGCATGAAGCACAGTTGTCTATATTTTTCTCTTGTCTCTCTTGCCAAATCTATCTATCTATCTATCTATCTATCTATCTATCTATCTATCTATCTATCTATCTATCTATCTATCTATCTATCTATCTATCTATCTATCTATCTATCTATCTATCTATCTATCTGTCATGTAGGTGTGTACAACTACTACATGATTGCTAGAAAATAGGACCGTCAATCATATGCTTGTCATCTTGGATCTTTTTTGGTATGTTTTTCATTTCTGCACTCTTACTAAGGTATTTGCACTCATTACCATTATAGAGTAACGATTAGCACAGTAAAAGAGCATTTATATGAAAGTGATGAAAGGAGTGTGGGCAGTAGTGTGTTGCTAGGAGGAAACACCATTATGTGATTTTAGTTTACAAAGTTCACTGGGAGACTTGACTTAAGTTAAATATGGGGGCTGGGGGAGTGGTTTGGTCTTCTTGTGAAAGTCTGAAAGTGAAACCTGGTGAATGTAATGCTTTATTGAGTAGGTCTTTGTGTGGGGATTCCAGTGACAGATTATTTCATCAAATGGAAACATTTTGCCAATTCTTCGTTGTTCACTTGAGTTGTATGTCTAGTCCACCACTGAGTTTTAGGTGAGAGGTGAGTGAGGTCAATAGTTAAGTGTCATGGAGGTGAATGACTAGTGTTCCAAAATTCAACAGCTTGTCTACAGACTTTATCTGGTTCTATCACAAGAGTGTCTGCTGCAGGTCACATTTTACTTATAATTAGCTCCTCTCCTTTTAGAAATGTGAGTCCAATGAACTTTGTTCAATACATTTCCAGAAAATCAGTGAACATATTAAAGTGCTTCAGTTGTGGGATTATATACCTTTCTTGTTTAATTCAGCTTCTCTTTGGCTGGATATACTTTGCTATTTTTCTAAAGTGCTCCTGGTTTTCTAACTCATAGTGTTCCTTTCAAATTCACAACAGATAAAATCAACCATAAACCCAAACTGTTGAGTGTCCATGGTTACAGCATTTATTTAATACAATAGTGTTATTGTTTCGAATTATCTTTATTTGTACAGTCATGTTATACTTTGTTGTTGCATAATACTGTAATATTGTTGCATATACTGTATTATGTTTATTATTTTAAGTAGTAATACCTTTAAATGTGATTAAATTCAGAATACATTCCTGTTTAAATCTTATTGTTTGTAAATACTGTGTATGTGTGTAATATATATATATCCATATTACTAACCGAGAATGCTAAACCGGATGGACGCAGGGACATCCGGCCATGGGCCGTAGCCGCAAAAAGACGTACTGCGCAGGCGCCCCAAGAAATGAGGCTCCGCGAGAGGCGGACGCGACCACAGAAAAAAGGAGTGAGCACAGAAAAAAGGAGTCAAAGAAATGAGGCCCCGCGACCACAGAAAAAAGGAGTCAGCACAGAAAAAAGGAGTCAAACGCAGGCGACGCACAGCGCCGCACGAAACCCATTGCACACGAAACTAGCACACACAAAAAAAGAAGCCGCTCGTGCCCACCTGCGAGCCCCCAACCCCTACAGGCACCGGACGGGACACACACAAACAGGAGGATTTAACAAGCTCCTAACGCACCAAAAAAAAGAAGCCGTGACTGCCACGCCAGGCCCATTAGAGACGAGACATGGCACACGAAACGTTCACAACAACGACGAATCAGACCCACAAACACACTAACATCAATAAGAAGTGACACCCAAAGCCCCATTTCTAAAGGAACCGTCCATATTAAACATACATCATCTCAACACCTTCACACTAGGCAGCATAGGTGGATCTCCTTACAATAAAGCACTATTAACCGTTCAACTGCAGAAAAGGCTCCATATTAACAGTGAGTGCGATCCTCCTTATTACTTATCCATATTTCGCATGCTGAGGAACAAACAAGTCATGAATACATGCTCACGGGTACAAAACGATTCGGCACGGATAACGGGACCAAACACACGAACCCGCATGAAACAACAAAATACACGGCGGCGCATCTGCATAACATCCTACAATAGTTCATTTGATTTTGCATCTACCGGAGTAAATATCAGATCACCATGTGGACAAATATTACATCGCATTGGAACAGTGCAACCTGAAACAAATCAAGAACGCAAATATGCACAAATCACGTCGGCACCTACACAGCGCTTCTGAAACCGCGGAAGAAAAAATGTCTCGGCTCCAAAAACACATGTCACTCCTTATTCCAAATACCGGTCCCAATCACAGAAACATCGGTATCCACTATGACAATGCACAGTAACAATGCATGTGACATCCGTCTTGCCACACTATTAATTATAGATGAATGTACAATGGCATCCAGTCACTTACTCAACACCATTGATAAACTTCTACAAACGTTGATGAATAATAATATTCCCTTTGCAGGAAAGGAACTTTTATTAGGAGGAGATTTTAGACAGTGCTTAACTATTACTCCACTTACAATGCGCTCAGCTATTGTTCAGTCCACCTTAAAATCCGCGGACAATTGGCAATGCGTGGATGAATAATAATATTCCCTTTGGAGTGAAGGTACTTTTATTAGGAGTAGATTTTAGACAGTGCTTACCTATTGCTCCACATGCCATGCGCTCAGGTATTATTCAGTCCACCTTAAAATACGCGACGACGTCATATAAACAACACGAGACCGAACTACAATACATATACAGGCGCGAGACCTGATTGGTGATAATACGAAGAAACGAACAGTCCGCATATTAACAGTGAGTTCGATCCTACTTATTACTTATCCATATTCCGAACGATAAAGATCAAACAAGTCATCAATTCACGATTACGGATACAAAACTAGACGGCTCGAGTAACGGGACCACAAACACGAACCCGCATCAAACAAAAAAATTCACCTCGGCGCGCTTCTAAAACCGCGGAACAAAAAATGTTACGCGAACAATTGGCTTTGCTTTCTAAAGATACACTTGGTACAAAACATGCGATTTCCAGATCCCGAATATAACAATTGGTTATTACAACTAGAACATTGTACACTCACCAATACAGATGGACTTCACCCAGATATTATTACAATTCCTCAACCCTTCATCTGCGACGACTTACTTACGGAGATATTTGAAACAGCGGTCTCATTAGACCAAATGCCCCTTTTAACACAACGCACTATATTATGTCCAAAAAATATTAATGTTGATCACATTAATAACCAGGTCATTTCATTACTTCCTGGAGAGGCACGGCTCTTTCTAAGCTCTGACAAAATTGACTCTGATGATGACAATGAACATCTGAATTTCCCCTTAGAATATTTGAACACTATTAACCCAGCCGGATTACCACAACACAATCTTAGCCTTAAAAACGGAACAATAATCATGCTATTAAGAAACCTTAACACTAAACAGGGTTTATGCAATGGCACACATTTAGTCGTCAACACCATGACACACAATGTTATTCAAGCAACAGTTCTTACAGGATCACATGCTAACAATACTGTTCTCATTCCTAGAATTGACCTTACGAGTTCTGACCTAGAATTAGCTTTTACATTGAAACGCCGACAGTTCCCCATTAAACCTGCATTTGCCATGACCATCAACAAATCACAAGGACAAGCCATGGACAAGGTTGGCATCTACCTCTCTGAGCCCGTTTTTGGACATGGACAACTTTATGTTGCCTTCTCACGTGTTCGACGTTCATCTGACGTTAAAGTTAAAGTTATAAATGCTCCATGCCAAGGAAGACTCATTCAAGGACATGACACCATCTTTACTACTAATGTTGTGTACAAAGAAATATTCCAATAAACCATTACTCTGTGCCAAACACTGTGTTTTTTGCTTTCTATATGCATCATCCACACCTGCACACTATTCTATATCTAATTCATACATCTCACTCTTTGTCATGCCTCAACGCCAGGGGTTGGCGAGCGAAGCGAGCAGGGGGCGGAGCCCCCTAGTATATATATGTAAACTGTTAAGCAGTTTTTTTTTATTAATTCATACTTATGTCATTACTTATTGTTTCAGAAAGTTGCTGTTTAACACATATTGTTACTTTTAACCTAGCAATACTTATACATAACTGTTACAGTTCATGAACGGCGCATTTCTTTTGTTTGTTTGTTTGTGTAAACCAGGGGTGTTGAACTCCAGTCCTGGAGAGCCGCAGTGGATGCAGGTTTTCATTCTAATCACCTTCTTAATTAGTGACCTTTTTTGCTGCTAATTAACTTCTTTTGCCTTAGTTTTAATTAACTCGACTCAGACCCCTTAGTTCTTTCTATTTCCTTAATTAGCAGCCAAACAATAATGAGACACAAAACAAGCAAACAGGTGACCAGCTAACCACATTATCTGAACATAAAGAAAGGTGAGGGTCTCGGTAAGGTTGATCTCTCAGGTCAATAATCAGAAACAGAAATCAACAGTTTGGGAAATGTGTGCTGTAGCAAAATGAGAGCAGCAGCAAACCGTGGAATTAAGTAACGGGTTTAATTAACAGCAAGAACTGGCTTCTCATTAAAAAACTGGTTGGAGTTTGAAACCCCAGTTTAGCTGGTCATCTGTTGGCTTGTTTCACGTCTCATTTCTGTTTGGCTGCCATTTAATGAAGAAAAGAATAAATTGAGAGGATTGAATCCTTAAAAACAGGGCTATTAAAATTCAGGGGAAAGGAGTTAATTAGCAGTGAAAACTGGTCATTGATTAGGAAAAGGGTTAGAATGAAAACCTGCAGCCGCTGCGGCCCTCCAGGCCTGGAGTTCGACACCTGTGGTGTAAACCATGACAGTACTTTCAGGCACATTTAGTAAAAGTGGCATGTTATATTAGTGTTTATTGCAGTTTGCTTTCTAAATTATTTTCATATATTAGTATATTTATCTTCATTATTATTTGCATTAATATTGTAGTTACTGTTAAATAAGTATTTGCTCTCCTTTCTGCTTTGTTCAAAGAAACCACACACATGCAGTACATAGTTAAATACACCTACACATGGGCTTATGTAACTGCTAATTCCGTGAATTCTGCGGGTGGCTTAGATGTGTATATTTTAATAAATAGTTATTTGTGGACATCATCATTCACTGTTTTTATCGGCGATTGCAAATTAAATAAAGAACTACAACTAAGGTTTCATTGAGGTCACACATTTTAGCTTAATTATCCAACATCTCCACAATTACTAGGTCAACAGAAAATGGGTAGATTATGGAGTAGTTGCTTTAATGATGGACAAGTCAAAATGTAATTCCCACATGATACAGTTTTGTCTAGTGAGGACCACTGTGTCAAAGATTTTCTTTTTTTCTCTGTTGCCAACTGGAGGAAAGTTCATTTAATCAGATCTTCAGTTAGCATGGTTCAGTCACAGTTGTATGGACCACTACTACTGCATTTAAAATGGCAGTGTTATGTACGTCTCTCTCACTGGTTTGTATTAGAATCTGTGTAAGCATTGTGAGCTTGTCTTTTAAGAATAAAGTGAATAGAAAATTTGGTTTCTTTAATTTTGTGTGTTACATGCTGTATGCTGTTAGACACCATATCGTCAAAATAAACAAGACATTTATTAAAAGTTGAAGATTTGAAATTTGCTGTGTGGCAAGATGTGAGATCACAGTGGTAAGAAGCTTTTTTTCTCTGTTCTTCTACCTACTTGTATTCATCTGGGATTTCCTTGAAATAAGGGAAAGAACAGTGTGTTTGTTTTGGTCCATAAACACACCAAATTCTATTTTCTTTGCTTGCCTTTTCACTTTAATTATCCAATGTATTCATTAATTAAGCAAATGAGGTAATTTGTATTCTTTTTAAAGGAAGTTGTAACATTTAGGAGGTGAAGCAAACTTTACTTGGCTCTGTTTCTGTGTTAGATGCAGACTGAGTTCTGATAGCTTGTGTCCCACTTTATACATTCTAATTGCTGAAAAATGTCCTGTCTGAAAATAACAGAGGAAACATTTAGACTGATAATGATGAAAACTTGGTGTACTGCTGATTAAGTCATGTTAAGGTCACTTGGAAGAATCTTACAGTTTCAATTTTGACAGTCTACATGTTAGTGAAATTCTTTTCTCAGTAATGTTTTTAGATATTAATCATTTATCATTTTGAAAATATTTTAACATAACTTTCTTAGGCAGCACAATGGGTCGCATACCTAGGGACCTGAGTTTGATTTCTTGTATGGATTTTAGATGTTCTCTCTTTGTCCATACACATTCATTGGTGTCTCTTAATTGCACTGACATGAGTCATTGTGTGTGTTTGTGTGTGCGTGTGTGTGTTTGTGCCCTGTCATCAGCATTGTTTCCTGCTTTGTGGCCTATGCTGAATGGATAGTCTTTAACTCCTAGTGGTTCTATAATTGAGAAAGCATGTTTAGAAAATCGGTGGATGGACTTACTGTAACAGATCTTTCCATTTTTTAGACATATTTTACAATATTTTATACTCCTACAATAGTTATGTTATCATGATAGATTATTAGAGTCTATTGAATTGATGCTTAGAATTTTGATCTTTAATATTTTTTAAGAACACTTACGTTTACATGCAGAATACCAATGCAACGTGGAAAGTCCACAAGCCTAAAAAGAATTCAGTATTTATTTGTATTTATTTGTTTTGATCTCACTGAGCACATGCCACAGCCTGGACATTTGTCACCAACGTTAATGCAGTCAACACTGGACCTGTGTGGCAGTGTGTGTTAGCTTTCAGAATGTACTTTAATTGGATAGTTAACGATTTCCTGTTCACGTGCCATTGATTTAGATTTGCATAGTTATTTGTTGATGGATATGAAGCCAGCGGCCACATATTGATCACTACGACTCAAGGTACATTAAATGGAGGAGACAGTTAAGTAGCTCCTTTGAATAAAATTATACAAATTAAGGTAAATATGACTTGTCAGCATCTCATGTTTTTTATCACAGGGGTTTGCTAACTCATAGGCGGATCAGCATGACTGAGTCAAGCAAAGTTTCAGGCAATTTCAGTAATTCACATATTGATTTGAATGAAATAACTGATTGTGAAGGTAGTGGGTTATGTAAAGAGTATATGACATAGCTAGAGCTTCAGAGTCATGCCTGCGGCCATAAGAGAGTGTTATCCTTGAGCTGCTCACTAGGCCAACTCCTTTGGAAGAAATGTGTATTCCATCTCTTTCCTGTTTAGTAAAGCTCAATGATTCATTAATTCAAACAGAGCTTTGCTGCAGGCGGATAAAACTGGGAAAAATTAGCCGACAATTGGATTCTTTTGCCTTTAATACCTTTCTTGCTATTGGTACTTTGAGCCCATATGTGGAGGATTTTGTTTAAAGTCCACTTTAAGTATTGCTGTGCTGCCATGACCTGAATGATAGGTATGTGTATTTTGTTTTAGTAGTTTCCCATCAGGACATAAGATAATGAAGGAAACTGAACAGCAAACGTAATTAGTAAATAAATGCCATTTTACCCATTATCTGCAAACACCTTTTTTTCTGGAGTTAAAGTGGCATTCAATACATCAGGTAAACCAAATTAAAAATTTGACTCAGTAGAAAATTCTTTTAAAAAGATACAAAAAACAAACTGCCGTCATTAATAGGGTGAAAATTTTTGGTTAGCAATGAGGAGCTCAGAGTCTTTAACCTTTAGATAATGGTGTGGGGATTACTGGTTAGATGGGTCTCTTACCTGCTGGTTTCTCTCATAATCAGCACTCTTATGCTGCATATGAAATAAGGAGATTTAATGAAAAAGAAAAAGTAAAATAAAGGGTACAATATCACCTCATCAATTGTAACTACTTAGAGGAGGCTTTATATAAAGCATTCCCAGCTCCCCTGCAGCACACTCTTAGATTTACTAAGTATTGAAAAAAGATGGATGGGTCAAATAAATGTGTTTCTGGTTCTGGTCCTGAAGTCTTACATTTATTTTACAAATTATACCCTATTTAGTCTGGTGAATCTTTTCTCTTGTCCTGAGCTGATAAAGCCCCTGAAATCTTTCACTTTATGTAAACTAGAAAAATGAAAGTCATTTAAAAAATAGTATTTTTCTTGTTTTCTTTTTAGCTTTTGTTTTATATTGCTTACAGAACTTTTTTAATTAAAAGAAAAAAGGCATTTTCTAATAGTAAAGAGCTCAATAAAACAATGAGACTGAATGGAGAAGTTCCCACATATGGTGACAGCTGGTAACGTTTCTTATATAAAATGTGTACAGATTTTACTCATCTGTACACACATGTATTTTAGCAGTTCTGAGTTTCTAGGAATTGGCACTTTTTTAAAAACAAACATTGTAAAGGAAGAACCAGCCTAGTTGGTAAATCAAATAATGTAATTACAGACTCGTGCTAGGCTAATTTAGATATTTAACATGGACAAAATAACCAGAGGGCATTTCAGCTGGGAACTGGACCTGTAGGCCAAGCTTTAGGAGGTGACAATACCAGCCACCACAAAATGATTACTGTTTTTATGAGTGGGCAAGATGCTTTTCTGTACTATTTTCCCAAGCAATTTGTAATAACATTTTACAGTAAGTGAGTTAAGATGAAAACTTTAAATAAATATTTCCCTTCAGTTTTAATATAAAATATCCCTGTATTAATCTAAATACTGACACTTTAAATGTGAATTTAATGAAACTTTCATTCACCTGCATTACCATTATGACAAAATAATACATTTTGTTTCTTTTTCTTTTCACATTAAGTTGCAGCAAAATGGAAATGTTTAATCATTTCTTTCATCACTTTCTGGTGACCTCATTATTGGCTTATGTTGTTCAGTGCAAATCATGACCCATAAGTCCATCCATTGTCTTTCGGATTCCAGATAACATTGGCCATTACAGAGTACATATATACACTCCCCATACCCACACTAAAACTTACTCTAGCCAGACCATTTACAATTTCTGTACAACCGTCTTTATATTATGATCTGCCCAAAACATGGAGGCCAAAGAAAACAAAACGTCTAAAGACATGCTAAACACATAGATGTTGAAATTTAAGTAAGACAACAATAAAAAAAAAAAAAAAAATCTAAATTGAAATATACTAAGTCACTAAATTCATAATGTTAAAAAGACTGACACAATATAAACAAAGGATAGAAGAACTGAAAAAGAATAAAAGACAATTAACAAAAAAGCAATTAAATTAAAGACAAATCCAAAATTAAGTCAAAAACTTGGTAGATACGCAAAGAATTCTAAATGGTCAAGATGTTATGATCAGCATTTTTTATTAATGTTTTTTGGGTTCCCCTGAGCTGTCTTAAGTAAAATATACATCAGTTTAGGGGTATGGGAACTCAAGGACTATGAAAATGGCATTGCTTTTTTCCTACCAGAAGTTTTGAGAAAATTAAAAATTTATAAGTTGTGTGGTTGTTTAACCTGACTACAGACAGACACCGAGACACCGGCCCCAATAACACACGCTTTTAATTCTCTTTTTCCTTCTTTTACAGCACAACACAGTGCATAGATCACCCACAAGTATTGTTCAGTCCCTTGTTATTTTCATTTTCTCTCTTTCTCCTCTTCTGTCTTCCCTTTCTTCTGCCTCCACTCCTCTCCCACAAGCTCTGTCCTCCACCTCCCGAATCCAGCTCCCAGAATGGAATGAGGCGGCCTCTTTTATATTGCACCCGGAAGTATTCCAGGTGCTCTCCAATTTACTTTCCAGCAGCACTCCTGGTTCCAGCAGAAGTGCTGCATGGACACCCGGAAGTACTCTAGGCGCCTTTGGACCTTCTTCTGGCAGCACTTCTGAGTATGGCGGAAGTGCTGCCATCCAGGGCTGAGCTTATAAACTCCCAAGCCTGTGGTTCCAACGTTTTCCAGGGGGTTTGTCCTCTCATGTTCCAGGTGAGGTGTTGTCCCCAATATATAATCACCCCCGGTCCCTCTGTCTTTGGGACGTCCTGGTCAGGGAGCTTCCCCAGTCGTCTGTCACAGTTGTCATGCTACAATGCCATCTTGTTTTATATATGGGCCTTGATATTTTGTGAGTGCTGTTGCTGAGACTCAACTCCCTGTTTTTGGGTTTTATTGTCGAAGAGATCACCACATCTGAGTTTGTTAATGTGATGGGGTTTAAAGGTTGGCACTGGTGGCCATGTTCTCATTTGAATTTGAAGATAATCCCTCTGTTCGTGTACAATTATTTTAGTGATAATTAACTTCCTCGCTCTAGAACTCTACTCTTGTTTTTGGTACTGTGATTTGTGGTTATCAATTTAAACATGATGACTGATCGGTATACCATTTAGTTTCAATTTTGACTTATTCCCTGAAAATATTTAAACTCCTGACCTTTATCATTAAAACATTTCCTGTCTCACTCTGAGTCAGTAATGAAAAGACCATAATGCTGACAAAAAAGGGGACCAGAAATGGGGACTAAACACTGTTGAATAAGGTGAGCAAAAGCCACATCAAAGTAGCTGTGGCAGTAGTTCAATTAAATAGGACTCTCATGTACGGTGTTGTGCAAAAGTGTTCAGTCCCCTTGAAAGCCATCATAATTTTATGCATGAGAAAAGATTTATACACATATTTAGCCATTCAGTATTTTTAATGGGAACAATTTTTTACATTTTCGAAGTCAGAAAAACATTTTCTATATGTATTTAACAGAAGAAGAAAAACTCCAAAGTTAGTGTTTGCTTAAGTATTTAGACATCTGTGCTTTGGAAGGTACAGGTGTTTACACAAATGACAAATTAATCACAAACAACATAACTACTTGCGAATCCTTTACAGTATATCTCTCTGGATATAGTAAAGCACCCTTTGTAAAGGTCATAGTATTTGTTGGACAATCACTGCAAAAATGAAGACAAAGGAACATTCTGCTAATGTGAGAAACAAAAGTCATTGAAATGCATAAGGCAGTAAATGGCTACAAAAAATATTAAAGAGTTCGAATGTCCCATTAAGCGATGTTGGATCCATCACCAGAAAGTGGAAGGTTCATCACAGCACAGCACCCAGACTCTTACTTGAATAGGCCTTCCCTCAAAACTAAACATCAGAGCAAGATGTCGACTGGTGGGAGAAACTCCTAAAAATCCAACCATCACTCTCAAAAGTCTGCAGTGCTCTTTGGATGAAAATAGAGTGAAAGTGCAAGGGTCCACAATTTCAAGAGCTCTCCATGAAACAAGCCTGTATGGGAGGGTGACAAGAAAGAAGCCATTCATTAAGAAGGTACACATAAAAGTATGCATGACATTTGCTACAAAGCACGAGAAAGACCCAGTTAAAATGTGGGAGAAGTGTTACGGTCAGAAGAGACCAAAGTAGAACTTTTTGGTCAGACTTCAGAGGTATGTGTGGTGTAAAAGTAACACTGCCCATGCCCATGTGCTGGTTCTGGGAATCTTGTCAGAGTTGAATGGTCAATGGATGGGCACAAATACCACACAATATTGCAAAAGAACTTGTTCCAGTCTGCTATGAACCTACAGTTCAGAAGAAGACTCATCTTTCAACATAACAATTACCGTAAGAATAAGGACAAAGCGACACTGGAGTTGCTAAAAAATAGAAAGGTAAATGTTTTGGAATGGCCAAATCAAAGCCCCGATCTTAATCCTATTAAGAATCTGAGCACTATTTGAAAATTACTGTCCAGAGGCTCCCTCCCAAAAACCCAGAGGCTCTGTATAAATTCTGATAGGAAGAATGGGGAGGAATCACTCCTGAACAATGTGCAAAGCTGGTACATACTTACCCCAAAAGAATTAAGGCTGTTATTTCAGCAAAAGGGTTCTAGACAAAGTATTAATGTGTAGGGCTTGAATATTCTTGCAAACACTAACTTTTGAGTTTGTTTTCTTCAGTTAAATATCTACAGAAAATGGTTTATTCTGTCTTTGGAAATGTATTGTTACTGCATAAGAGTTTGCATTAAAATCATGAATGGATAAATATGTGTACAAATCTTTTCTCAGGCAGAAAATTATAATGACTTTCAAGGGGATTCAATACTTTTGCACGCCACTGTAGTCACTGATTTAATCATCAAGACAACATCTGAGAAAAATGACCCAGGCTTGGTGAGAACAAAGAAACAGCACAAAACAAAATTTGACCCAAAATCAGACTAGAGAGTGAGGATGTATTGCAAGATTAACAAAAATGAAAAACGTAGTAATAGTAGTACTAGTATTAATAGTAGTGGTAGTTGTAAAAGCCTAACTTATTAATGTTAATGTTAAAATTCAAGTTTGATTGCTTAAGTTGAATAGAATATACATTTAACACAGCTACTTAGATAATGGTAAAATCCTATAACCCCTGTAAAGCTTGCATAAAACTCAGCCACCTCTGCTGTATCTGCTGGAAGCATGGACTGTTAGATTGTGTGCAAACAGAGCAGTGACATACAGTTTTCTGACTGTATGAAAGTATGCCCTAACCTATGTTCTGCAAGTGTAGGATAGGAACTTAAAGAAATCTAATAAGACATCTTAACAGAACTTTCTCTATGTAAGAACTTTTACTTTTTTGTAATATTAGTTGTTCTCTTTTTTGTATGAACTGTTTTTGTTTTGAATTCTACTAAAACTTTTAAAGCAGAAATACTTGGGCTATGGAACTATCTGCATGCACAACACGCTTATTGCCTGAATTGTTCTATGAAATAAGATGAAGCTGACAAATTTTAGAAACCTTGGACAACGCAGCTAATGTAGTAGTATTAGTATTGTCACATGTACAAGGGTATACTGGAACTTTTCGACGCTGTGATAAACAAAAATATAATGCATAACTTCATTTTATTGAAGAAAAAATAAACAACAACACAAGTCAGCTTACCTGATGTACTCCTCTGTTTCAATTCCCATGTCTTCAGTTATGCTCCCAGATCATGAACACCAAACAGAATTCCAATCCTGACACTTTGGGTAGCAGGAAAAAACAGAATAGTTGCAAAAAGTCCATGAAGGAATGGAGAGAGCTTGTCAAATACACGCAGGAGGTGAGCAACCTGGAAATCGAGCCCAAGACTATGGAGTTGAGAAGCACGGTGCTGGTGAGCATCCTGACTTGTTAATTTCTTACAGTCCCTAGTTATGTACAGTGTGCGTTCAATGCTGTCACACAATATGAGTTTTGCAAATATGCCAAGTATAGGCATGAACGCACAAGCAATTCTGATTTCCATGTGTCTGAGCTATGTGCTATCAGCTTTGGCAAAATGGAAAATGGATTCTTACTGAATAGCAGGATGCATTTTACTGCAGTTTAATATAATTTTGGATAGAATATATACACTGCTTCAGATGAGTGCAGTAAGTCTATTATCAGAATACAACTTTGTGTCTGTGTGCACATCCATGGACCCTTAAATTATAACTGTCAATCAAAAGGGTAAACTGTGAGAAAAATGAAATCCTGGAAAATAATCAGCATTCTGGCAATTTGCCTCTTCTTTAAAATGGTTTGCTTTTCCTGGCAAAAGGAAAAGAGCTAGACGTAAAATTGGAAAGAGATGCACAGAAATCTAAAGTAGTGTTCATATTTTCCACTCAATCTCCTTTACTATTTCTCAGAAAAACTCTATTTGTTCTGAAGCTGATTGTGAATTTTTGAACTAGCTGAACCATATAAAATGGCAATAGTAAGAGTAGTGCTGTCTCATCCACACAAGTGGTACAGTTGTAGCGCTGCTGCGTTGCAGTAAGGCGATCATGGGTCCCATGTCCTCCCTGCATGGAGATCGCTTAGAGTAGTGAGTAAAGTGCTATATAAATATAAAGAATTATTATTATTATTTTAATCAGGCCGACTGCTTCAGTCATTCTTAATAAATTTTACAATTTATTTGTCATTTCAAAAATGACTAATAGGGCTATGTAGACATTAAGATGGTATCAAAACTTGGCAAACTACAGTCAGATCCTGAGAACAGATTGTATATTGTAAGGTGAATGATTTGAAAGAAACGTAAGTGAAACTTTATTTACTGTATTTAACAGAGTTCTACAGCAAATTCTAAAATATCACCATTCTTGTTTTAGGGCTTCCTGTGTTGTAAACCTGAATTTGACAATTCCAGAATCAAACGTGCTTATCTCACAAGTAGTGTTTGACTGACATATATCAACAAACAGTCCATAATTTATTGATTTGCTTTTTCCATTTCAAACACCATCCCGAGGCACTTTATAGTACAGATCCACTGTACAGCTGTTTCCATGTACTTCTTTATAGTTACGGTGCAGAAAATGTAAGCAGCTTGCTCAGAGTCACACATGGCATTTCAACTAGCAGCCTTGTGGCTCAGGGCACCTTTATTGATACACTATACCATAACTGCACCAATAGCAGTTGCTTCCTCTACAAAATATTGGTTTCATACAAAGAGGGAGAAAGATACACTTCCTCAAACTGTGGAACATTTGTTACTTTTTTCTTAAATCAGCCAAGAGGTTTCATTTGGCCAAGATGCTTATTAGAATTTAAGAAGCAGCCTGTCACGAGTTGTGATTGATTAATTAGTACTTCCAATTTTGAACCCAGTTCAGGGTCACAGGAAGTTAATTTAGTAAATTAATGGCAGGAGCCAACTCTGAATGGGGCCAGTTTTGTAGACAAGCAATTTATATTTAAATCTGTGTGTTTTTTTAATATTTGCTGTTTTTTTCTTAATTGTGCTTAGGTGAGCAAGCCTTATATAAATCAATAAAAAGTCTGTGTTGTGTCAGTGCCTTAAACTTCCCACAAACTCAATAGTATACTTTGTATAGTCTGACAGTATTTTATGCATGTTATGAACCAACAGTTGATGATATCGTCTTCTCTGCACAGGATTTTTAACACATATTTGATTTTTTTTTCTCAAAATAATTTGGTTTGAGAACCACTGGCCACCTGTCATCAGGTTAGTGGTGTATGCTACAGAATATAATGGATCAATCAAACATGAACGCTTCAGGATTATCATTTTGGTCTGCTTTCAAACCACAGGACTAACCTCAAGGATTAATACATACTGGATTTTTTAGTGTCATTTTACCAACGATACCTCTAGCTAGAAATGGGATAAGTTATTGCTAGGATGCTGCTGTAAATTAAGAGTCAAAACCTGTAAAGGGAACACAGTGAAGCATTACTAAGCCTTTGACACAAGCTATTGTAATTGGTTGTACTCCATTTCTGAAAAGTCAACATATTTCAAATAGATCAGTCAATTTTAGCAAGGTTGCATTAAAAATTAAAGTCAGTATAATTACAATATGAATATCAAGTATAAGGGGATTACAAAACTAGGTGTTTCTTTACAACTTTTTAATTTTTTTTAAATTAACACAGTTATGGGACATTACAGTCTATCCTGGTAACATTTGGTGCAAGTTAGAAACCAAACCTATTTAGAACATCAAGTCTCTAAATGGCACAGTCCTGTGCATACTTACTCTCACTTATACTAAGCTAGGATATAGCTACAAATTCAGTTAACAAGCATTATCTTTAGAACACAGAGGAAAAAGTTAATAAGCAAAATGACTACTTGAAAAGACGGTGCACAGGGAAAACCCAGGTTTACTATGTTGATGCTAGCAATATGCCTTTAGTTTTACCAGCTCAAATTGTGCTAGAATGCTGAAAATGGCATTGCTCAATTCACACTGACTTCAGCACATGAACTATCAGTTGCTAATCAGCATTTATTTTTTTTTATAACACATTGAGCAGTATGCAACATCACACGGTATGTTATTATTTTAAATCCACCACCCTAACCAATGTAATCCTTCGAAAGAGACAAAGAAGGCCTGTTTAACAGGCAGGGGAGATGGACTGGTGCTCTGTCCAGGGATTGTTCCCTATGATTGCTGGGATAGGCTCCAGCTTCCTAGTAACCCTGCCCTGGATAAGCGGGTTAAGAAAAAGAATGGATGGGTCTGTAAATAAAGACTAGAATACACTGAATGACAAAACCCAACAATAAAAGTTAAAATTCTACAGACATTTTCTCACACTAATTCAATGTCATTTCTTTACAAAGTAGTTTATTTTTCAACCAAGAATCCTAAGTTTGGATGTATGTAAGAATGCAGTGCTAATGTTCACGTGATAGCAATGAGATGTCATCACCAGCAACAATATGACCACTGTCATGAACACTGTCCTGTAAACATTATGTTTATTTTGACAAAATTATATTTCCTTCATTATTATTAATTTCACTTTACTAATTATTATTATTTTTTATCACAGCAACATTTTGTTTATTTAAGTTTTGCTCATCACCATATTCGTAGTAACAAACTTCTAAAAAGCCACTAAAGAGGAAGGGTTACCATCAACCTTTGGCTTGTATTTAAAGAATGGTAAACAAAGAATCTTTATACAATTAAAGATTTATTTCATTAAAAAATGCTGTGTAACACAAGAAGCTCCAAGGAGCACCAAAGGCCCAGAAGGAGTTGCCTTCAAGAACAAGTCCCAAAAACACAAATCCAAAGATAAGAGATCAAAAATAGAGCATGGAAGTTAAAAACCTAGTGTCTCCACCAGGGGGTGCTTGCTTCCTGGGATTGTGTTTTTTATTGAAATGCAGAGCATACTTGAACCTGTACTGTATATGTACACTTTCAGTAACCAAATAACGGAATTAATCAGACGAGAGAAATATGGTACAAAAAAAAAAAATATATATATATATATATAACTTGCTTTAAAATGCAGTTTTTGCTCTCAATATACAATTTAGTATAATCATTTATACATACATATTCAGTCCAAAGAGAACCCATTGGAGCAGTAAAATTATTGTCCAGTTCTTCAGTTGGAATGCTGATGATTGTAAGTCAGTGATCAGTGGAGTGCAGGTAGCATTCTTCCTGCAGATGGTTTCTATCTTCTAGCTTCTAAATGGCCCCTCACCATTATAAGTGCCCACACATCTTACAACTGTAAGAAGAAAAGAAATGCCTGCCAGTGTAGTTTATCTGCATTAATTGAATGTAGTGTTTAATCGATCTAGAGTGGCATAGAATTTGTGATATTTATTGATATGAATATAAATACTTTGATGTAAAATAGAAGCGTACCTGCTTACTGCCAAACCTAGGCAAGTAGCACACATACTGCAGTGGGGTTACTGCTCCCAGTGTCCCTTGTGTTTCTGTACTGGTATTTTCAGAACCTTTCCTCCTGTTAATGTGGCTCTGCTGTACTGTTTAATGCGCTTTTTGTTTTTGGGTTTTTGTTTTTTTTTTTTGTTCTCTGACAGTCAGTTTTTTTAGAAGGGAGGAAAGAGATATCCAGAAGTATAATTGATTTGTATGAATTTATGGTGATGTTTAATAGCTCCAGAAGAGCATGGATTTTGTGATATTTAACAATATGGATGTAAATGCTTTTATATGCTGCATGTCCTGCATTAAAGTATTGCCTGGCTGGAGGGCACAGTGGGACTTGTTATGATGAAAGATATTCCCAGAGATTTTTGTTGAATGCAGATAACGATCATTAAAGGTCCTTTCACATAGTAGAACACTTTGATTATTTTATTTGTTTCAACAGAATAAAAGTAAAGAAACTCTTCAGGCCATTTAAAATATATGAGAGTGGCAGCAATTAACTGTGCTGCTGATATTCACAGCTTCCTTTGTGAATGGAGCGGTTACAAAAAAAGGTGAAGAGAAGCTTTTTGTAATGGCTCTTTTGGATATATGGGCTGAGTTATCAATGTTTCTTTTTGTAATCTTTTATCCCAAGAGGAATCTCTAATGTGTTTCAGCTGCGGTATTTTGTGCAGTAGTATTGCTGATTAAGCTGTAACTAGGACAGCACAGTTTAGCTGGTAAGAGAGATCGAGTGGTGCTATTGAAGGACACACAAGCCTTTTGGATGTCACTTCACCTAATGTATTACACAATAGTACTTGTAAGAAGGTGAGGGTTACGTGTGGGGTTCATCAGTTCTTAATATAATTCTATTCTTCGGAACGCTAAGCAAATTATATGAAATTTACCATGGAAAGGGAAATGTTTGATGATTATATGTATTGTGTTTATGCTATATTATTTGTACATAGTTAACCTTTTTACTAATATTAAACATTCCACTTTTAACATTTTACTAAATCTTATTCTCTGTGATGTTCATTATTATTTATTTATAAAACAGAATGAATTTGCCACCAGAGGGGAAAGGCCATTAGATCACAAGGACCCCAACATCCAGCAAATGACATAAAATGGAAAGAGAAAAAGAAAAAAAAACTTAAAAAGGATGGTGAAAATCCTAAAAGTCACCAAAAATGCACAATCTGGAATGTCATTCCAAATTTTGCAAATACTAGGAATTCAACAACAACAAAATTGTCTGAGAATGCTCTCCCTTTTCTACTAACTAACTTAGCTGAATATCTTGCTTGTCTAACTGTAATAAAAGGAGCAGAAGAAGCTGAATGCAAAAAATGTCTAAAATATTGGTAACATTTATTAACAGTATTGGTGCTGTTCTACAACAAATGTCCAAACAGTAATAGTCTGTTTATACTTTAAGCCATTTCTACAGTGGAACAATAAGAGCAAAACAGTCTTAAATAAGGAAATGAAAACCTGTAGTGTCTCTGGCCTTTGTAAATCAGAGATGTATCCCATTCTGTGAAGTGAAGTGATTGGTCCAACCACCTACTGTAATCAGGGTGACATTTGATTGGCTCTATAAAACACAAGGGAGCTTCAGATCAGAAGATAAGAGCAGCAATGGGGGCTTGATTGAAAGGAGAGTCAAAAGGGCAGTCTTTAAGTCTTGTCAAAAATCAACATATACCAATAAACTGAGCTAAAATGTGAGACAGATGTTGTAGACAGAACAGGAGCGAAAAGGTCCTAAACATAACTAAACTATTTTTTCCCTAACTAAAAAACACACATCTTCAAAAAAGGGGCATTTGCTTAATATAAAAAGGTTTGAACACTGTTCATTCTTTTTTCATCGACCAAGGGGGTGGAGGTTCTCACAGTTTTATGCCAAAAACATGGACAGCAGACATTTCATTCAAACAATCAAACTTTTATATCTGTCAAACCTCAGAGATTCTCACTCTTCTTGTTTTCTCTTGTTTCCCCACAAGAAGCACCCAGGATGCATTGAACATTAAAAAAAAGAAAAAAAGTTCCCTGCCTACTTTTCAGACCAATCACAAATGAGCATTTGCATTCTAGGCTTCTGTGCTCAGACACTGCATGACTCAGTTTTACCCAATGGTCTCTGTGTCATGTGATTGACAAATAAACATAAACAACCTTGCCCTGACTATGCAAAAACAGTCACAAAATTGTGGCTACATCCAAAAACTAGTACCCAAAATGTACTGTATGTATATTTACTTGTTGTAATGATGCTACCAAAATAATAATAAATATAATAAATATATCAAAACAATATTATGAGATACATTTTTTACCATACATTATGCAGAAATATTCATAAAGATTGCAAATGAATTATAACCCCATCCACTTTTCTTACCAAGCTATCTTTTCCACTTTCCCATGCCTATCTCTGTATTCTATGTGTTTTTCCATATTCCTTTGCTGCCAGTAAGCACATTCCCCAGCACAGTGAATTCAAAAAGTTTATGAATTATAGTTGTGTACTCTTGTTACATACTCATTTTTTAGGAAATCTATTTTGTAATTCAAGTCCATATAACTGCTGCTGTACAGCTTCCGAATCCTGCATTCCATTCCAAACACGTGTTAGGTTAACTGGACATTCTAAATTGTTTTGGCATGAGTGAGTGAGGGTGTGTGTGTGGAGGGGGGGGAGTGGTGCTTCTTACAGGTTTGCATTCAGTGCTTTAGTACTGCATGACACTTAATAGAATTGGACAGATTTTTTACTAGATTTTAAAATAAGCTGCTACTCGGGTCCCGATCCAGGTGGTTGGCCGTGTGGTGGGAGCGGCAATGCTCTTTCAGCACATTCTCCCAACCTCCTCCTCCTCCTCCTCCTGCTGTATAGTGTAATCTCCAGCTATTCGCAACCTACTTGCATGATTTTCTGCACTGTTTGAAGAGGCTAGGAAGACCCCAGTGCTCAATACAGGAATCGGATTCTACAACTGCTCACAGGGGTGTGTGCAATAACTCTTCACCTGTCAATATTGTGCCGTCGATAAAGATGCTTGACTGTTTTCTAGACACACTTCTGTATTTCCAAGATCTTTATGAGTATCATTCCAGGATTTAGACCATAGGCCTATCATCTTTATATATAATATGCTACCGTGGCTGTTCGTTTGTCTGTCCAGGATTTTAAATCACATGTAGCTCACTAACTGTTTGAACAATTGACCTGAAATTTGGTACATGTATACTATGTGGCGTCTACTATCCACTTTCGGGGTGATGATTGACCGCCAAGGTTATTCCTCTTTTTATTTTTATTTTATCTTATTATAGAATCAACTCTCAACAGCAGCCATGCGGCTCATGTGTATGGGCACTGTTCTCATCCCTACCACCTTCACCGTCACTTCACCTACCTCTTCATATCTTAAATCATTCTTGAGGCAGATTGAACACTTAAGTGCCAGCTTAAGTGAAAAATTAAGATAAACGTACTAAGTAATTGCAATACAAACACTGACTTAATCAGTTTTAAAGCGAAAAGATGTTGACAAAATAAGAGAAGAAGCAGGCCGCTAGGGTGGAGAAAAGACGAGCTGCTCAGGAAGCAGCAAGAGCATCAACCTCTGAGCAAACGAATGCTAAACATACAGAGAAAGAGTAGGAATACTATGAATGCTCAAGTCAAGTGTATTCACTGCACTTTATCGTGCAGTGCGCTGTTACTGGTATTTAATAATGACAGCATCACCTAGCAATTAAAGAGTGGACCTGAAAATCAGAAGATTATATATTCAGTTCCCACAGCTGAACCGCAGTAAAAATTTGAACATGCAGCAAATTCAACAGGGCTCAAAATTTAGAAATACGTGCCCTTTTTATGAGTAACATGCTTTGGATTAAAGTGTCAGCCAGATAAATAAAAATTAGATTCCTTATTCACACACTACTTTCTGATGGAGTCCTTGAGTCACCAGGTTGGCACTCTTTAAAGCATGACCCCTACTGAGGCCTTATTCTGCCATTTTCCCTCTGGCTTCACACTTATCATGCTTTGTAGGTAGTTAGTTTGCTGTTGGCCTGACTTTAGGGGAAGAAAATTAAATTTAAGAATGAGCTTCTTAAAGTTAACAGAAATGCATGTTCTGCAGTTGGCAGACACTTTTTTGCAACAAAAACATAATTAGAGTCTATTTTGTACCAGTTTAAGTTATAATGTTCAGAGTACTGTGAAATTTAAACTCATACCCCCAAGGCATATGCCAGACTCTGAAGTTTTGTGAATGTAAGACTCTATTTTTCAACTTTGCAGTAGCAAAGGAATGAATAAAGTGTGAAATACTATGTGTTTATGCGCAGAAGTTACCTTTCCTTCCTGAGATGGGAATATGTGTCTAAGTTACCCCTCGGTGCCGAGCCCTGATACCTCTTAATAAAAAACACCAAAAGGATATTTAGTAGGTCATTTTATTGGAAATAGCTTGCTCATACAATTGTCAGCAAGTGATGTAAATGCAAGTGTATAGCATGCAGAGGCAGTCCTAACTCTTGTTACTTTCAACATCATCCTGTCTCTCCCAAGAGAAAAGGAGTTGTGTTGTCACAGGATACTTGCTTTCTTCAGGTCATCCATGGACGAGTTTCACCATGCCATGGACCCATGCTGCTTAAGCAGATTCCAGCTGTGACGTCTAAAATGGGACAACATGTTCTTTTTTTTATAAAGTAATGTAAATGGTTAAAAGATTGTTTATTTTTTTAATCCTATTTGCTAAATGTGTTTTTTAAACTTCTATTGTTTCAAGTCAACATAAAGTGATGGGTAAAAAGAAATATCCTTATGGGCCTGTGTGCACATAGGCATTGGCTTATCAGGCTAGGGTATCATGTGGCCTCAAATAGTTCAGTATACTTTTTTTAAAAGGAAACTTAATAAACATATTATACTCATTTACACACTACAATGATATTTATTAAATTATACTCACACATCACATTTACACATTAGCCATTGCGAGGCGGAAATATCATTTACTCCTAATACATCATGTTTATTCTAAATATCCATCTGTGTTTCCTATTCATTTCATCACGTCTGTATTTATGTATTTGTCAAAAAGATCTTGATTTTTGTATCACTGTCCTTCTAATGGTAAAGTCAAATTGATGTTAAGAAAAAAATGCATTTGAAGAATTTAATAAGTCTACTTCATCAGATGGAAGAAGCGAAGCAGTACTGATAGACAAGTTAAGGCAGGTCTGATGTTCAATATCATAACTGTTTATAACACAATAGAATGTCAGTTATCAGCTGTCAAGCATTGTGTGTGATTATAGGATTCAACTCCAATGCATGAAATAAAGTCATCTGGTTCCTTTTTAAAAAGCAGCGTGTGGAAAACAAAATCTATAAGCAACAGATTTTTATGTGTAGTGTAGGGAGAAACAACCTGCTTAACTTAAAAAACACAAGATATGACCCCTTGTCAATCAAATAGACTCTGTCTAGAAGGTACAAAAAATAAAGTGAACACAGGTAGCATTAGCAGAGTCTGAATTTGCCATCCTGACAAATCCACCGTATATTTCTTGCCAAGCCAACTGATTTCCTTTTTAAGGCTGTCTTTACTCTGACAGGATTTACCTTCTTATGATGGATCCTACCTTTCCGTGCTGCCATATATAGAGCATCTGAAATTTTCCGATTTTAGTGGGCCAACTGCTGAGCCGCAGTAATGCCAATGAGTGGGCAGGTTACCAATATGCAGAGTTCTGTAATCAAGGTTTGTCAGTTTAATTTGTCACATAAATGGAAGCAACAGAAATGTAAAGATTTCATTGTTTTCAGTCAGAATGGAAAAATCAGCTACTTTAAAAATATTTCTTTAGAGGTATAACCAAGCTGTGCAGATATTATAAATGATAGATACAAGCTTACACCTGGAAAATGAAAACTTTGAATGGAGTTGTGACTTAAAAATGTAAAATTGAAACGAAAAAAAAAGCAAAAATTGTTAATTTTTTTCAATTTTTCATGTACATTTAAAATGGCATATCCAAAAATTAGTTTTTTTATTTAATAATGAATTATAATAATTCACAAATGAAATACTACAAACTCTGCTTTTTTGAATTAATTTTATATTCCAGTCACCTCCATACTTTTTCACTCCTTTAGTTCAATGTAAGGGTCACAGGGGGCCAGAGAATATCACACTGGGCACCAGTCCATCAAAGGTACACTTGGTCACTAACCAACTCTTACCCTGAGCCAGCGCAGATAACTTATAGGCCTAAATCTCACAGATGAGTCTCTTCATTTCATCAGATACATTAGTGGACAACCATTACATAATGTGTAACATTTTTAAATGTCCTTAAACCGATTCAGAGTAATACTGTATGTTGGCAGGTGCCTATCCTGGTAGCATCAGGCTTAATGCTAACACCACTCCAGTTTATTGCAGTAATGGACAACCACTTCTGTAAAATCACATACTGTACAGCTAGTATCAGTGCATACTCCTAAACCTAAAACCTAAAAATCTCTGTCTTGAAAATAGTGTGTAGTGAAGGAGTAGCAGTCAGCATTGTGGGTTAGCCAATTACATCTGTTCTGAGGCCAGCAAACAAGTTACAAACATAAGAAAAGACTTTGACAGATGCAGCTTTCAATGTCAGTCCTCGAAGAAACTTTTTGTACAAGTGCCTTTATGTAGGCGCTAAATGTAATTGAGTAAGTTACTGCATTCTTCTCCACTTGCTGCCATCAAAGTTATTAGCATATATTAATTTAACCTTATAATTTAATTACATTTTAAACAACAGTGCTGCTTTTTATTATTAAACAATTTTATTTAACTTTACTCCTCTGTCTCTTTGTTTGTCTGGGTCAAATTTTGCAACTGATTTTAAACCCAATTTTGGTGAAGTCAATTTCTTCAAATTTTGCATACATGTTCAGTATCGATGACAATACAATAATCTGTCAAAATCAATGCATTTATGTAACATTTCGCCGTAATTAATGGTTATGTAATTCTAATTAACGCACACACAGCAGTGGCGGAGAGAGAATATAGTGAGATGTAGGAGCATACAAGTGGATTGCCCCCACTTGCTTCTTCCAGTGAGTGGAGTTGGTATATATGTGTGCCGACTTTACTTGTTTACTCTTGCGAAGGAGAAGCCTTGATGATCATGGTGAGGAAGTATTGCCTTAAGTTTGTTGTTGTGTCGTTGATATTTTTGTTTCGCAGCAACCGAGCTCTTATCCCATAAGAGCCTGAACAGAAAAATAGAGACCAAAATATATATTTTTTTAGTATTCGAATAATTCTGCAAAGAAGATATACAACCCCAATTCCAATGAAGTTGGGACGTTGTGTAAAACATAAATAAAAACAGAATACAATGATTTGCAAATCCTTTACAACCTATATTCAATTGAATACACTACGAAGACAAGATATCGAATGTTCAAACTGATAAACTTTATTGCTGTTTTGTAAATCTTCACTCATTTTGAATTTGATGCCTGCAACACGTTCCAAAAAAGCTGGGACAGGGGCAGCAAAAGACTGGAAAAGTTGAGGAATGTTCAAAAAAGACCTGTTTTGAACATTCCACAGGTGAACAGATTAATTGGAAACAGGTGTTTGTCATGATTGGGTATAAAAGGAGCATCCCCAAATGGCTCAGTCATTCACAAGCAAGGATGGGACAAGATTCACCACTTTGTGAACAACTGCATGGGCAAATAGTCCAGCAGTTTAAGAACAACGTTTCTCAACGTACAGTTGCAAGGAATCTAGGGATTTCATCATCTACTGTTCATAATATCATCCAAAGATTCACAGAATCTGGAGAAATCTCTGCACGTAAGCGGCAAGGCTGAATACCAACACTGGATGCCCGTGACCTTCGATCCCTCAGACGGCACTGCATTAAAAACCGACATCATTCTGTAAAGGATATTACCATGTGAGCTCAGGAATACTTCAGAAAACCATTGTCAGTTAACACAGTTCGTCGCTACATCTACAAGTGCAAGTTAAAACTCTACCATGCAAAGCGAAAGCCATATATCAACAACACCCAGAAATGCCTCCGGCTTCTCTGGGCCCGAGCTCATCTGAGATGGACTGATGCAAAGTGGAAAAGTGTGCTGTGGTCTGACGAGTCCACATTTCAAATTGTTTTTGGAAATCATGGACGTCGTGTCCTCTGGGCCAAAGAGGTAAAGGACCATCCGGATTGTTATCAGCACAAAGTTCAAAAGCCAGCATCTGTGATGGTATGGGGGTGTGTTAGTGCCCATGGCATGGGTAACTTGCACATCTGGGAAGGCACCATTAATGCTGAAAGGTACATACAGGTTTTGGAGTAACATACGCTGCCATCCAAGCGATGTCTTTTTCAGGGACAATGCGAAGCCACATTCTGCATGTGTTACAACAGCGTGGCTTCGTAGTAAAAGAGTGCGGGTACTAGACTGGCCTGCCTGCAGTCCAGACCTGTCTCCCACTGAAAATGTGTGGCACATTATGAAGCGCAAAATACGACAACGGAGACCCTGGACTGTTGAGCAACTGAAGTTGTACATCAAGCAAGAATGGGAAAGAATTCCACCTACACAGCTTCAACAATTAGTGTCCTCAGTTCCCAAACGCTTATTGAGTGTTGTTAAAAGGAAAGGTGATATAACACAGTGGTAAACATGCCCCTGTCCCAGCTTTTTTGAAATGTGTTGCAGGCATCAAATTCAAAATGAGTGAAGATTTGCAAAACAACAATAAAGTTTATCAGTTTGAACATTCGATATCTTGTCTTTGTAGTGTATTCAATTGAAAATAGGTTGAAAAGGATTTGCAAATCATTGTATTCTGTTTTTATTTACGTTTTACACAACGTCCCAACTTCATTGGAATTGGGGTTGTATTATGTAATACTTTTAAAGAAGCTTCCCATTCATGAAAAATGATTAAAGAAAAATTATTTGCAAAATACTGAAAAACCAAAAAGTTAAAAATAAAATATATATATATTTTTTAAGTAAAACAATTTTATTTACTTCAATCAATTAATAGAATAGCTAATTTCATCATAACATATAAAAAACCAACATTGTAATTCCCCAGCATGCTAAACAACTTTCAAACATTATTTGAATCAGTTAATTTATGTGTGCCCCATGATTTTATTTAGTCACATATAACCATGAAAATTGAGGTTAAAAAAATACCTTTTGATTTTTTGCGCATTTATAACTAAAGTAAATAAAATCGTTTTACTTAAAAAATTTTTTATATATTTTATTTTTTCACGCTAAGCATGCTCCCAGTCTGCCTTTGTTTTCCACACCTCCATTTTTCAGAGGCCACTTTTTGGATTTCCAGTATCTTAATAGTGGGCAGGAACTGCCAAAAGTAATTTGTTGAAAGGAATAATAAATCCAGTTTAGATTAGGAATGAAACTCTGTTTTGGCTTGGAAGCCATTCGGAGTATATCCTTTTTCATTTTGCCCTACACTAAGCACTATATCCTTGCCTCTTTTATTTCAATTGTTTTTTTAACAGTTCTGAAGTTAGTTGGTCTCATTTTACAGTTTTTTTTTTTCTTTTCTTTCAAATGTGCAGATGCCGAAGATCAGAAAATTTAAAGTTTTTTTTTTAATTTTTGACCCTGAGACTTTGATAATTTTTTAAAACAATATCATTAGAAAAACTCCTTATACTTTACTCAAAACCAGAAATGTGTGTAATTAACCTAATCCAATTTTTGGTGCTCCCTGCCCATGAAAGTTCATATTTTTCCTCAGTTCAGTTCTTCCAGATGGGGAATTACCAACCAATCAGAAATCCCTCCCACCATTTTCCACCTGTTGCTGATTGTGGCATCTGCTCTTTTATGTTAATGACACAGTAATGTTTGGCAGATGGCAATTGTGATGTCCAGCAATTATTCGCATTGTGGAAGTAATGTTTTATTTATACCAGGAGGCAGTATTATGGAGTAGAAAAGGATTTTGCTATGTGAAGTCCTAAATTGGATAAATCGGTGTAGTACTAAACTGGTGTGTATAAAATAAAGTTTAAAATAAAGTTTGTGTAATATTCTTCTGAGGTGATTCTTTGCGATAAGAGAGGCAAAGTGTCATGAAAAGGTAGTTGTAGTTGCAGTAGTAGTAATAGTAGTAATATTGTGTGTACACAGTACAGTGAAATTCTTCTTTGCATGTCCCAATAACAATGCAACGCATCACCACTATCCAGCTCTATAATAATCAAAAATGTACTTAAACATAATAGAATAAAACATGGAATATATGGAAAGGAGACAACATTGTCTAGATTTGTTTAGCATGAGACATAACACTTTTACACAGTTAGTAGTTTTATGCACTGTAATTTGCATCATTCATGATTTTCGAAATTATTACAAAATTTTTTATACTGAATGCTTTCAGGTCTTCAACCACAATCTGATATTAGTTGAAGGGCACCTCACGTGAAGAGATAACACTTTTTTTGTCCTAATAAACAAACCTATCCAAAAAGAACTGTCACTAGTTGAAATAATAATTTTCTCCTAGTCAAATGAAACCAGTTCAAAACAACAATTACTGTCAGCTGACTGAACACAACCAGGCTTGATTATAATCAGCTATATGCAATATAAACCTCAAAGATGCAACAAGCACATAATGCCACAATCAAAGGAAACTGATTATTAGATCAGAAAAAAAATGATTGATATCTATCAATCTGAAAAGGGCTGCAGAGCCATTTTTAAAGCTAAACGTCTCCATCTAACAACAATAATCTCAAAATGAAAAAACATCTGAAATGTTAGATAATTTTACCAGTATTGACCGGCCTGCCTAAATTACACACAGTGTAAAATCATCCCAGAAGTCACAAAGGACATCCAACAAGATTCAAAGAACTACAGTTCTTTTTGCCTCAGCAAAGGTCAGTGTTCCTGACTATACAATCAGGAAGGCCTCTGGGGACAACTGAGCTTCATTGGAGATTGGCAAGGCAGAAAGAACTGCTAACCAAGGTGCTCATCGTTCGTTTGTCAGGAAGAACATTCATTTTCCATTAGTATTTTGAGAGAATTGTCTGTGGAAAAGATGAGGAATATGACATGAAAGTTGTAGATGTCACATCCCACAGTAAAACAGTCCACTGCTAGTCAAATATTGTTGTGGTAGTGTGATGATGTGGCTATGTTTAGAACCTTGACAACTTGATGTAATTGAAAGCACTGTGAATTCTTCTCTGTGTGACAAAATCGCTAACGAGATCATCCCATCATCAGTCCATAAGCTGAAACTAAAGTGTAGCAGGGTCATGTAGTAAGACAATGACTCAAAACACAAAAGTGAGTGCAGATTAGAGTGACTGTAATGGAGGAAAATTATGGTTTTACTGTAGACTACTCAAGTCAAAGTCCAGACCTAAGCCAAATAGTGAAGGTGTAGCAGAACCTGAAACGAGAAGTTTATGCTCAGTAACCTACTTTTGTTTCTGTACTAAAGCAGTTCTGCAAGTAAGTGTGGGTAAAATTGCTCCAAAACAATGTGAAACACTGATACTGAATTATAGGAAGCGTTTGGTTTCAGTAATTTCAATTAATGGTATAGCCAGTTATTACTTGTAAGAGGGCAATTACTTTTCACACTCTGCCATCTGGTTTTGGATCACTTTGTTCGTTTAGTAAATGACATAAAAATATGTGTTTACATCACAGGTCTTGAACTCTCTTTCATATCTTTCTCCACGTAGCCAGTATCTCAGTGCTCAGGTGTGTGATGAAAATGATTGTCAGTTTATTTCTGGGAAAAATAATTAATTCACTAGGTAGGTACTTAAACAAATGATACATTTCATCCACTGTTTATCTGTCAAAAAAGGTACCCTGTTTTCTTTTATTTTGAAATGTCAAAGATTGCTCCATTTTATTTTTGTTCTGAAATATTTTGAGGTTACGCAAGGTAATCTGTGCTTCACAGTGATCCTGTTGCTGGTATTCTCAAAGTATATTTGAAAGAGCTCTTCAGTGATAAGCCAGAGGAAAAGTAAGATCAAAGTATCATTCTGCTTCTGTTGAGACATCTTAAAGATACGGATTATACATATTTGCTGATAAACTATAAAGGAATGATACTCAAATGCATTTGAAAGATAGATTGAAGTTCTTTTTATTGATTACATAAAATATGATTTCAGCACTTATAGACTTGAATAATTTATGGAAGCTGGGGATTGCTACTTTGGAACAGGGACATAATAAAAAACATGATGTAGTCAGTTTTACTCTGTCAAAATATATTAATGTTTATTTATCTGTTAAAAAAGTAGGATAAGACTTTTGTGTCCAGGAACTGGTAAACAACAATAATAGTACAAATTAGCTGCGGTAAACTAACAGAACTTTCCTCAATAGGGTGCAAATGGATACTGCAACATCTTTGGACACTGTATACTGTACACTTTAAAGGTCAGCTGTTGTATCTTAAGACACCAAAAAGTCTTGGATTTCAGGAGAAAGAAAATTTTTTAAATAGTACTTTTCATATGCCATAGTATGATATGTCGCAAAGCAAATAATCATACAGACTTACTGAAACAAAGCATTGCATGTACTTTACCTTATTTCAGACATGGAAAAATCTTTCATATACAAGGAAAAAAACTGAGTAACTACATTTGTGTAAGATGAATTTAGAAGTCTGAAAGTGCAGAGTAAAAGTGGAAATGGAAACCCAATTGTGCACGCAGCCTTCTGTCAGCCTGGTGGGATGTGCACACTAGGAGGAGGTAAACGTCAGGTTTGCTTTCATGTTTAGGTAAGCTGTGTTGAATTTTCAAGCATACATTAAAAGACAGAAAGTCTTTATCTAAAAAAAAAAAAACAAAAAACAAAATTGTACCTGTGTGCTGTAAAAACTTACGTAATGGTTGATTACAGCAAAATGTAACTTCAACTTTGTCCTAATGATTGTCCCATTTTTAATGTTTTCTGCATTTTTGGACGTTGTTGCACTATTCAAATACATTTTTCACAAGTTATCCAGACCTGATATGAGTGTTTGCATGCAGATGTCTATGCTGAATGTGACTTGCATTTGTCTTAATAAACAGATCGTGATTGCAGCGCTACTTCACATTGTTTCAGTGCAGGATGTCTGCAAATTCTTCAGTTCATGAAGGCAAGGAAGAGAAACAGAAAATTAAAAATTGTTGCTGTTGCTTTGAGCACAGTTGTAATAGTCATAACTGTATGTAGAAACAAATGTGGCCATGTAATAGTAGGCACCACTGGTGAAAGATGTGATGTTGAGGTTTTGGAATAGGTGTGAAAGTAGTAATTCCATATTGTTTTTTGCTGATCACACTTCTCTAAAAAAAGAATCAGATCTATGTCACATGAGTGAAAAGTGTATTTGAGCTACAGTGGAAATGTACCTTTTTGGTTTTCAGAAATCAAATATAAAGTTCTACCCACCACACTATAAGTAGCTTCAGGCTCTAGTGATTTAACACTAGAATTCCTGAAGCCTACAAAGAACTTGTAATCCCAGCCCACCTTAAATCCCTTTGCACCTCTCCATCAGCGTCTTTTATTTTGTAAATGCGTCAATCAGCACAAGCAGAAAGCAGCCTGCTATACCATCTCCCACCTTGACGGAGCTCAGCTCGGGCAAAAAGCTCTCCCAGCTCAAGCCAAGGCTCCTTATCTGTGTGTGAGGGGCCTGGAGTTGTAGAGGGTAAATAATACGGTATATTGTTATTTAGAATACATGCATTTCATGTGTGTTCCGTGTCTACAAAGATCTGGGTAAGCGTAGGATGAAAGGAAATGTGAGAAATGCAAGAAATGCTGGACACATACCTAAAGCAGAAACTATTTCCATGTTATAATAATAATGATGGCAAGTGTATAATGTGTGAAGACTTTAGTCCAAATATCAAATAAACACGTGCACTTTTATTCAAGAATATATCCAAAGATAAAAAAAAGCATTTGATTTACATTTTGCTGTCAATGAGTTAAAAAGCCAAGCTCAAATGTCAATCATCAGGGAATTTGCACATATTCTTGAATAGTGCAGAGGTAAGAACTGCTGCCTTATAATCCAAAGGTTCTGGGTTTGAGACTGGGTGCTCCGTGTTTTGAGTAGTCAGCTGCTAAGATAAAAAAATCATGATGTTGCTTACGTTGCATATACTGTGATACTACGGCTGTTGCACATACTGTAGGGTGTTTTTTTTTATAATTCTTGTTCATTTCTTACCAGACATTTTTCTGGGATTTTAAAAGGTCTTCTCACTGGGTTCCAAAGGTCTGTATAATTTCTAGGAATAGCTCAGTTAATTTCTAAAAACCTGACAATGTGAGTGTAAAAGAGACCCCAGTCAATGTGCCCCGTGCAAGATACTGTGTCATTCTGTTAGCTGATCCCATGGCAATGCAATTTAATAGGAATACTAGATTAGATAATGCAGAATATAAGTGCAGAGTTCTTGATAACAGTGAATATATAGCTGAAATTACAGAGAAAGCAAAAATGCAGTGTTTTAGTTGTATTTTTTAAGCTTTTCTCATTATTGTCCACTCAATTAACAGAGACCTTTAACTAAATTATTGTATGCTATAATACAGTACATTAGAAGACCACAGCATGAATCATAAACATGCGAGAACGTGTTCAAGCTGTAATAAGTAAGCCAGAAAATAATTTAAATCTCTTCATGGTTTTTTTTTTAATTATTCATTTTATAATCTTGTAAATTACATTTTAATGAACAACCAGTTACTCAGGTTTTGCCAAGCTGCTGACCCCTGAGCAAAGTTGCTTGCACTTATTTTAATTCAGTATGAATTTCTTTTAAAGCATGAGAAATATTCATATTGTAAGATACAGTATACTGTGTTTACCTTAAAATATTTAATCAAAATTCAAGCATTTTTGACACTATTATTTTAGTTTTGCCATTCAAGAAGCATGCTATTTCACAAAAATGTAATGAGACATAATGGAAGGAGTTACATTGCATTTGCTAATTTCCTTGTTTCAAGTACAAACACTGGGGAAAAGTGCTTCAGAGGCTGTTGGCTGACAAACACTACACATCAGATTCTCATATTATTGTAGGTCACTGAATTCATTTTGAAAATGCCAATTGGCATCATTTCATTTGGGAATTGTAAGTTGCATTTTTTTTTTATTACAGCTGAGCTTAAGCTCAGAAATTCATCGCTTTAGAAATGTTCTAAATCATAATTCAGAGGTGATATCCCAATGACTCAGGTGCAATCCATCTACTGTTTATATCCTGCTTAATGGGGATTTCACTTTTATTGTTGTTCTCAAAAATCCACATGTCTGCTACATTTGGGAATAAGGGGCCCAATTGTGCTGCTCCCTGTGGGTTTCACTTATTATTGTTGATTTTGGCAAGTTGGAGAGGAGAAAATTAACACAAAGCTTCAAGGGGGCTATTGGTTAGGGCTCAGCTGTATAGAAAAGCTGCTAAAGGAATTAATAACTAGAGATAATCCATGCTCTGTAAATTTTAATTATAATTTTAGTCCAACAACACAGCCTCAACCTAGGCTTGATGTTGGCTTCACATCAGGTATAATCTGAGCAATCAAAGAAAAATTAAAGCTGATGCCAAACAAAGATAAAAAACAGATTGTTTTAATGCTCAAGTGCTCCCCTAGCAAGGTAAAAATACTTGATTTTGGACGGTTCTGAAATTTACACATCCTTGTGGTCACAGAATGCTCCTCCTTATTATTACCATCTTATTACATATTCTCTGTGCAGCATCTGCTAATAGCTTTTAGCTGAGTTTTTAAAAAATTTGGCTAGAAATGACAATGTTACAGGTTCAAATTATAAAAAAGAGAAATATATATGTTTATTAGTGTTTGGTGACAACCACCATGCAGACTTAAGTAATGACTGGTGATGTCCCCCTTGAGAGGTGTTAAAAAGTGTGACCTAATAAAGCAGAAGGTGAATATGTAAAACTAAATTTTAAACCACCATTAATCCATATATTTCGGGAACCCAGTTGTGTGAGGCTATAGCCTATCCTATGAGCACTGGCTACAAAACAGGGGTCAACTCTAAATGGGACATTGGCCCCTGAGAGAACAAATTTAGACACACACCCAAACTGAGCCAATATATTGTCTCCAGTTATCTTTGGGATATGGAAGGAAATTGAGGAGTGCACAGACAATGACTAGATAATGACTGAATCTAGAACCTTTCATTTGGGAGCTGAAATTGCTAACCACTGCTCATTATGCAGATAAATTTAAACATAAAAATTAAAATAAAACACTTTTTTTATATGAAAGTGCTATTTAGTTGATTTTAAATTTCATGCACTGTTTTTGAATAACTTTTTTTGAGAAAAAAAAATAAAACATTTTGAAGGTGCCTTGAATATGTGGAAATGGGATAGCAATATTTCCACAAGGCTCAAAGGATCTGCTTTGAACGCCTGATGTTGTTTGTGAGTTTGTAAAACTTGTCCATTACTCACAAGTTCATTTGCCATTTTTCCCCACTATTATTCAAAGATGTGGCATTTAGTTTAATTTATCACTCCAGATTGGCTTACAATGAGTCAGTGCCTTATGATGGAATCACTGTCGACTTATAGCTCCCAACAAACCCCTAATGAAAATGTGTGTGTTCCTTCAATGAATGGATGAGCATAGTGCTTGGTTGTATAATTAGAGAAGGAATGTCTTTTTTCAGCCTGTCCCTATGTAGAATGATGGTCTGGATATTTTTTCACATTTTTTTGTCTGGTCTTGACAAAAAGAATTAAAAAGGTTACAGCTATTTTCACATTGAAAGGAAGAAAAGGTTAAAGACAATGTTTCAGCTGTGTAACCTTCATCGGGTGTGCAAATGAAAAGGAAAGAGCAGGTAACTTATATATGAGGGAAGGAGGGAGCAAAGCCAGGGAAGATGAAAGGAGAAAAGGTGAGAGTAGGTGTGAAAAAGCTTCCATTAGAGGAGATGAAGGTAGAGATTAAAATATCAGTCAGCCATTGAGACCTGGAGAAATATGTGATCCCAGGCAGAGAATGGGCTTAGCTTCTTCATTTTTTTAAAAAGTGTCTTTGAAAAGAAGAACAAATTCAGAGAGGTAAGTGTGGCTGTGATCATAGAATGTAAAATGATGTAAGGTCTATGATTTTAACAACTCAAACATGCTCCCTGAAATAGTCTGCTAGCCAGCTATCTGTTTCATCTACTGTAACTGGACACTTCCTACAAGAAATGCTGTAAATAAGACTTTTTTACTGGCAGGAGTCCTGTTGTTTGCTATTCAATTTACCAGAAGGACCGGATACAAAGGTATCGTTGGTGACATATTTGTAAGTGATACAGCGGCTTCTGTTACAACTCAAAATGCCTGTTCGTTGACAGAAGAAAATCAAGGGTGTGTTAGGAATAAAGGCTCCTGTGGAAGGATCAGTCTGCAAAATATAGAAATTCTCTTTGATGATCTGAGAGAGAGAGATTGAATGTTAATGTGAAATGGGAGGATAAACGGTGTGCTGGTTTCTCTTAGAATGGATGCTACGTGAGCTATCCTCTTCATTAAAGAAATCAACCTCATTGCTGCAGAGGTGGTGAAATGTATTCAACTCGGCAAGTGGTGGAGGGTTTTTAGTGTGCCAGGGATGGAAAGAGCTATGGAGAATGTAACTGTGTGTATCAGGAGGCTTGTAATAGCCAGATTGTTTAAGTCCTGGAAAGCTGAATGAAAGATTGATGTCAAGGAATGGTAGAATTTTTTTGAAGTGTTGACTGTAAATCTGAGAGATGGCTGTAAACACATAGATACTAGGAACTAAATTTAACTATTAACCACTTTCCAATAAATTACCCCTTTATGAATTTGTATTAACTGAAAGTTGTACACCAGTCAGCAACAACATTAAAGCTACCTGCCTAAAATTGTGCATGGCCCCCTCATGCCACCAGAACAGCTCTTACCTGTTTAGGCATGAACTCCACAAGGTGTCCTGTGGTATATGGCTCTTAGACATTAGCAGCAGATCCTTTAAGTTTTGCAAATTGTGAGGTGGGGCCTCCATGGATTGGACTTGTTTTTCCAGCACATCCCACAGATGCTCGATTGGATTGAGATCTCGTGACTTTGAAAGCCAAGTGAACACCTTGAACTCTTTATCATTTTCCTAAAACCAATCCTAAACAATTTTGCAGTGTGGTAGTGCACATTATCCTGCTCAAAAAGGTTTCCCAGCAAGATATTGCCCAGAGCATCACATTGCATCTTTTGGCTTTCCTTCTTCCCGTAGTGCATCCTGCTGCCATCAATTCCCCCAGGTAAATGACTCACACGAACCCGGCCATCCACATGATCTAAAAGAAAATGTGATTAACCAGACCAGGCCACCTTCTTCCATTGATCCATGGTCCAGTTGTGACACTCACATGCCCATTGTAGGTACATTTGGCAGTGGACAGGAAGTCAGCATGGGGACTCTGACTGATCAGAAGATATGCAGGCCCATACACAGCAAGCTGTGATATATGGTGTGTCCTCACACCCTTCTCTCATGGCTGCTCTATTTGTGCTACAGTAGCATTTCTATGGTATCAGACTGGACGTAATACCATTGCCATGAAGGGGTTTGGTCTGCAACTTTCTTAATTAGGTGGTCCATGTGTGAGTAACATCCACCTGAATGCCAGGACCAAGGTTTCTCAGCAGAACATTGCCGGAGTATCACACTGCCTCCGCCAGCTTGCCTTCTTCCCATAGTGCATCTTGCTACCATGTATTCCTCAAGTAAATGACACACATGCATTTCACCATCCACATGATCTAAAAGAACAAATGATACATCAGACCATACCACATTCTTCTGTTGGCCCATGATCCAGTTCTAATGCTCACCAACCTAGGTGCCTTCAGCAGTGGATAGGAGTCAGGGTACTCTGACTGATCTATGGCTATGCAGCCTCATACACAGCAGGCTGCAGTGTACTGTGTGCTCGGACACCATTCTCTCATAACTGGCATCAACTTTTTCAGCAATTTGTGCCACAGTAGCACTTTTGTGGGATTGGACTTCTGTGGGATTGGACCAGACGGGCTAGCCTTTACTCCCCATGCACATAAATAGGCCTTGAGTTCCCATAACCCTATTGCCGGTTCACTGGTTGTCCTTATTTGGACAACTTTTGGTAGGTACTAACCACTGCATACTGGGAGCACCCCACAAGACCTGCCGTTTTGGAAATGCTCTGACCCAGTCATCTAGCCATCACAATTTGGTCACTCGGATCCTTACACTTGCTTGTTTTTTTTTTTTTTTGTTTTTTTTTGCTTCCAACACATCACCTTCAAGAACAGACAGTTGACTTGCTGCCTAATATATCCCACTCCTTGACAGGTACCATTGTAACAAGATAATCAGTGATGTTCACTTCACCTGTCAGTGGTTTCAATGTTGTGGCTGATCAATGTAAAGTGTACTTGAATCATTAGAGTAAGCTGTTAGTTGATAGTATTTTGCTGATTTCAACTTAAATCTTATTTCTCAGTCAATCAAATCTTTTATACATTCCTATTACTACTGATTCATCACTGTTAGGTCAGTATGGCTATTTTTTTTAAATCCTTCCATTAAGTTTCAATTGATCTTCTTTATTTTGAGGCTTTTCTGTTTTGATTTCTCCCTCCTTCTTTCCTGCAGTCTCAATATTGTTACTGTGTTTTGCTTTAGCTGTAATCTCATTTTCATAATTTTCTTTCACTAGACGTAAGTACATGAAAACACAAATCAAGGGCTATTAATGCATTTAATAGTTTTTTTCCAAATGAGTTTTCCTCATTAAAATGTGCCCATAGAAGAGTGTTAATGCTGTCTTCTGGATTTACAGTATTTTTACTGACTGTTTGAAACTTTTTCAGCAATCACTGAATTGTGTTATAGGAACAAAGGTATTTTCCTACTTGTACAACATATTACTGCTAATGTCTTGCTTTTAAGTGTCCTGTATTTAGTCATGCCAAAACACATTGGAGATGGTTCAAGTAAATTCCATGTAAAGCTATGCCTAATGCATAAGACATCATCATAGTTGTAAGTGTAGAAATGGCCATTCATGCAGTAGCTGTGAAACTGGGGAAGAAACAAATTAATTCCATTTGAAATCGTATAGGGAGAGAGTATTTATTAAAAATTCTGTCTGGTGTTGTCATATTAAAAAAGGTGAGCACAAATTGTACAGGAAGACTTAGAGACATGTTGAGAGCCACTGGAGAGTCTTAATATGTTACACAAAGGATACTGAGCTGGCCCTTATTACAAACCTTGTTATAGGATAGCATCATTAATAAGCGTTCTGTTAGCAGGAGGCTGCCAGCAACCATGATCACCTGGGAGACCTGTAAAATTGCAATGCCACAGATTATCAGTCAACAGGCTATTTAAAGACAAGCTATTTATTACTGATGAACACTGCTAAATCATTGAAGGCATGTATCAAGACTCAAAACTCTCAAGCAGATTAAGCAAATAAAAGTGCAAAAAAAAATTATTTTATGAACTGACTTCTTTCATTATACGGTCAGTAATACATTTCAAGATATACTCACCTACACCCACATTCAGTTCTAACAAGCCAATTTCAAATCTCGACTTAATCTAGCATGCAGGTTTTCTGAGATGAGGTAGGAATCTCAAGGCCCTTGAGAAGACTTGGGTAAACAACATGGAGAGTGTGTACACTCAGCACAGTAAGTGGACATGGTACTGAACCCAGGACAGTGGAGTTGTGAGGCAACACGGCTGAACAGGATTTGTAAGTTCAATTTAAATTAATTTCTAATACATAAATATTAGATTTCTTATTTGTCAGTCCTCTCTAATAATAATAATAACAATAATTTTATTTATATAGTGCCTTACCCATGCTCATGCTCTCTGAATTCCTCTTTCTCAAATTATAGGTTTGCTGTGTGCTGCAGTGTGCATGATTGGCACTTACATTAGTTTAGTAGTCAAAAAAAATGTATTGCTGCAAGGGTCCGCTTACGCTCAGCCCTTCCACAACAACAGTAAAAACTCAGTATCTTTGAAATAAACAGCAATACACTTTACCACTGTGCCAAACAGCAGATTCTGTGTGAGAACATAAAATGAAGAGGGCCAAAATATTGGAGCAATTCTTCATCAGTGACTACAGTTTAGTCTTTATCCTCACTTATTTTGAATGTAGGAAGATATCTGCAGTTCCCATTAAAAAAAAATCCCAAAATTTTGATTAAACATGGAAAAATCACAAAAGTATTATCCGGGCATCAACACACATCTGATCTCCTACAGCTGTAATGAAAACAGAAAGCTTTATTATTACCATTAAAATTTAGACATTGCTGTAGACGGACATTGTGGGCCATTGAGCTTTTCTTTGCTTGAAACATCAAAAGTTTAAGCTTAGCAGATCAGTCTTTTTAAATGACTTAATCAGTTTATTGATCCACTATTGCTTTTAGACCGAATGATTATATTACTGATGCCAGTGTGCTGGCCAGACAGGTATTTGATTTTTTATGTTGTTGTCCATCCATCCATCCATTTTCCAACCCTCTGAATCCGAACACAGGGTCACGGGAGTCTGCTGGAGCCAATCCCAGCCAACACAGGGCGCGAGGCAGGGAACCAATCCCGGGCAGGGCGCCAACCCACCGTAGTTATGTTGTTGTTTGTTGTCTAAATGCTGGTGGGTAATTCATTGGCTAAGCAGCACAACTCCTGGTGTTTGAATAGTGTCAAATATAGTATATAAAATCCTAAGCCCAAAAGTGCAACGATTTTATGTCACATTTTTTGTCATGCTTTAAATTGGGCTTATTTTAAAACCTACATATATATGTTTGGTATCATTCTTTTCAGAATTTATCAAACTTTAATGCGATGTTGTTAGATTGTCAGATTCTTATTCCATTTTTAAATTATAAACTAAAAAATATCAAGGACACGTGTCCCGCGAGACGAGACTTTGTGCCAAAAGATTTAACCACACTCAGGGCCGGAAATAAAACACAAAGGGTAGGACAGCTGCTGTACAGGCTTTTAAATGTTTGAAGTGCCGTTTTGAGATGCAGGCACGCCAGCAGCAGCAGCAGAGAGCAAAGAGGAGGTAAAAAAAAAAAAAACTGCATCTGTTTCCCATTGTATCACCGTTTAAGAGGGGGTTTTGGAGGAGCGACCACGTCTCCTTGGGGTGCATTCAGCACTTATATATAAGTGACAAGCCACTGTGAGGTAAAAATACATAAAATAGCATTGCAATTTGTAATCCCTAAAACAAATAAATTAATTATAATGACGTCTTTTTAGAATAAAGTAGACTACCGGTGACTTCAAAGTGCATCGTTCAAATTTTGTAGACTTCAGTAAAAAAGAATTAAAGATGGAAAAAACAGAGTAAACAATCATAATAGATACAGACATGGGTCATACACTGCATGCATAGCTCCTTAAATCTTGTACCCAGAATAACAGGATTTCCCTTCAGTCAGCTGGCAGAAAGGTAATTCAAGTACAGTAATCCCTCCTCCATCGCGGGGGTTGCGTTCCAGAGCCACCCGCGAAATAGGAAAATCCGCGAAGTAGAAACCATATGTTTATATGGTTATTTTTAGAATGTCATGCTTGGGTCACAGATTTGCGCAGAAACACAGGAGGTTGTAGAGAGACAGGAACGTTATTCAAACACTGCAAACAAACATTTGTCTCTTTTTCAAAAGTTTAAACTGTGCTCCATGACAAGACAGAGATGACAGTTCAGTCTCACAATTAAAAGAATGCAAACATATCTTCCTTTTCAAAGGAGTGCAAAGCAAGCAGTCAAAAAAAAAAATCAATAGGGCTTTTTGGCTTTTAGTATGCGAAGCACCGCCGGTACAAAGCTGTTGAAGGCGGCAGCTCACACCCCCTCCGTCAGGAGCAGGGAGAGAGAGAGAGAGAGCCACAGAAAAACAAAGTCAAAAATCAATACGTGCCCTTTGAGCTTTTAAGTATGCGAAGCACCGTGCAGCATGTCCTTCAGGAAGCAGCTGCACACAGCCCCCCTGCTCACACCCCCCTACGTCAGCGCAAGAGAGAGAGAGAGAGTAAGTTGGGTAGCTTCTCAGCCATCTGCCAATAGCGTCCCTTGTATGAAATCAACTGGGCAAACCAGCTGAGGAAGCATGTACCAGAAATTAAAAGACCCATTGTCCGCAGAAACCCGCGAAGCAGCGAAAAATCCGCGATATATATTTAAATATGCTTACATATAAAATCCGCGATGGAGTGAAGCCGCGAAAGGCGAAGCGCGATATAGCGAGGGATCACTGTACACAGAAATTCTACATATGCATATTTAGAGATAAAATATATCAAAAAGCATTTTTAGCAGAGTTCGGGTTGGGTCTTTTTTTTCATCAACAACCTAATTTCAAGTTAATTTCTTCATACATTTGGTGTTGGAGTAGATTTTGTTTTGAAGAATTCAAAAACTCTTGCTGCTGACAAGATGTAGCTTTTCAGAATGGATACAAATTGTGTGTTTTTGGTATTTTGAGAGAAAAGCAGTAATACATGTTCACTAGGTAAGCAGTTAGTCAATTAATCAGTCTATCAGACTTTATCATGCTGCAATGGAACTGTTGCACCTTGTGTTTTGAGTATTATCTAAATATTATGGTTAACATCATGTAGTGGTTGTCAGAAGGGTACAGAAATACATTTTTTTTTTAAAAAGCAAAATATTAAAGGACATTTTTGTCTTTGTTCTATATATACAGTACATTTGAGAAACAAAACAAGTGTCGTCAATAAAAATGCTATCTTTTAAAGATTTTCAGATATTTACAGTATCACCAGGATCTAAATAAAAGTACAGCCCTTCTATGTAGTAGTATCATCTCACATCTAACACTTTAGGGCTGTGTTCATCATTACTTTGCACTAAAGTCCTCATTGCTACAGAAATTCCCTGCTTTTCCTCCTTTGGGGTACTAGATAGTAGTACCTAATAATTAATCCTTTTTTATTTTCTAACAATCCATCACTAAATTGATAATTTTAATAGGAAAACAAAATATATGAACATTTGGTTCTTGTCTAGAGTTAATAGGAAAGACATGAAAGCTTAATGAGAAATAACATTACCCTTAAGGGGAGAGACTTCATTCTAAATATTATGTATTTAGTATTACTTTTAACATTTTAGTAGATCAAGAATGTTATTTTATGCCTCCAAGAGTCACCTGTATTGCTCTGTCAGTCCTCATGGGCCAGAAGGAAGGGCTTCATCGTTAATTTAATGTGTGCAGAGGCATAGGTGCCTTGCCCTAAGCCCTTAAAGCAGGATGACATACAGAATAAGATTAATTTTTCACAATCTTACAAAACCTGGATATAAGTTTAATGAGATACTGATGGCATGATGATTTTTTTTTCTTTCCAACCGTATACTGTATTCTACCAGTCCCAACATACTTTTGTTTGTATTTGAGGGACATGAAGATGTAAAGTGCAACTGGTAGAGAAGTGAAGGTGTTGGGGTGGCAGCAAAACTGTCTATGCACATGTTACATGTAGAAGGCAATGACTTATGGAAAGAATTGTCAATAAGCGTTAAGTAACAGTTTGAATAGTGGAATAAGGATGTTAGGAAAAGTTAGTCATATCTGTATTGTCATATTAAAAGTCTATTTCTTTTTTTTATTTATTAGCAAACATATGCACTTTGTGGTCAAATTATACACATTATATGTCATTATGTTCTGTTTTTTTGTGGCTTTTATGTGAAATTGCTTTTATTTTAATCATGGCATGCGGTCAATGCAGAATGGTGGCTCCTTTGGATTTGATATGTTTTATGCGTGATTACTTTTATTCTTGGGTGGTTTAAGGCCAATTTATACAATATGCAGAGAATCTGGCTGCCGTACACTAATGCTGTTTCCATGTATTATTGGAAATGCAAGCCCCACACTGGGAATTTTCACAAGGATGCTATTACACGTGGTAGTTTTCTTAGCCGATTTAGCTGTGGTTACAATGTATTGCTGACATTTCACCTTATTTTGTTATATAATATTGAAATAATCATCTCAGCCAGAAATGGTATATTGATGTTGATTTGTTTTTTCGACTAATTCAATACATCTTTAAAATATTTAAATTGCTTTTTATTTTCATTAAAAAAAGAGATCTAATCGTTAGTTTATTTTTTATGTAAATTAAAACAGCAACTCAACAGCATCCTCAGATAAGCTTCTTAAATAGGACCTCAAATTCATGTAAAAGGATGAGGAGTTAGGGTGAGATGTCACAAATGATAACTTTGGAAATTCCTGTATCATGTGAATACACAATAAATGACACAACATTCATTTTATTTTCTAAATTGTTTGTCTACTCATTATATATATATTTTGTAAAATGAATTGCATTCCATCATTCCATTGTCATTAATAGTGCTTTTTGAATGAGACTTCTAACACACGAGACACTTCATCATTAGTGGAGGTTTTGCACAAATTCTCCTTGTCACAGCACACCGATTCTGAACAATTCTTACGGAGTCTCTGCATGAAGTTTTAGGCAAGAAGAAGAACATGACTAGGTACTTTGGTGTAAAAGTTGGTCCTCCATTCCAAACTGCATAATGAGGCCTGCAGTTATATGAAGGTAACCGGAGAAAGTTGAATCATTCAGATTAACTTTTAGTATTCTAAGTGGAGAAAAACTCCATAACATGCTAAGCTCAAATAGGAATGTAAAAGCCCTACTGGGAGAAACTTCCTGTCCCAAGGATAAACCTGACAAAATACAAGATTTGTAGACATTGTGAAATCAAACTAGTACGAAGATCCTATGTGTACACTGGGGCTCAACTGGTGTCCTTATCACCCTCACACTAGATTGTTGTTTTAAGTATATAATGTGCCACTCAAAACTTCTTACTGTGCCAGACGATCCATGCAGCAATGATTAACAATCCTTCCACCATTCACTATTTTTCATTTGTTCAGTATTAACTTACCCTTTCCATTGTCATTGGCAGACACCCTTTAGTGCTGCAACTTGTTGTAATGTTATGTCCAGCTCCATTTTTATTGTCTGCTATCTGATCTTCATGTTAAGTATTGATCTTGTTTTTAAAAAAGTCCATATCATGGAGCTGATACAGACTATGAACTCCTAAGAGAACATGGTGGCCAGATACTCGTACTAATGAATAGCATCACTAGGGAGTACTCCTAGTTTTTTCTCAGGGTGCACTGATTTTCCACCAACATTCCAAAGAGGTTAATGTCAGGTTAATTGCTGACTCTAAATTTTTGTAATGGAATTGTGGAGTGTGTATGTGTTGTTTCTGTTTTGCACTATGTTTTGGAAATATGCTACAGCCTCAAAACCCTATCATTGGATGATGCAGGTTCATAAATTGAATGCATTTATTATTAAATTTGCTACATTTTTAAATAAAAGCAGGCTAATGAATGAAACACTCTTATTTCAGCATTGTAAAACTTTAGTCTTTTCATTGAACCTGCTGGTTTTATTGCTACTTATAGAAGTCCTTACTTTCATCCTTTAGTTTTAGTTTCCATAAGTAAATTACGGGACATGTATATGCCACATTTATTTGGTTAATTATTTGTTTATTTATTTAGATTTAGAATTCATAATCTAATTTATTTCCTTTAGCTTTCATTCAGTGTTAATCCAGGCATATTTGATACTCAACTGGAATTTGTTCAAGCCTATTTTACACATTATTTCCTGTCGAGCATAGCGCGGCTTTAAAGTGTTTTATCCCTCACAGCCTCTTTCATATTTATTTTGTTTCACTGAACATGCTCCCGCACAGCTTATTTTGTTGTTCTGCACTCTGTGTTTATGCTAATGCCAATTCTGCAGAATAAGACGGGAGATTTAGGTTGAATTTAAAATGTATTATTTTTGTATACTTAACACTTTTGATCACTAGCGCCTTTATGTTTTTTCTTAATCCTTCTATATAAAGATAATCAGAAACAGTAGGATCAAATGCAAGTCCTGAAAAACGGAATTTCTAGTCTCTAAGCAACAAGGCTTCCTGTAAAATTTTGAGCCACTGCATCTGACAGTGCTGAAGTTGTTATGCTTGAACTGATCAGAAATCTGCAAAAATGGAAAAACATGTCAGTAAAAAAGACACAATAGAAACCGAGGAGAGGGTCATTTTGTTGAGGAATGCAAATTAAATGAATATGAATGTCATATTTTATGAGCATTCTTTCTGTTCTTTCCATTGGTGATGTGCTTCAGTTCTTTTATCATGCAACAATTTCTGATTTTAATTTTCTCCAAGGAGAAATCAATTTATTGTACATAATATCTATTACAAATCCTAATTAAATGAATCTTTACATTTGCTACATTGTTTGGTTTTCCACTTTTTTTCCACTGTCAGACAAATTTCACCACAAAACTATTGAATAACTTGTAAAGAAGAGGTGAGTTGTCATACAGGTTGCTCTTTGTGGGTGGGACACCTCAAATGTGGACATTGATTAGAAATGGAACCCTTGAAACAAAGTCAAAACCCAGTAGACATCCCCTGATAGGTGGTGGCACTTTGCTGAGCATGAGTCCATTTCTTTGGCTGTGTTAATGCAGTGATAGGAGCTTCCTTGTTGGCTTCTGGAATATACCAAAACTAATAAGATTCTGTTGTAGTATTGTGGCTTAAAACCTTTTAAGTGCTGTATGGAATGTGTGGACACTGCTTCTTGATTAGAGTGGCTGCCCACTTTTTTAAAATGAAAAAATGAGGTGTATGTTTCCACTAGAGAATGATATCACTCCTTGGCTTCTTGCGAAAGCCTCAGCTGGAGTGCTGGAGTGGAGGCTTTACTCAACTGATGACCCTGAAATCCAGAATAAGTAATGTAGATTACATTCTAACTGTGGACAGTGTACCAGCTTTTTGCCTTTCTGCAGATATTTGTGACATCATGGGGTTTTCCAATCCTGTCTCAAGTAGTTTTTGAATTTGGAGTAACTTGCATCTGTTCTTTAAATGGTGCTCTGGGAATACGGCATACAAACGCCACTGCATCCTTTCATTGCGTTTTGTTGTGGAGTGAGGTTGATATCAAGCAGAACTGGATGTGCCTATAAATCTCTCAAGAGGAACTGCTAAAGTAAATAAATATACCACTCTGAAACTGTTGCCAAATGAGTTTCAAAAATTTACTGTAAAGACTGGGTGTTAACTAACACTTCTCTAGACAGTATTTGGTCTCTAGATAGATAGATAGATAGATAGATAGATAGATAGATAGATAGATAGATACTTTATTAATCCCAATGGGAAATTCACATACTCCAGCAGCACCTTACTGATACAAAAAACAATATTAAATTAAAGATTGATAATAATGCAGGTAAAAACAGACAATAACTTTGTATAATGTTAAATGTTAACATTTACCACCCCCCCCAGGTGGAATTGAAAAGTCGCATAGTTTGGGGGAGGAACGATCTCCTCAATCTGTCAGTGGAGCAGGACAGTGACAGCAGTCTGTCGCTGAAGCTGCTCTTCTGTCTGGAGATGATACTATTTAGTGGATGCAGTGGATTCTCCATAATTGATAGGAGCCTGCTGAGCGCCCTTGGCTCTGCCGCAGATGTTAAACTGTCCAGCTCCATGCCAACAATAGAGCCTGCCTTCCTCACCAGTTTGTCCAGGCGTGAAGCGTCTTTCTTCTTAATGCCGCCTCCCCAGCACACCACCGCGTAGAAGAGGGCGCTCACCACAACCATCTGATAGAACATCTGCAGCATCTTATTGCAGATGTTGAAGGACGCCAGCCTTCTAAGGAAGTATAGTTGGCTCTGTCCTTTCTTGCACAGAGTATCAGTATTGGCAGTCCAGTCTAATTTATCATCCAGCTGCACTCCCAGGTATTTATAGGTCTGCACCATCTGCACACAGTCACCTTTGATGATCATGGGGTCCATGAGGGGTCTGGGCCTCCTAAAATCCACCACCAGCTCCTTGGTTTTGCTGGTGTTCAGTTGTAGGTGGTTTGAGTCGCACCATTTAACAAAGTCATTGATTAGGTCCCTATACTCCTCCTCCAGCCCACTCCTGATGCAGCCCACGATAGCAGTGTCATCAGCGAACTTTTGCACGTGGCAGGACTCCGAGTTGTATTGGAAGTCCGGTGTATATAGGCTGAACAGGACCGGAGAAAGTACAGTCCCCTGTGGCACTCCTGTGTTGCTGACCACAATGTCAGACGTGCAGTTCCCGAGACGCACATACTGAGGTCTGTCTTTAAGATAGTCCACGATCCATGCCACCAGGTATGAATCTACTCCCATCTCTGTCAGCTTGTCCCTAAGGAGCAGAGATTGGATTGTGTTGAAGGCGCTAGAGAAGTCTAGAAACATAATTCTTACAGCACCACTTCCTCTGTCCAAGTGGGAGAGGGATCGGTGTAGCATATAGATGATGGCATCCTCCGCTCCCACCTTCTCCTGATATACAAACTGCAGAGGGTCAAGGGCGTGTTGAACCTGTGGCCTAAGGTGGTGAAGCAGCAGCCTCTCCATGGTCTTCATCACATGTGATGTCAGAGCAACAGGCCGGAAGTCATTCAGCTCACTAGGACATGATACCTTTGGGACTGGGGTGATGCAAGATGTTTTCCAAAGCCTCGGGACTCTACCCTGTTCCAGGCTCAGGTTGAAGATGCGCTGTAGAGGACCCCCCAGCTCTGATGCACAGACCTTCAGCAGTCGTGGCGATACTCCATCTGGACCCGCTGCTTTGCTGGCATGAAGTCTCCTCAGCTCTCTGCTCACCTGCGCTGTTGTAATTATGGGTGGGGATGTCCCTCCTATGCTGGTATCAGCAGAAGGATGTGTGGAGGGTGCAGTACTCTGAGGTGAGAGTGAGAGTGGGTTAGGGTGGTTGAACCTGTTGAAGAAGTTGTTCATTTGGTTTGCTCTCTTCACGTCTCTCTTGATGGTGGTACCCCACTTCGAGCTGCAGCCAGTGATGATCTTCATCCCATCCCACACTTCCTTCATGCTGTTATTCTGCAACTTCTGCTCTAGCTTTGTCCTGTACTGCTCCTTTGCCACCCTGAGCTGGATTCGGAGTTCCTTCTGCATGCGCTTGAGCTCATGCTGATCACCGCTTTTAAAAGCCCTTTTCTTCTGGTTCAAAAGGCCCTTGATGTCACTTGTAATCCATGGCTTGTTGTTAGCATAGCCGCGTACAGTTCTTACTGGAACTACAATGTCCATACAGAAGTTGATGTAGTCAGTAGTGCAGTCAACAACCTCCTCAATGTTCTCACTATGTGATCCCTGCAGGATATCCCAGTCTGTAGTTCCAAAGCATTCTCTAAGAGCCTTCTCTGCCTCAGGGGACCACTTCTTGAATGAGCGTGTAGTTGTAGGTAGGACCTTCACTCTTGGTTTGTAGTGAGGCTGAAGCAGAACCAGGTTATGATCTGCTTTCCCAAGAGCAGGCAGCGGGGTGGCGCTGTATGTGTCTTTAACGTTTGCATACAGTAAATCAATAGTCTTATTTCCCCGGGTGTTACAGTCCACATACTGGGAGAAGGCAGGTAATTTTTTGTCTGGCGTCACATGGTTAAAGTCTCCAGCGATTAGCACAAGTGCCTCAGGGTGCTGCGTTTGTAACTTAGCAACAGCAGAATGGATGATGTCACTCGCTGTCTCCACGTCTGCCCGAGGAGGGATGTAAACGATAACCACAATGACGTGTCCAAACTCTCTGGGCAAGTAATAGGGAAGCAAACTTACGGCCAACCGTTCGATGTCCCTGCAGCAAGTGGAGACTTTGACATTAACATGTCCAGAGTTATACCACTGTGTATTAACATAGAGAACGAGTCCTCCTCCTTTGTGCTTCCCGCAGGTACTTGCATCTCTGTCCGCTCTAACTGTGCTAAACCCAGGTAGCTCCACGTTAGCATCTGGGATGGTGGTAGTTAGCCACGTTTTGCAAAAGCACAACAAACTGCATTCTCTGTAGGTTCTGACATTTTTCACCAGCGCAGCCAATTTGTCGATCTTATTTGAGATTGAGTTCACATTTCCCAGAATCACAGAAGGCACCGAGGGCTTAAAACGCCACTTTCTCTAGGTATTTTCTTTTATAAATTATTATGCATGTATTTATAATATTAGTCAGTCCTACAAGATTTGTGTGAAACTAATAAATGTAAATTAATTTTTGTTATTTATAAAATAGTCAGTCAGTCAGTCAGTCAGTCAGTCATTTTACATAAATTATGTTAATTGCATTCTTAAGAAAAAGTGTCAATTAAAAATTGATGAGAAATACAAAACACTATCTGTAAACAAAAATGTTTGTGTTATTTTTTGAGTTATGTTGCACATGTGTAATAAGAAAGAATTACTTATTATACCTAAAATAACTCATCTAGCAATTCTTATTATAAAGTGCAGTATGTACTGCACATGTTTCCATTTATTATGGAATTTAAATTGAGATCGTATAACGTGTGGCTTTAGCCCATAACAGTTCCATTGCCTCAGTCAGTCTTAAAGTACAAGACATATCACAGGAAAAAAACACAATTTCATTTAGAGTGGAAAATATTAAAATACTAGGGGACTTTGCCCCTGCTCGCTTCACTCGCCAACCAACCCCCCTGGCCTGTGCTACGCACCAGCCACTTCGCGTCTCTGCCACTCGTGTTTGTGGATTTTACTTTCACCAAACATCAAATCCTTTAATTCTCACGGATACACCTCTTCATTGGGAAGAAACACTATTTTTCCCTGATGGCAACATAAATTAGATGATCTACAAGTCTCCGACTTAAAGTTTAAATCTGAACAATATATTCGATCTCTTTTTGCTGTTCCGTTATTTCACCGAGTAATCATTTACGTTTGTTTACGTTAATGCGATCTTTACTATCATTTTTTTGAGACTTTTGAATTTTAGTACTTTCATTATCTCTAACCTGCTCTGCATGTGTATGGTGACAACGTTTTTAAACCTCTTTACGATGTTCTACTTTGTCATCTACTCTATATCTTTTATTTCTGGCCCCGGGAGTGGTTAAATCTCTTGACACAAAGTCTCATCTCATGAAAGTATCTCTCTGAAAAAGTTGCATCTTGTCCTAGGATTTTTTTTATTATAATAGAGAGAATACCGCTACCAGTTTGAATTTTTTTAACCAGATGCATATGACATAAGATTAATAGCTAGCATTAAATAGTGTATTCTACATAATGTCAACATTAAAACTAGGATTCCAGTTAATCCATATATGCTATGAAGACTGACATTCAAGAGAAGAACTTCAGATCTTGAAAATGGGCTTCTAACTTGTTACATGAACACAGGATTATCATGGCAATGGCAGGATAATAAATCCAGGGAATGTCCTGACATGCTATTGGAAGAGAGGAGAACTGCTAAAAATCAAGACAAACTGTGTGGAAAGTGAACACACAGAGTACAAGTCATCCAATTTGCCTAACGGCTTGTAAAAATTAGAGAAGCTTATCATAACTTTAAATCTTTTGCTGCCTGTTCTTAGTAGAATAGTGCCCAAAAGACTACTTATGCCTTAGCTTATGACCATTTATATCACATTTCTATTCATTAAACTGGAACTGTCTTTATAACTAACGTGATGCTGTTTTTGTTCAATGAGAATAATGTTGTGTCTGCATTGTTAGCAAACTCTGAAATACCCCATGAAATCAGCACAAGCACTAATGGCTATCAAGTGTCTTGCCCCACCCAGCCTATGAGGAACTTGCAGACAGCTGCTTTCCCAACAGCATGTTATAGCGACTCAGTTTGAGACATTAAGAAATTTCATTAAAGAGGATCAGCAGATGAAATGTACTTCAAAAATCAAGCTGAAATCATAACCAAAAGCCTAACCAATCTATCATCTAGAGGTGAAATGTTAACCAAAAATCAACGTCCTAAATACCATCACCAAGTTCATTAACCAGGAAAAAAAATTATTGCAAGAAACACACACCTACAACCTTGTTAATCAATCTCGTATACCAGGAGGTGCATGGAGCTAATCTTTATACTCTTGAACTCTAATGACACATGCAATGTGCAGACCCTGGAAGTCACCCATAGCAACACCATAGCAGCTCTTACAACAACAGCTAAATAAAAACTTAAATACCAAATCGTAATGCCTGTGAAGACTTATTCTTTAGCTGACTAATTAATAACTTTTAAAATGTATTTAAATTAAATGTATTATTATTTATCCAGGAATTCCACACAATTTAGATTTTATAATTTTGAATGGACCAAAAGGTTAATTAGAGGGTCCCAGATCCCCAAGACCTCTTATATCTTGTACCTTAATTTTTAGATTTTGCCTTTCATATCAGAAAGGTTCCAATTTTTGTCAAATTGACTGATAAGTCATCATTTATTGTTTGGTGTTGTATGCAAGTATTCTATGCAATTGCTAGCCCTTTTCAGAATTAAATTATAGTATTAGTTATAGCAAAGCTTACCTGCTTTGCTGAGAAGAAACATAATAATGAGCTTATAAAATAGCAATCTGCATGTATTCAGCATATGTTGTTCTTTAGCATATGAACAATAACATGTAACCTAAGTGACCATCCCATGCCAGGCAGGAATTTGCTCTGAAACACCCAGGGAGTAAAACAACTGTGCAAAATCAAATTAAGATATATTAAAAACGCTAACAAGAGTTTGAATTTCCAATCTGGGATTATCATATAATTAGCCCATTAGTAGTTAAGGAAGAATGATGAACCTTTAGTGCATAATTATCCTAATGTCATAATTTTACTAATCACTATGTATTGGCCAATATTTAAATTATTCCCATTGTAGAAGCAAGTTAAATATATCTGTCCTGAAGAAAAAATTAATAATGCTGATTGCAAAATAATAAGAATTCAACTAACTTCTCATTTTCAAAGCACTCCTTTGAGAGAAAATCTGTTGACTGACATATTGGATAGTTTCCACTTGAACATGTGTTTTTGCTTTAAGAAGGTAAAATCATTTTAGCAGTTTGCTGTTTTTTCTTCAGCTGTCTAGTTGTCAGGACTTTTGATCTGTGAGGCTCCAACTTTTTCTTTTTTTAAAAAACTGAAGTATCCAAAATGCTCACTGACACTGCCATAGGCAGACCCCCTGAGGATTGGCTCTAGCTGTAGCACAGGCAAAATGGATACAATACAAAGCTCCAGAATCAGATATTACAAGTCCCAGAATTGAGCTGCAAAATACTGAGTTGACAGAGAAAAGAGAGAGTGAGAGAGAGAGAGCTGCTTCACCATCAGCTGGCGGTTCATTGAGGCTAAGTTATTGAACCTAGTGGAGCCTTTACCTCACGATTAAAAGCACATTCTGGAAAAAAGGAATATACAGTTTGTTTGGTAGGCAGGGTCTGTACAGGTCACATTAACTGGAAAACTCAAAACCTTAAAATAGCATAACCTTTATTAACTCACCCAGTAACTGGTTTTTGGTATATATTGTTGGCAGATCAATAGTTGCAGTGATCCATGATCTTTGTGGAGTGAAAAATCATATTAAATCGTTTCACTGTGGAGTTAAATGTAAATTTTCAGGGTATGTTTCTGGCATGTATACATATTTAAAAAACAAAACAATATATATATATATATATATATATATATATATATATATATATATATATATATATATATATACAGTATATACCAGCCAACCACCACAAGGTTTAACAAAATTACCTTTATAACAAGCTATTTTTCACTTTTGTAAAATTTATTAAACAATAAAAAGAGGAAAAAATGGTTGAATAAATCAACAATCTGATAATTAACTAACCCACTAACAAAATGAATAATTCACTCACAGTAGCATGGTTATCACACAATTACTATTCTTCAATAGAATGTGTTATATACCAATGCACTCATACATCTAAATAGAAAATACTCTTGTCTTGAACATTTTTTTCATTATTCAGGTGTAATATTTTTCAGTAATTTGTGACACTTACATTTGTTATTGATTGTTACTATTATAATAACTCCATAGAAGTCATCCGGGAGGGGCTCAGAGTAGAGCTGCTGCTCCTCCGCATCGAGAGGAGTCAGATGAGGTGGCTCGGGCATCTGATCAGGATGCCTCCTGGACGCCTCCCTGGTGAGGTGTTCCGGGCACGCCCAACCGGGAGGAGGCCCCGGGGAAGACCCAGGACACGCTGGAGGGACTATGTCTCCCGGCTGGCCTGGGAACGCCTTGGGATTCTCCCGGAAGAGCTAGAAGAAGTGGCCGGGGAGAGGGAAGTCTGGGCATCTCTGCTCAAGCTGCTGCCCCCGCGACCCGACCTCGGATAAGCGGGAGACAATGGATGGATGGATGGATAATAACTCCATAGACATTAAGAGCACTGTGACTTGGAAAATTCTCAGTGTGTTGTGTTATTTAAAATCTTTATTGGACTAGAGTGATAACCTAAAAAAGGAAATAAATGCAAGTAGTAAGACCCCAACATAACATAGACCTGATATTTTTAAATAAATGATTCAGTTCTGTTTATCAGTGGCCTACACAGTATTTTAATTGGAAGAAGACGAATACTAAATTGAATCATAAAGATTTTTTTGGTCTGTTCCTTTTGGCTGAGCATTGTCAGTAAATAACACGTAAGAAAATGTACGTATGGCATAAAATTCAGGCATGTTCTGGGACTTAGTTAACTGATTTGAATTTAAATTTTTTTAGTTACTTCATCAAAGGGTCAGTTGCCATATTTTTTGTTTATTAATCATTTTTGAAGAAATGCGTTGTATTCAAAAATACAGTGATAATAGAATATAATTGCATACATTAATAGATTACATTTTATTACATGCTTGTTAACAGTACTTTACAATCTCATGTAGCCCAAATGGACTTGTGGTAGCCTAATAGCTTTCATAGAGAGCAGGTTCCATTTCAAGCAATGTAAAAATGTCATCTGCTAATGTCCTATTGTTACTTGGTTGATTTCGGATAGTCTGTAGCTAATTGTAGTTAAAATTTAACATTTTTGAAAAACATACCCAATTTTGAGTTAAAATCTCTGCTTAAGACTCAAGGTCAAATTTTTCGTTGTTTTTGTCCATAATGGAGAGCAGATCTAGAGCTTTACCAAAAAGTGGTAATGTTACAGAGCTATGTACTCATTAGATAATTCATCAGTAAGGTTGTTTTTAGTGTAACCTACTGTAAATACTGAGAATATACTGTATTTATTTCAGCTATCCTTACAAAGCAACACTTACATAATTCTTGCCCTCTTACTTTAGTTTTTAGCTAAGATTTTTTCTTAGAAAGTATATAAGAATATACATATTAAAGTGAACTCTCTCAAGGTAAATTTGAAACAGTAATCTAATCCGTAATAGATGTCACACAGAATGTTTCTCAGTTATTAGATGGACAAGTTCTCAAATTTCCCATTGTTCTGTTCAAATGTGGATTTTAAAATTGCAATAATTTGTATAGTGCACTCCAAATATCCCAGTAAAAATTAAGCTTTTCCAACAACATTCCTTGAAGAATAAGTGTGGCAAATTTCAACAAAATCAATCCACTGGGAGCCAAGTTGGCTCATGGGACAGACAGAGAGACAGGCATCCAGTCAACTATGGCAACTGCAGTAGGTGTTTCTTGCTTTGAATGGGAGCTCATGTAAGTGGCGCACTAGCAGAGCAAACTGGGAAGCTACTGTATGCTTAGGCCCTCACTCATGTTTTGTGTGATTAGAGCTGTTTATTATACATTCTTGTTTATCATGTCCAGAGAAAGTCGTGACGTGTTGAATGTTGGTTAGATATGCATGAAAGAACTTCACTTTTCTCTCTAAATGTGAGAGTACTACTACTGTTACTATTACTAATGCACATAATCTTATAGGGATCTTGTGAGATATTTTTGTTTCAGGATAGCCCAATAAATTTTCCCATATATTAAAAAGAAGACTTATGTCAGAGGACATGGATTTTTAAGAGATGCATAACTAGCTAACAAACACTTTTTGTAATTTTAGGACAAATATACATTTAATTAAAGTAATTTAATCCAAAAAATATACACTATTAGGACCAAGCCATTGTAAAAAAAAGGAAAAAAAAACATTTTTAGGAGTCACCTTAATTGGTTCATTCTGCAGCGCAGAGATGCACATCATGGAGGAAAATCTTAACAGCGTTTGGAGCTGGGCTTACAAAAGGAGTGAAATGGTGGCTTTATAGTCTAGTCCACAAGGGTTGGTTCATTTTCCTGAACCTATTGCATTTTACAGGAAGCTCAAACTTTTCAATACTATGCTAGCTCAAAACACACCTGTGCACACCTCAAAACAAAATTACCAAGAATAATATGGAAAACATAAACAAGTAGCAAACTGCAAATAAGAATGAAAAACATCTCATTATATACAGTATATCCATCCATCCATTTTCCAACCCGCTATATCCTAACTACAGGGTCACGGGGGTTTGCTGGAGCCAATACCAGCCAATACAGGGCACAAGGCAGGAAACAAACCCCGGGCAGGGCGCCAGCCCACCGCAGGGCACACACACACACACCAAGCACACACTAGGGACAATTTAGGATCACCAATGCACCTAACCTGCATGTCTTTGGACTGTGGGAGGAAACTGAAGCACCCGAAGGAAACCCACGTAGACATGGGGAGAACATGCAAACTCCACGCAGGGAGGACCTGGGAAGCGAACCCAGGTCTCCTAACTGCGAGGCAGCAGCGCTACCCACTGCACCACCATGCCACCTCATTATATATATATCCCAGCGGGAAACCGAGGCACCACTCCAACCCAGAGGGGCGGCCATCTAGCATCCAGGGTGAGGTATTGCACAGTCCATGGCTGCTCCTCCTGAACATATAGCGAAGGGGTGTCCCAGCCGTCCACCACAATATATATATATATATATATATATATATATATATATATATATATATATATATATATATATATATATATATATAAATAAAGAGGTGAGAAATAGAGGAGCAATATAGAAGCAGCAAGATATCAAAGAGTTTTGCAAATTTCTGTTTCCTCTGCATAAGTACCATACATAACCTATTTCGTTACCATTTTACTTAACTGCTTCTTTGTGTGCTAAAATGGATTCTTTATTATCATAGACGTTGTGCTGAATGTGGTGGCTGAAGTGGAGGGCAAACCTCAGAATTCATTCAATTTTTGGACATTTTGAAATGACATAGAATAATAAACCTAGGTACTTGTTTGCCAAAACTATTTACCTAGTCAATGGCTTATACTGTATATGTTATCACATAAGTATAATTGATTATCCACATTATTGCGAGAGTGACTTACATAAAACCATTTGGACAATTTGAATGTTTAATATGTTAAATATAATCAAAACTGGTAATCATGAAAGCTGGAAAGACAAGTGATAAAAAAGTTCAAAATGGCAATATAAAACAACAAATTTCTTGTGGTGGTGGTGGATGTTGTGATGAAGAGCAATAGACTAGGGTGTTTTGGGCCAGTTGACTGAAAGGCAGAAGATGCCTGGTTGAAGAAGAAGGAGGTGAAGGGGATACAGGCTAAACAGAAGCCAAACAAGATGTAATTGGAGATGGTATCAGAGAATATGAAAAGAACCAGTCTCGGTCCAGAGTAGGCCCAGGGCCATGGAGTGTAATGGACCGGTGAGAATTACTAAACCCGGAAATAGCCAGTGATATTCTGATGATGATGAATTTTGATGAGATAGAATTGAGAAACTACAGAAAGTTAGGCTTATGTGGAAAACTGTTTGGTCAGTTGTGCTGGGAAAATTAACTTTGTTTCAATGATTTGTTCATACATATTTTCAAGCCAGCAATATCTGGCATAGTGTGTGTGTCTGAAAGTGGCCATAGCAAATTCTGGAATCATCTGCTATATTACCCACAAACTTGGTGACTATTGCAGTTTTACAGGTGTATATATAAGAAACTAAAAACCAGCAAAAGTAAACAAATGGAAGGCAAACATTGATTAATGCATGTTGGAGTTTAGAATGAAGCAATAATAGTAATATAGTGAATCACTAGAAGTCGGTTTGTGACTGCATCAGAGTAGCCTGGTATAAACATTGTAATATAATGTGATTAGATGGTGAAAGAAAGAAAGGGATGTTATTTCTATTATGTTTTCAGAGCAGCAGAAAAATACACATTAGGGAAAATATGGGAAGAATGAAATATCGCATCTACTCTTAAAAGGGGTTAATTGAAGTTTACAGCACATAAGTCTTTCTTATGAAAGCACTGATTTATTTATCAATGTGTATGCTGCAAGAATAACCCTTACTTTCTTATCCCATAAAAAGCTGGGCCTTTGAAGGACATTAGAGAAGGTTTGTATTCATTATGTTGCCTTTCCCTAGTGTGCATTGCCTCTTCTGTAGAAGTAACTATGGTAGTAGTTGAATTCATTCAATGTCATGGTGGTGAAAGGCTAAATTTAATCACGCGCACTAGTAAAATACACAGTTACATCAGTGACTCTTGTCTTTTAATTTAGTGTTAGTATTGCAAATCAGGGTGACCCAGATTCACATCCCACCTAGGGCTCAGATCATGCAAACCATTATATTGGTTTGATGGAAGTCAATTCTGCCTGGCTACACTAGGGACCTTTACAAGGTTAAAATAAAATCTTCACTGATACCATTTGTCTCAATGAAGGAAACAGTCTAAATATATTTTACTAACGACAGTAATGCATTTTCAAATTATACTCACCTCCTGTGTTTCTGACAAGATGACTTATGTTAAAATAGTGGTGCAGTGTGAATTTTATTTCCCTGAATAGGCAAACATATACAATTCTAGAAAAAATGTGAAGGATATCTTTATTCTTACTGTTAAGAATGAAACTTTAAAATGTACAAGGTATTATTTTTATGCAGCCACCTGATGAGTTTTGTATTATGTACTTAGTGTCCTACCCAGGGCATACATTCCTAAACATGCAATATATTCATTTTACAAGTTATGAAGACACCTATTTTTACAAAGTGTTTGTAAAGTGCTGTCTATAGCATTTCAGAGTTTAAACTTGCAACCTTGTCATTCTGCATTTATCTCTTGAATGCTGAAATACGTGTCTTTCTTTAATTTTCCCATTTTTATGTAGTCCTTTCTTTTCCCTAATAAAAATATTCAAAGTGAACATTTGCCTATAACTAGCAGCATGGCTTTGACCAGATATATTTGAAGGAAGGAATCAATTTCAATAAAGGAGAGCATATAATTACATTTCTGTTGGTGCTTTTTAAAGTTTGACAGTTTTTAACCCCTGAAAACCTGAGTCTAAGAATGAATAGTTGAAAAGAACAGAGAGAACAATAAGTAGTTTTTACCTAAGTGGTAGGCTGATATATTCATTTTTATTATGAAAAATTATGGTGTTTTTTTCACACACACACACATACTTAAATTATTAATCTACAAACATTTCCAAAAAAAAGAAAATGAAAATGAAAAATGAATTTGCATTTTTTCTTACTATATGGAGGAACTGCAACTGAGGCTCAATAATCACATAGGGCATACAGTTTGGCCCAAAGGAATGTCCTGCCTAGCCGCAGCAGTTCAGTTGCTCCGTATCTTGCCTCATTCCTGCACTGACCAGTCCCATTATTTTAAGTGTTCCTTTTCACGTTCCTTGTAGTCCCAAAACAACTGCCAAATGTTGACTCTCTCCATTTGAAAACCTGGTATTATAACTTACATGGGTTCTCAGGGTTCCTATCATTTTATCATTTTTGCTACCACACCAAACAGTTTTTGTTGTTATTTCTCAAATATATTACATTTTTTTGGAAATTCCTTGCTTCCTAGTACTTTCTTTTTTCTGACACCTTACAGTAAGCATTTTTTTTGTTCGAATTATCTGTGTTTCTTGTATTTGGCTTGTGAAAGGGTAATGATTTGGATTTGAGGAGTTGAATATGCTTTCTTTGGTTTGTCTTGTTAATGCATACATTTTTTGAATCTTTTCTGCTGTTGTTCTTGGTTTGCCATTTTTTAAACCTATTGTGTAAATATGTTTTTTATCTGTAAAGTATCATTGTTTTTGTTGATAAGGCCTCCTGTGGGATAACAGCAAATATGCCATTAGAAGACTAGAGAGATAACCCTGAAAGTGCCAGGAGGTGGTAATGTGTTTACTCAGAAGGGGGATTTAAACTCCAATCAAGACATAAACAAAGTGAATTTATAGTTGGGAGGTGAATTTGGGATAAGGCCTGTAGGGGAGATGGGGAGCTGAATAGTTTCACTGTGCTTCAGAGGAGAGCAAACCACCTCACCATATAGACAGAGTTCAGCATCTTCATGTATAGACATAGAATATCAGCACGGTTGTTATTCTCCTTTAATTTAATCTATTGTGTTAGATTTTTCCAGTGCTTAGCCTTCGTATATGATTATACAATAAATGCAGTACTTCATTTTTATGCACTGTTTCCCTTCCTTGGAATTTAGTCCGGAGGTTTTGGTGTTTGTAGCTATTATATTTGTAAATATGTAAAAAAAATGTAAATAAAAGATTAAGATGTGTTTGAGAATGTCATATGATGTAAATACTCCGTATAAAGGTATTTATATGAATCGGTGTTTGTTACAGAGGTTTATTCCCACCACTCAAAAAAAAAACAATTCTTGTCTTATTTTACAAAAGTATTTCATTATTTCACAAACATATTATCTGCTGCTGCTAGTAAAATATTGTGCTCACGTGTGTGCTTCGGTAGTCCGGTGACAGCTATTTGAGAGAAGAGTTTAGCACGTGTGTAACTTGCAATCAAGTGACAAAAACTGAACCAAAGTTATAGATGCACATTTAGTTTTAATCAGTTTAAAGTTGAATACATTTAGTAAAGACGTTTTAACATACAGTAGGTAGAGAGGTAGTGCAGAGCTAGCATTCTTTTCTCCCAGCCACACGGTCTGCATAGTGTTTGAGTTTTGTGGATTGACTGGTATCAGTGAGTGTGATTAACTAAATATGATTACTTGTTTTAGCCCAGAAAACTGTAAATATGTCAGCAATACTTAATGAATTAACAAGATATATTTAATCCTTCATGTGCTGTGAAGTAAATAACATACGTCCCCTACCCAAGCCCCCAAATTTTCACATTATGAACACTGGCCACAGCTCCATCAGATCACACTGTTTTCAAAATATCAATAGAAAATAACTGGATTAAAATTAAATAGATACTTTATAAGTTTCTGTTAGTGAATTGCACGCAACATTTTCTAATTGGCTGAGGGACTGAGCCTTGCAGAGGTCTGGCTGACATGTACCATGTTTGCCTCTTGCCTTACACCCAGTGGTACTGTGGTGATCGCTGGCTCCCTGTGATCCTAAACTGGGCAGATTAAATTTACTATTCTGCATATGCAGGTCTAAATGCATACCTATAACTTTGTTTCTGTTCTTGTTAACTTATTGCCTGCTATGCATGTGCTTAAACTCTTCCTTGCTAGCTGTCATTATATGACCAGAACATGTGCAGCTATGATGTTATAGACCACAGCAGGCAATGTAATGTTTTTGAAATTTGTTTGAGTGGGTCTAGAAATCACAACTCTGAACTGAACACTTTCAATAACATTATTTATAGTTACTGCTGCATCCACTAAAGAAAAGTCTTTACTTAGAATATTGCATTTGTTTTGCTTATTTAAGAAAACTTAGGCTGGCGCTTATACAAAGAAAACTTGCCCAGAAAGTGTTGCAAAGTCATTAAGCTCTCATGCCCACAAAATGTGCTTCTGGTAAATATGAATACTCCTCGATGTTTATTCATCTGTCTGACATGCTAAGTGTCATTGTGAATTGTTTTACACCATCATGCTCTATGGAGTGCAAAATATACTAGAACTATTGCTGATGCTACTTCAATGACAAACACATATTCAGATAAAACACTGTGTATTTCTGATTTTACAGTACAGTTTTACAGTTCCTTTGTTATAAAGCTTCACATGGGTAGTTGGAGAAATTAAGATGTTTAGGGCAACATTTTTTTTAAACAGCCACCACTGTTTAATGTAAGCGCACTGAAGGAAAACAGACGTACATGCTTTGTTTTTGTTGAGATGCTAGCAAAGATAAAATCAGCTGTCAACCAAGTACTCAGCATTTCAGAACGCATAGAGTGTTCAGCAGTAGCCTTTAGATAGTGTGAGATGTGAGCAAAATTATTCCACATATTGGATGAAACAATAATATTTGGAGGAAAGCATGGAAATTCACAATTGGGATGGGAAGAACTACAGAGATAGAGAGAGGTTAGAAATCATAATCCTATATCCATCTATTCACCAAGCATACTTAATCTAATATATATTTTAGATAGAGCCCATCCTGGCAACATCAGGTGTAATGCAGGACCCAGTCCTGGACAGAATATTTCTTCATTGCATAGAGACACATCAACACTCACTCACTGAACCAATGTAGAGTCACCAGTTAACCTAACACATTGGTTTAAGGAAGAACTCAAGTACTGTTGTATAAAAACCCCAAACCAATATGCCAAGAAATTACTGACTCCACACACAACAACCAGGCTGGGATTTGAATCCAGTATGATGGATATGTGAGGGAGCAAGGCTAACTACTGTGCCACCATGCTGCTTATGAAGCAACCTGTAATAAATCAAGCAATCTGTAAACTACTTTACAGTGTTAAAATGCAATTTAATTATGCAAGTACTTCAAAGTGTGCATCACATTGCTGTTGACTGAGTTTTTGGAAAGTCAGTATACTTCCACTTTTTCTGTATGTGCCTTTTCGAAGTAGGATGTGTCAGTGAATCGGAGCATTATATCATAAAGAATCAAAAGCATCAAAATGCTCTTTAGATACCTTTAGACTACTTTAGTTTGGATTGCCTGACTGATTTAAAATATTTCCCTTGCATTCTGGAGCACTACATGACTTGTGTGATATGAATGTTGGATTTGTCACTGCTATCTTAAACTCAGGGCATGTCATATCAGTTATCCTGCATCAGCATCATTCTCTTCAAAAATAAAAAAAGGATTTTTATTTGCTACATTATATCTTTTCAATTGAACATTTTTTGCACTGGAACTTACTGTATATTATTTATACTGTAGTCCTGAGAAGTATTACAGCTTAAATGAAATATTCTGCAGGGACGTTAACGGCCTGATCAACATTGTAATGTATATATATAGTCTTACTCTGCCAATAAACGACCACCATACAGAGCAGTTTTTGTGTTCATAAACATTTGCCGACTCAGAGACCCGAGTCATAGACAGCATCTCTGTGTGAGTATGTGAAACGGAGAGAGATGTGACACTGAGCAATTCTTCACCTGTGACATTGTGCCAGAGACATACAGAGTGATAGATATCACAGCAAAAATGATCAGTTTGTGTTTAGAGATGCATAAATCATGAAAATCTGCCAAAAAATGGAAAGTGAAATTTTGAAACCATTACAGATTATTTTCTCACACTATATATTGAGAAACCAACATTTTAACTGCTTGCAAGACTTGACTTTCCTGCTTATATTGCCATGTTTCTTTAATTCCTACACCTCTTTTATTTGACTTTAAATGTTTGCATACTGTTTTTTGGAAATACAGTAATCCCTCCTCCATCGCGGGGGTTGCGTTCCAGAGCCACCTGCGAAATAAGAAAATCTGTGAAGTAGAAACCATATGTTTATATGGTTATTTTTATATTGTCATGCTTGGGTCACAGATTTGCGCAGAAACACAGGAGGTTGTAGAGAGACAGGAACGTTATTCAAACACTGCAAACAAACATTTGTCTCTTTTTCAAAAGTTTAAACTGTGCTCCATGACAAGACAGAGATGACAGTTCTGTCTCACAATTAAAAGAATGCAAACATATCTTCCTCTTCAAAGGAGTGCGCCTCAGGAGCACAGACTGTCAGAAACAGAGAGTAGAGAAAAGCCAAGCAAAATGACACCTTTTAAAAGATTACAATATGCAAGCTTTCGAGGCAACTTAGGCCCCTTCTTCAGGCAAGAGAGGAAAGCAAACAAATCAATAAGTCTGTTTGGCTTTTAAGTGTGTGAAGCACCGCGGCACAAAGCTGTTGAAGGCGGCAGCTCACACCCCCTCCGTCAGGAGCAGGGAGAGAGAGAGAGAGAGGCAGAGAAAAACAAAGTCAAAACTCAATACGTGCCCTTTGAGCTTTTAAGTATGCGAAGCACCGTGCAGCATGTCGCTTCACGAAGCAGCTGCACACAGAAGGTAGCAACGTGAAGATAATCTTTCAGCATTTTTAGACGAGCGTCCGTATCGTCTAGGTGTGCGAACAGCCCCCCTGCTCACACCCCCTACGTCAGGATCAGAGAAAGTCAGCGCAAGAGAGAGATTGAGAAAAGTATGTTGGGTAGCTTCTCAGCCATCTGCCAATAGCGTCCCTTGTATGAAATCAACTGGGCAAACCAACTGAGGAAGCATGTACCAGAAATTAAAAGACCCATTGTCCTCAGAAATCCGCGAACCAGCAAAAAATCTGCGATATATATTTAAATATGCTTACATATAAAATCCGCGATGGAGTGAAGCCGCGAAAGGCGAAGCGCGATATAGCGAGGGATCACTGTAAACCCATTGGTGATAATGTGTTATTTGCAGAGTTTTGCAAAAGTGTATATACCATTTCAAAGTTTTTTACTGAATTATGAATGTTATTTCCATAACTTGTTTCATTCTTGCATTTTTCATGTAAACTTACAAACTCAAGAAAAAATTAAGATAAAACTGGTGAGAACATGTTTTCAAACCAAAATGAAACACACATTTTTTTATCCCACAAATGTGTGTATTGGTGAGTGACATTTTAATGTACTAACATTTTCGTTGTAGGTGTCCTTTTTTTTTTTGCACACTGGTTTGGAGTGTTTTTGGTCCGTTCCTCTACACAGTTTTCAGAACAGTCTAGAAATAGCTTTCAGGCTCAGACAGTCATATATGCGCAAGGTCAAGCACATAGTACTTAGCATTTTTTTCAGTCCTCATTTTAGCAACTCTTAATCTGATGCTGTCACCATGACATACTGGAAGGCACATTTCATGTGAATTTTAGTACAATCAGGTATTTCATACTGTGAGAATTCTTTGAAAAATTCTCCAGTTAATAACTGTCAAAATATATATATACTAGGGGGCTCCGCCCCCTGCTCGCTTCGCTCGCCAACCCCTGGCGTTGGGGCATGACAAAGAGTGAGATGTATGAATTAGATATAGAATAGTGTGCAGGTTTGGATGATGCCTATATAAATAAAAAATAGAGTGTTTGGCATAGAGTAATGTTTTATTGGAATATTTCTTTGTATACAACATTAGTAGTAAAGATGGTGTCTTGTCCTTGAATGAGTCTTCCTTGGCATGGATCATTTATAACTTTAACTTTAACGTCAGATGAACGTCGAACACGTGAGAAGGCAACATAAAGTTGTCCATGTCCAAAAACGGGTTCAGAGAGGTAGATGCCAACCTTGTCCATGGTTTGTCCTTGTGATTTGTTGATGGTCATGGCAAATGCAGGTTTAATGGGGAACTGTTGGCGTTTCAATGTAAAAGGTAATTCTAGGTCAGAACTTGTAAGGTCAATTCTAGGAATGAGAACAGTATTGTTAGCATGTGATCCTGTAAGAACTGTTGCTTGAATAACATTGTGTGTCATGGTGTTGACGACTAACCGTGTGCCATTGCATAAACCCTGTTTAGTGTTAAGGTTTCTTAATAGCATGATTATTGTTCCGTTTTTAAGGGTAAGGTTGTGTTGTGGTCATCCGTCCGGGTTAATAGTGTTCAAATATTCTAAGGGGAAATTCAGATGTTCATTGTCGTCATCAGAGTCAACTTTGTCAGAGCTTAGAAAGAGCCGTGTCTCTCCAGGAAGTAATGAAATGACCTGGTTATTAATGTGATTAACATTAATATTTTTTGGACATAATATAGTGCGTTGTGTTAACCACATATGCGAAAGCAGTATGGGCCATTGCCTTTTGGTGGCCTGATATGTACTCCGGTAGATGCAAAAGCAAATGAACTATTGTAGGATCTAATGCAGTTCATAAAGTTTTTACTTTCAGGCACATCGTTAGTTAGAAGCTTCTGTAGATATTCAGGATATGAATGTAAAGGAGGCAGTCTAATCTGCCCCTTTTGACAACAACGTGTAAATTCATTATTTGTATTGCCAGTTGTTTCTTCTGTGAAGTTAAGTGAATGACAATGATTGCAAATGACATTCATTAATCCCAATGAATTTTCCTCAATAGTGGACTCATTATTGAAGGCGTTGTCAGCCAACTGGCGTAAGTGTTTAGCAGGTGTCTGGCGTTGATGTCCGCGACGGGCATGTTTTGCTTGTGGTGTTTGAGTGCCGCGTTGTTGCATGTCCATTATTTGTGACGCGCTATTTTTGAGTTTTAATTGATTCGCCTCCGCTTTGCGAAAAGTCCGTTTCAGTCTACGTCGTGCATTGTTTGTATCGAGCCTTGTCCGTTTTTGTATGTCGGTCAGTTGAGCTTTCTGCTTTTGGAGTCTTGCTTGCTTGTTTTCTGGCAGTTCATATGCGCGTTGTACACGTCTGCGTTCATTTATTCTGTCTCTTCGCTCCCTTTTTTGTATGTCTGAGACGCGAGCTCTTTCGGTTTGAAATCGTGCTTGTTTCGATGCAGCACTTTGAGACGCGCGCTGTATGCGTCTACGTTCATTGTGTCTGTCCATTTGGGCACGTCTCTGTAACGGGGTTACTTGAGCTTTGCGTTTTTTGATCCGAGACATTTTTTCTCCCGGAGTTTCCGAAGTGCGTTGTATGCGCCGCCGTGTATTTTGTTGTTTCATTCGTGTTCGTGTGTTTGGTCCCGTTATCCGATCCGAATCGTTTTGTACCCGTGACCGTGTATTCATGACTTGTTTGTTCCTCAGCATGCGAAATATGGATAAGTAATAAGGAGGATCGCACTCACTGTTAATATGTAGCCTTTTCTGCAGTTGAACGGTTAATAGTGCTTTATTGTAAGGAGATCCACCTATGCTGACACCTATGCTGCCTAGTGTGAAGGTGTTGAGATGACGTATGTTTAATATGGACGTTTCCTTTAGATATGTGGCTTTGGGTGTCACTTCTTATTGATGTGTGGGGGGGGGGGTGGGTGAGGATTGTTGTTGCGCGAGCGTCTTCTTTCTTTTTGTGTTCCAGGGGCTTGTTGAATCCCTCTCTTTTTGTGTGTCCCGTCCGTTGCTTGTAGGGTGTGTGGGGTGGTTTTGTGTTCTTTTTTTTTGTGTTCCAGGGGCTTGTTAAATCCCCCTCTTGGTGTGTGTCCCGTCCGGTGCCTGTAGGGGGGGGGGGGTGCCTTGCTGTTGTGCGCGAGCGTCTTCTTTTTTTTTGTGTGCTAGTTTCGTGTACAATGGGTTTCGTGCGGCGCCTGCGTTTGACTACTTTTTTCTGTGCCTTTTCCTTTTTTCTGTGCTCGCGGCGCCTCATTTCTTTGACTCCTTTTTTCTGTGCTCACTCCTTTTTTCTGTGGTCTTGTCCGCCTCTCGCGGCCCCTCATCCGCCTCTCGCGGCCCCTCATTTCTTGGGGCGCCTGCGCAGTACGTCTGTTTGCGGCTACGGCCCATGGCCGGATGTCCCTGCGTCCATCCGGTTTAGCATTCTCGGTTTGTAATATGGATTTGTTTCAAATTAGATATGTGGACACAGAGAATGCAAGGTAGTCCCTCAGTTATATTTGACCTGGTAGTGATAAAAAATAGGCTCTAATTTTATTATTCATTTACTTTTGTGTGTGTGTGGTTTTTTTATGTCTTTACTGGACTTTTTATAAATAACTGTTCTTTAGCTTTTACTTTTTTGTTAAATGTATTTAGCCAGTGTTATTGTAATAAGAACATAAGAAATTTGACAAACAAGAGGAGACCATTTAGTCCGTGAAGCCCGTTTATTTAGCTAATTACTAAGCTGTCCCAATACCTCATCCAGATTTTTCTTAAAGGTTGCCAAGGTTTCTGCTTAAACTACATGTCTCAGTAGTTTGTTCCAGAGTCTCACAACTCTTTGCATTAAGAACTGATTCCTGTCTTCAGTCCTAAATTCACTTGTCCTTAATTTCCACTGATGTCCTCAAGTATGCGATTCACCCTTAAGCCCATAAAATGTTGCTAGATCTACTTTATCAATGCCTTTGAAGATTTTGAATACTTGGATTAGGTCCTCCTGTGCTCAAGGCTAAACAGATTTAATTCTCTGAGTCTGTCAGAGTAGGACGTGGCCTTAAATCTTGGCAAACACTTGGTTTCTCTCCTCTGCACAACTTCAAGCGCTGCTATTTCTTTCTTGTAGCATGGTGACCAGAACTGCACGCAATACTCCAGACGCGGTCTTATGAATGCATTATATACAGTAGTTTGAGCATGACCTCCCTTGACTTAAATTCAACAGTTTTTATGATATGACCTAACATTTTAGTTGCCTTTTTAATTGATTCTGTACATTGCTTAGTCAATGAAAATGTTATGTCAACATAAACTTCTAAATCCTTTTTCAGAGGTTGCTTCCTGTGAGACAATATCTCCCATCTTGTATTTATAATTGATGTCTCTTTTGTCCATGTGTAGTACTTTGCAATTTTCTACATTAAACTGCATTTTCCAGCTGTTTTCCCAGCTTCTGAATTATTTTTGCTGTCTTCTTACTGTCTGCCATCCCTCCAATTTTAGTGTCATCTGTGAATTTGACAAGTTTACTAACTACACCAGAATCAATGTCATAAATATAAATCAGAACAAGTAATGGTCCAAGGACAGACCCCTAAGGCACTCCACTGATGACCTTACTATATGTGGAGCATTCTCCTCTTATTGCTACTGTTTGTCTGCTGCCAGTTAACCAACTAGAGATCCAGTTTTGTAGGTTACCTCTGATGCCTACAGCTTCTTTGGTGTAGGACTGTATCAAATGCTTTTTGAAAGTCTGGGTAAATTATATCGCATGCTTTGTTTTTGTCAACCTATCCATTTGCTTCTTCAAAAAAATCTAAAAGACTGGTTTGGCAGGAATGCTGGCTGCTATTTAGATTATTATTTTCATTTAGGTAATATTCTCATTTATTTCTTATTATAGTTTCCATAATTTAGTACGGCACAGAAATAAGACGAATTGGTCTGTAGTTACTGGGATCCATTTTGTCTCCCTTGAAAGTTGGAGTCACATTTGCAAATTTCAGTCCTAAGGTACTTCTGTCTAAAGTAACTACTAAAATTTGCCCAGTAAGGGTTTATAGAGGATGTCTTTTATTTCTTTCAGTTCAAATTGGTAAGATCCCATCAGGTCCAGGTATTTTATTAGTCTTCAATATATTGAATACTTGAATCACATCTGATTCTCTAAGAACTCAGAGTTTGTTTTTACTTTTGCATGTGGCATTCCACTTGTTTCTTCCTTTATAAATACTTGGGTGAAATACAGGGTTAGCCAAAATGAAGTACCGCATTTCAAACATTTATTCTACAAAATGCTACAAGATAAAATGAATTTCATTATTACACAAAAGCCAAGCAAAATGACACCTTTTATTGGCTAACTAAAAAATTACAATATGCAAACTTTCAAGGCAACTCAGGCCCCTTCTTCAGGCAAGATATAATCATTACATCTTGCCTGAAAAAGGGGCCTGAGTTGCCACTAATGCTTACATATTGTAATCTTTTTAGTTAGCCAATAAAAGGTGTCATTTTGCTTGGCTTTTCTCTACATTCATAATGGCTAACACGGTACAACACCCTAGTACTACATTATTACACAAGAAAGGGTATACAAAACAGATTTTTTTTCGCTGTGTTTTAAAAATGATATCTTCAAGGTGGCCATCATTGGCTATACACTCTTCGAGACAATTTCTGAACGCTTGCATGACTCTTTCAACTATTTCAAGGGGAACAGTGGCAATTTCGTGGTGAATAGCGTCCTTGAGGGCTTCAAGGATTTGATGTCAGTGTGTGTATACCTTTGACTTGAGATATCCCCACAAATAGAAATCGCATAGTGCGAGATCAGGCAAATGTGAAGGCCACCCAATATTGCCACGCAGGGAGATCAGCTTCCCCGGAAACATCTCCCACAAAACTTGCATGGGTCTCCATGCTGGATGAACTGTTGCTCTATCCTGTTGAAACTAGACATCCACTACATCCATTTCTTCCAGATGGGGCTGGAAAAAGTTCTCTAGCATTTCAATGTAACATTCTGAAGTGATGGTGACCGTTGCTCGCCCTCCTTAAAGAAGTAAGGGCCTACAGTATATTGGCAAATTCTGCAAAGGTGCACCAAACCTTAACACGCTCATTGTGCAGGGGTCTCTGATGAAGTTCACGAGGGTTGGTTTCAGACCAATAGTGAAAGTTTTGCTTATTTACACAACCATTCAAATGGAAATGTGCCTCGTCACTGTACATGACGATGGCATCTCAATGAATGGTTTGGAGAATGTTTGCATACAACTCTCTATGGCTCTCCCAGTCTCTCTCAGCGAGTTCCTGCTCTATTATTATTTTGTATGGATGGAAATTAAGGTTCTCATGCAAAATTCTCCTCCAAGACGTGTTGGAAATGCCTAAGGCAGAAGCAGATTTGCAAAATTGATGCCCTTACAGCTTGGATGTTTTCAGCCATTTGTACATTCTGAGGATGGCCTGGATATTTTCTGTTCAATGTTGTACCCATCGGTCTAAGTTTATCCACCCACTGAAGAATTGTTTTCCGATTTGGGACATCACCATTAGGAGGAATGCTGAAGTGCATTCGGAAGGCGCATTGTGTAGTGATAATGGATTTGTTGTCTTTGAAGAACGCTTCGACAGCGAAAGCACAGTGTGCGCTGGACCAAGGCATGTTGCCGACTGAAAACTACATGGGATCACCTATCAATCCCCCCACCCCAACTCACTCAGCTGCCTCTACCTCGTGCAATGACCTGAAGAACTGTGGTACTTCATTTTGGCTCAAACTGTATTTGTTCAGTTCTTTTGCTATTTTCTTCTCATTTTCAATGAATTTTCCGTTTGTGTCTAAGGTTTCTTAAATTCTCTTTTATTGTCTTTTTTACTGGAGTAATACTGAAAAAATTGCTTGCTGTTCGTTTTAGCTTCTCTAGCTATTTTAATTTTGGTTTCACTTTTGACATTTTCAATGCTTTTTTGTGCTCTTGCTCATTTTTTTAAGTCGTTTTGTTTTGTTGCTTTTCAGAAAAAACCTATTTTGAGCCTAAATCAGAAGATCTCTGAAGTTGCAGAGTTTTTATTTTCCTATTTGATTCTTTGTAGGTACTTTCTCATTCCCATAAAGTCTGCTTTCCTGAAGTTATAAGTCTTCATTGTGGTGTACATTTGTGTGTTTTCAAAGATTATCTCAAATTTCACCATGTTGTGATCCCTTTTGTTTAGAGTATCAGTAACTGCTGTTCTTGTTACTGTGTTTTCATTGTTTGAAAAGATGAGATCCAGACAGGCATAACCATGTGTTGGGCTTGAGACAAACTGGATGAGAAAACATTTGCCATCTGCACCATTTCAGTTTCCTTTTTTGTATTCCCGATCAATGTTTGGAAAGTTAAAAATCACCCATTACCATTATATTCAGTTTGTTACACACTGTACAGTAATGCACTTTGAGCTACATTCATTATGAAAATGTGCTATATAAATAAATGGTGTTGTTATTTACATTTGTAAAAACATTATAAATACATTTTCTCTTGAAATAGTTGGGTTAAAAACTTTCTTTCATCAAACTGACAACATAGGAAAGGTATATGGTTCATGTCACTAGTATGTGGGGCTTCTTGACATCACATGTGTGTTGAGTATTCAAAGATTTTGGTCCTTTCAGCTGTGGGACCCCTAGGCTGTCCAAATGTTGAGTATGGCCTTCTGCGCTTGCTATAATTTATACAGATATGCTATGTAAATATAAGTTGTTTAAGTATAAGTCACTGAAGCTAAGTGTTTCCAACACTGAGAATATAATCAAATGATTTATTTGAACATCCATGTTCACATATTGCTCAGTGTTATTGTACTACTTCATGGACCATTATACTTGAAAGGATTGTCTACCAAGATCAATTATCTGAATACCCACTTCAAAGAAAATGACACAATCTTTCAGAAAGCTCCTGGCCTAACTTTGACCAACTCCCCATTACAGTTTCCTCTTAGAGGAATGACAGTGTCTATTAAAATGACTTACTAGTTAAACATACTTTTTGCAATATGTGTTAATTTGGTGTGGTATTTATAAGGTTGTTAGGTCATGTTTTCCTTCACTATGAATAGTAAGAGAATTAGAGGTGCACTCAATTATGCTGCCTTGTTTGTAAAGATCACAAGTCCATCAAACTGATAGTCTGAATAAATTTGAATTCACCTTTGGCACAATGTTGGAAAGATCAATATAAAAGCCTAGCGCATTGCAAGTAGTATAGGAATTAGATTAGGTCCCCCATTGTGCTGATTCAGAAAGTAGAATTGATTTGTTGCCCATAAAAAGTAATGTTTTTCTAAAAAGGGCAAAAGTGCATGAAAACTTGTAGCAGCGGTAATGTAATTACATCATAAGGGCACTTGTCTGGTACTCAGGTGAAGATTATTTAGTTTCATTCATTCGTAACGATTTTCACCTTTTACCAAAGTAAAGCAATAATTAGATCACTTTTACATTGCCCCACATGGTTTTCAGTCATTTTTTACCAAAACAGCTTATTTTAAGTCATGGGTAGGAGGATCTTGAGTCTATCCTGTCAACATCAGTGGGCTGTGCTCACACCCCAGGTCTTTGTGGAGTATACTGGAGAAAATAAATGCGGACACTAGGAGAACGTATAAACGTCACATGCAGAGAGTCTTTCAATACAAATCCGAATATCTTATCTGTTTTCTTTTTTTATTTGCAATCTAAATATAGAAGGTGTATTTGAGAATATGACAATATTCTAAAAAGTCATGAGGTTAACATTTTGACTACATTTTATTTTACACACTGCAGTGAAACATCTCCCTCAAGACAGATTTTCCTGCTTATTCTTGCTTTCTTCAGGCAAAGTGGTAAATTTAGATGAAAGCTAGCACCGGTTTGAAGAGCTGAATGATGTAACTGTGTATCTCTTGTTTTTTTCTTGAAAAATACATTGCTGTAATTTTAATGAAAGTTTAATAAAAAAGACTAAACATCATTCAGGATATGGTAATATTTAAACAAGAACTACAATTAAAATCCTCAATGCAAACATATTCATTATGCTTGTGTGGATATGTGAACCTTGTAAATGTGTTTTGTTGTTAGACTTGGCAAGCAATTTAGAGGTCAGTTTGTTAAATATTAGCTACATTTGCAAAAATGATTGTTTAGGTTAACTGATTTGGTAAATAATATGTATCTGTCTGCAAAACCCTTTCCAATGAAATGACATTTTTTTTCTGTATAAACAAGCACTTCATTTTTTCAACACTGATGTTAACGACTTGCTAAATGCTAATTTATTACTCTGGAATCTCTGATTAGGCTCCATGAAATGTTTTTTATTTCTCTCATTTCATTATCAGAAATTTCACATTGTTCACTCTTTCTTTGTCTTCCTAAGTTCTAAAGGTTTTGGCTCATTGGCCTCTTGACCAAACACTTCAGGGTACTAAATGACTTTCTTTTTTTGCACGCAGGCATGCTGAGAGGTAAAATGGATGTGTTCAGTAAACTGTACTGATCTTGAAAGGTTCATGGAGTTGGCATTTTATGGACTATAAACTCATTTTTAAAATAGGTCCCATATGCAGTCAAAGCGTGCCGTGGGCAGAGGCTTTCGCACCATGAAAAATGCGACATGGGTTTGCAAATTACGGCTCAGGTGGTACAAGACAAGCCGACCAGTAATAATAATCCATTTTTGTGTATAATGAAAATGCATTTCTTCAATTCCAATTGAAAAGGCACCCCTTTAGTGGATTTCATGAGAAAAAGAGTTTCTTTTCACAGCATTTTGCTTCTCCTGCAATCTACTGAAACATTTTGTCTCTCTAGTGAACTGACCTCTTGCTACATATTTTCAGGTTGTCAAGCATTCACAAAGCCATGGTTATTACAAGTCAGAGATGAATATAGCCTTCTTGTGACACTGGTTTATGTTAGAGCCTTGGTAAAGAAAATGGAATCTATAACGGTGTTATTGAATTGTGATGAATCCCCATTTGCAGTACATTTAAAGGTTGAAGGAAACCATGACTGTCTTTAATGCATTCAAGACAGAGAAAGGGAATTTTGAACATAGAAATTGTTTATGCCTTTGTGTTTACAAGGTGCCCATTATAAATGAAGGGAGACCAAAAGAGGAAGTGCCTGGAATGGTACTAGTTTTCTAATAAAATAATAGGAAATAAATTGAAATATGAAAATGAAAATTTACAATGTAGATAAAAAAAATACTCTAATCTGGTTTGTAACCTTTAGAATCTCCCTAGCTTTCATAAATGGGAGATATCTAGTCAGTGTAAAAACATATTTTTAATATAGTTAATGCTGCCCATTTAAGGAGTTGTTTTGGAAAACAGAAGACCTTTAAATGCCACAATGTTCCTTTATTCGTGATCTTTGAAATCAAAGGAGTGCAAATCACTGAGGGAAATTTGAAAATAGCTATTAGTTGTGGCAGGAGCTGCAGACAATCCTCTCTTTTGTCTCCATTCTCAAATATCTCCAATAATTGAGTAGGCTTGTGAATGAATCAACAGATTGTATTCAGCTCATTTTTAACACTGTGGTAAGTCTTTAATACTGAAATATTAAGACCTAAATACTAAATCTGTTTTATTTTCAGAGAAGCAAATGTGATTTTTTTTTTTTTTTTGCAAAATTGGCAAATGAACATTTTCTTCATAATTTAATTGTTGATAAAGGCAAATGGCAGCTATTATTAACTTGCTACTTTCCCCTTAATTGACCATTTAAAGTCCAATACTGAAGTAATCTATTGAAATATCCTACCAATTTCAGAATGCATGTTTTTCTTGACAAATCAATGGGGAGCTGGGGTTTAACATCCATCCATTATCCAACCCACTATATCCTAACTACAGGGTCACGGGGGTCTGCTGGAGCCAATCCCAGCCAACACAGGGCACAAGGCAGGAAACAAACCCTGGGCAGGGTGCCAGCCCACCACAGGAGTTTAACCTCCAAAGACAAAATCATGCATAAACACATACCAGCCCAGTTTAGGGTGTCTTTGTACAAGTGAAGAAAAAAAGATATACTGGGGAGAAGGTGACAAATACATGTGAACGGTGACCTGTTAACCTACTAAATGCCAGTCTCTGGAGCTGCAAGAGCAAGTAATGCAAATTCCTTAGCATAAGAAAAGGTGTAGCTGGATGCAAAAAGAATCTCATAGGTCATGGTACAGAAAAGCCAAAGTAAGCTATTTTTACAGTGTCAACGCACCTTAGCTCTGGTGCTAACTGCATCGGTATCTGCTGTCTTACGACTTTAAAACACACATCCCCTCAAACAACTGAAGTCATCTTATTCAGTAACTATCTGTGTTACCCAAATTGCTCAGGAAATTTCCAAAGACCAGGGGGCCTCAGTTATAGTGCTGTCGGTTAATCGTATGTATCAGAATTTTTTGAATACAGTATCTGTAGTTTTTTTTTACCCAGGGGCTAATATTATTAGTTCACTAGAGCTGCTTACTCTTGAATATGCTACATACAATTGGCTGAGAGCAATCTGTAGATCAATTTCTGCTTTTCCTAACGACTGACTGGCTTCTGTGGATGATCAATGTGAAACACAATTTTGTAGGAAACTGTATTGTTTTGAATTCATACAGGTTATAAGTTGAATAATGGAAATTTTGAGTATTAATGTCCACTTGCCTTGCACCCTATGCTTGCTGGGATAGGTTCTAGCCTCCCAACAACTCTACTCAGGATAAAGCAGGTTTAAAAAATGAATGGATGGATAGATTATTTTTATCAATATATTATATGTTACAATTTTCATTTGTTTACTTTGTTCACTCAAGCATTACTTTTTGTGTAAGTTCTATGTTTATGCTTTTTTTTTGACTTAGGTCAGATCAGGTCAGGTTGGGGAGCATGCAGCACAAGTTGAAACAGCTTGGGATCCTGGGTGCGGTCCAGTGACACCCCCCAACCCTCTGAAATGACCATCTATCTGATGCAGTCAGGTGTTACGTGGGTGTCCCCTTGGCGTGGTCCAGCCACTTGGGTCCTCGACAATGAGGATCCTGTGAGTCAAATCACCCTCGGGGAAACGCGCCACAAGGCCATAGTGTCGTAACTGACTGTCCCTCACAATGCACGTAATGTGCCTCTTTTGGGAATCTAAGAGCAACTGCTTGTTTTATACAAAGTCAAACCAGCGGTACCCAATGATTCTCTGAAGAGACACAGTACCAAAGGAGTCCGGTCTTCATCTCTGGTCACTGGATAGCATCCATGTAGCAAAACAGAGGAAGCACCAGGACTGTAAAGACTTGGACCTTCGTCCTTTTGCACAGATATTGAGAGCACCACACACCCATTTCCAGCGACCTCATGACCCCCCAATGCTCTCCCAATCCGTCTACCGACTTCACAGGAAGAGGCACCATAGACATGGATGTCACTGCTGAGATAAGTAAACATCTCAACAAGGTTGACACTCTCTCCGCAGACAAAAACACTGCTGATGGCTGTGCCTAAGAGGTCATTACAAGACTGGATCTTGGTTTTTATCCAGAACACTCACAAGCCCAGACACCTCACTTCCTCGCTCAGTCTCTCGAGATCCCTGATCAGAGCCTCCATTGACCCCACAAAGATCAAAACATCATCCCAAAGTCAAGATCAGTGAATCTTTCTCTTTGACTTAGCCAAACAATAAAGTTGTGAAGTTGATGTTTTACTTTAGTTTATTACAAAAAGCAATTCCATTTTCAGGCTGCACATTTAGGCAACACATGCAATTAATTTTTGAAATGCATATATTATATACTAAAACATATATGGCATAATGATATGCAGCCCTACACCTTCTTGAGGTTGGAGGCCAGGAATTGGATTAAGTGGTTTGATAATGGAGTAAAATGTAAAAAAAGCAACAGTAAATACTGTAAATCTATAGTATGTGTAATGGAATCTATCTGTAAAAAAACAATAAACAGATTTTTCTGTGTTATGAGAAGAGTAATGTGTGTCATGAGATTTTCAGTATAGTTGAAGTATCACTTATGCTCAGCTGGAAGTTTATAACATAAAACACACAAATTCACAGCCTTCTCAATTTTTGTTTTAACTGTTGCAAGTCTGTTACAGTCAGGTCAAGTGTGCTAGTGCCATTGTTTGGGATTTGTTTTGAGTGTGAGGAATCCAACTCTTCCGGTATTTCTCTCTCACTTCCCGGCAGCTGGACTGAAAAGTGTGTGACCATGCCTTACTTCAGCTTTAGGGAACCTTCCTTCTTGCCACATTTCATCCTGTCTCTTTTTCCCTTTTCATAACACCTCCGTTTATTCAATCCTCTGTCCACGCTATTGGTGAGTGGTACTGTTGTGCTATTGGCATTTAACTGGCGGCCTGTGCTCACTGAGTGGGAAAAAGAATTTCAATAAATAAAAAATGTGTCAGGTTAATTTTCTTTTTTCTATAATGTCACCAAATTTCAATCAAATCAGGCAAAAGTGTTTTTGAGATTTTGGGTTATTTTTTTTATATTATAGATTGATTTGTTTTACCCTTAAATATTGATATATTGTCATTTCTTAGCAGCTACCTAGTGCCCTACCTAGATGTACCATCTTCACAAATTTCTACTTTTTAAGTAAATGGGAAATAGTGTTTTTGTTGATGATTAACTAAGTGAATTCTGCATTATATATACATAGCATAAAGATTATTTATTTTTACTGTCGCCTACTCCTGTCTATGCATGACTCATTTTTAGAGGTCTTGCACTAAAAGTACAAGGCCTCCTGCTGCTTTTGTAATACCGTGTAATTTTTAATCGTTAACTTCATTTGGGGTTTTGGAGCTATGGTTGTGCTTTTATCAGTCAATTCACAAATATATATGAAAACTTTAATTTCCCTAGAATAGATTCTGAAAGTAATCTATGGGGTGCAGTGCCATTTTGGACCATCAAACTGTTTAAGGGGATTGCACATCACCTGTTAGTTCAATAGTAAGAAATAAACATCCATTAAATGGACTTAAACTAAAATAAAACTGTGCCTGACTAGGTTAGTGGTCACAGTCAATCTTATTGGTGAGGTAGCTGTGATAACTTTTAATAAGTAATGCACTAATATATTTTAAAGAGAAAATTCCAGTTAATGGGGATCTCATAATGTGGATAATGTTATAGCTCAGTGATGTGTGACATTCAATCCAAGTTGAACATAAAGTTAACTTGATTGTTATCATGGTGTTAGAGATTGGTGACATATTACATGTTACTTGATCATACAAGTAAGAATTTCACTATACTCTGTATAGGTGGCAATCTTCTACTACTACTACTACTACTACTACTACTACTACTACTACTACTACTACTACTACTACTATGGGTATATTACTGAGCTGCTGAATTACTTCTAGTTTTCCTCTCAAACAATCCCTTGGTTAATTCAGTTTCTATGCCTGAAGTTAAGTTTGTAAGGACTCCATTTTGTATTGATTTCAGATGTATAAATCTTGCACTTCACATTTTATTTATATAGGCACCTGTCTGTGATTGGTTCCTGTTTAACAAAATAGGTGGACGTTTGCTATTATTTACATTATTTTTCCAAACTGCACGGATCATGAGACAGTATGGTAGTGCAGTGAGTTGTGTTGCCATTTCATGGAAGCAGCTTCTGGGGCTTGAATCCAATGTCCAGATATTGTCCATGTGGAGTTTACATATTTCTCCATGTCTGTTTTCTTCATGGTACTCTGGTTTTCCTCCTCAAATTTTCCAATTCATGCTGATTAGGTTGTTTGTGATTTCAAATTGGTTCATGTGTGAGCACAGGTCTGTGTGTGTGACTTTTAGATATTTTTATCAGGGTTATATGGTTTGATAATTTATTCTATGCGTGTGTTATCCATGGTTCATATAGGAACAGACATTCTGCAGCTTTCTGAAGCTAGATATAATTCTTATGTATCTAGTTTGTTATTTTGTTTAAACTTGAGTAGCAGCATTTTTTGTTTATTCCTTGTCTTTCTAAGCAATGGTTCAGCAAGTAAGCAATCCTCACTACAGATAGGTAGTGTGCTGTTTTTATATATTATCTCGTTATCTCGGCAATGTCTCCTCACAAGTGAGTCACTTGTTTTGGATGCCTGCCTGGACAGTTTTGTCTGTTTATTGCTAGAATGTCCAAGCTGGCTTAGATTAGCTGGGTGTTTAGTTTATTCAAGAACAGTGGGCCATAGTGGTTTGCTTCGTCTAGTTATAAGATGACAGTGAAGTGTTTTTGTTTACCATTGAGCCTTTGGCATGTGCTCTACTTCTGTGCCTTAATACTTATATGTTTGTTTGCCTTTGTACTATTGATGATTTTGCATTATAAAACCTAAAATAAAGTAATAAACACTTTAAAGAATGAACTTTGATGTCTAGAGAAAGGCATTGCAATTAGTAATAAATATAGAGAGTATTATTAGTCTACCAAACCAAATGAAAAAAATGGTTTTTGAATATATAGTAGGGTGATTTTGAAGAAGGAAATAATATAGTTTATTTTGGGATAAAGAGCTGAGCCTGCAGGGATAAATTCTAAGTGTGTGTCAGAATGGAATTGTTATTAGAAAGTTCTTGAGAAAGGTAATTGGAGATTCCTTGTTAAATGACCAGGTATTAAGTGCTAGTACCCTTATTCTTTTCATAGTTTTTTTTGTTGTTGTTTCATTTTATTTTTTCTTTTTCACTATTTTTATGACTTTCCTCTGTCAAAATTATGGGCAGTCAAACATCGACAGAGAAATCAAATGTTTTATATGCATTAGACTATTATGATGAACAGGTTTTTTTTTTATTTTTTGTTTTCCTGAGTGAAAAATAAAATATATACTGTACATTGTGGTGGATGGCTGGGGATCCTGCCCAGCTGGGACGCCAGGAAGGACTGAGAGAGGGACCATACCTCCCCTGGACCATGAGAGGGCAGCCGCCCTGGTCTCTGTGGGGATCATGGGACCAGAGCATAGAAGTTCAATCCTGTTGGGGTCTGTGGCTACCGCCAGGAGGCGCCCAGAGGATCAGGGAGCCTTGGAATGCAGCACTTCTGCCACAACTGGAAGTGCTGACAGAGGAGGTTCCAGATATAAATGGAGTGCTTCTGGGTCCTCATGCGGCACTTCTGCCACACCAGGAAGTGCCACCGGAAGATCGTCATGGAGCACTTGGAGCACATCCGGGGCATTATAAAAGGGGGCACCTCACTCCATTGAATGAGCCGGTGTTGAGAGGAAGAAGACGGAATTTGGGAGGAGAGGAGTAGAGGCGGCAGAATTACTGGGAGAATGAAGGCAAGAAGGGACTGAGTTTGGCTGGAAGGACATTGTGAGGTGCTGTAAGAAACAAAAGAAAATAGTGTGTTTCGGACATCTGGAGTCTGTCTGTCTGTGTACAGGGGCTGAGGCTAAGGATCTGTGCTGGTATCCCGAAGGTTGCTGGTTCGAATCCCCGTCACTGCCAAAAGAGATCCTACTCTGCTGGGCGCTTGAGCAAGACCCTTAACCTGTAAGTGCTCCAGGGGCGCTGTACAATGGCTGACCTTGCGCTCTGACCCCAAGGGGTATGCGAAAACTAACACATTCCTAATACAAGAAATTGTATAAGGCGAAATAAAGAACAAAAAAAAATCTATTAAGGGGGTTTGGGACTCAAGAATTCAGAAAATAATTTCAGTTTTTTGTTTAATAACAATTTGAAAAACTAACACATATTTGCAGCATTATGGTGTTAAGCCATCTTTGTTTTGTTATGAGCACCATCATTTCAGAGCAAATGCTTTGGATGTTTCTATGGCAGTTCTGCCCAGAACGTGTCACACCTCTGGAGAATCCATAAAAAGGTTTCCATGTGCCAATCAGGGATATCCGAGATTGCAGATAAATCCTTGTGTATCATCCATCCGTCCATCCATCCATTACCCAACCCGCTATATCCTAACTACAGGGTCATGGGGGTCTGCTGGAGACAATCCCAGCCAACACAGGGCGCAAGGCAGGAAAAAAAACCCCGGGCAGGGCACCAGCCCACCGCAGGGTGCGCGCACACACACACACACGCACACACACACACACACACACACACACACACACACACACCAAGCACAATTTAGGATCACCAATGCACCTAAACTGCATGTCTTTGGACTGTGGGAGGAAACTGGAGCACCTGGAGGAAACCCACGCAGACACGTGGAGAACATGCAAACTCCACACAGGGAGGACCCAGGAAGCAAACCCAGGTCTCCAAACTGTGAGGCAGTAGTGCTACCCACTGCGCCACCGTGCCACCCCTGTGTATCAGGCAAACAAAAATATTTTGATCATTGTCTTCCTGGTTTAAGAAATTAGCTCTGGTTAAATGTCTTTGAGTTCTGTTATATTTTAATAATAGATCGGTTTCATTTTTGGGATAGACCTTGGCATGTTCCTGACAGCATTCTTCTGATTATTATCATTCAAAATATACTGTCTTAACAATTCAGTAAATGAACTGTACAGTATTTTTATTCCCCCCCACCCCCTAATTTTAAACTGACAATATTTGGACCTGCTTGCAGGCTGCATGTTATTTCACCATAAAAAATGCAGTTCTACCTCACGTTAATAAATACTAATCTTTTAATCCCTGCACTTTCTCAATTCATAAAAGCAAAAAAGTAGATGCATCTAGGGACTGGATATGAGGCATGGCATTCATAAAAGGAGATGCTGGCACATAAAGAAATGGAGTCCAAAGGCTTCTAACCCACCATGTACTAAGATTCTGCTAAGCTACATGCCTTGAAAAATAAGTCAGAAGGTGCCTGAGGGAAAGAAGCATCTTGCTGCATTTTGATCATTCCACCAAATACCAACTAATGTATTCCCTATCTTAGTGCTACATGAAGTAAGATAATGCTGCCATCCTTTATGATATTCCATTCTTTACTGTAGTTAATTTCAATTCATTTGTATTTATCATGGGGCTAGGAGTGTTGGTCGGATGTGCAAGTAATGTTCCCTTTACTGAGTATCAACCACCACTCCTGCTTCTTGTCAGTAGCCATACCACAAGCACTTCAGAACAGGTCATCTAAGCATGTTTAGTCCCAGCCAGTACTTGGATGGGAATTCCATCCAGAGAAAGCTAGGGTTGCTGCTGGGAGGGTTGTTGGTAAGGCCAGCAGGAGGTGTAAACCCTTGTTCTGTGTGTGGATCCCAATGCCTCAGCACAGTCACTGGGACACTGTGCTGTAAATATGGCTCTGTCCTTTGGATGAGACATAAAACAGAGGTCCTGACTCTCTGTGGTCATTAATGATCCCAGGGCGTCTTTCAAAAAGAGCAGGGTGTATCCCGATGTTCTGAATAAATTGCTCATCGTGGCCTTGTCCATTTTGACCCCCAAATTATCCACTGTCCCTTAATGGTTATCTCTCTGTCACCCACACACCACCTTATAGCTAATCTGTTCTGAGTGTACTGGAGCAATCATGGCTGCCATTGCATAATTTAAGTGGGTACTACACATTGGTGGCGATTAAAGTAGTACCCCTCTGTTTACATAAAGCTCTTTGAATAGCAAGAAATGAAAAAGACACTATCCTTAGGCCACTACCCTCTACCAACTCTCTGGCTCTGTAGAGACAGTCAGCAAACTCTTGAGTCAGTTTATCTGCTGAAAATGTATTAAACTGCATCCTCCAAGACTAGATCCAAATGTGTTTCTGAGGTGATCATTTTTGCATTCATTTAAAATGTAGTAGTGAGTCGCAGTATGAGCATATGGAAATGCATATGAAACATCCATTGTAGAAGTACTGATACATGAATGTATTCCTTTTGTTCATTATGTTCAATCAGGTAGAGATAAAATGTTATGTTTTATTGTGTTTTAATTATAATGGGGTAAATCTCTGCTAGGAATTCCGACTGTAGTTTTGCTGTTCCAAAAAATGGCAGCTCTTTATTTGTCATCTGACAGTTGTATGATTTGCACTCTTCCTTGTGCATTTCTTTCTTTCCTGAGTACATTTGGTTAGACACATACAGTGGAACCTCGGTTCATGAACGTCTCGGTACACGTACAAATCAGTTCACGACCAAAAAGTTCGCCAAACTTTTGCCTCGGTTCACGACCACACACTCGGTATACAAACAAGCCAATTTCCCTTTCGGTTTATACATGTTCAGTCTCTCCCTGTGTATTTCCTGTGCAGCAAGCAAGAGAGAGCAAGAGCGCACGACACACACACGAGAGAGAGACACACTCAGGCACGCGAGAGAGAGACACACAGGCAGCGCGAGAGAGAGACACACACACAGGCAGCGCAAGAGAGATAGACACACACACACAGGCAGCGTGAGAGAGAGAGAGAGACACACACACACAGGCAGCGCGAGAGAGAGACACACACACACACACAGTCAGCGTGAGAGAGAGAGAGACACACACACACAGGCAGCGCGAGAGAAAGACACACACACACAGGCAGCACGAGAGAGAGAGAGACACACACACACAGGCAACGCGAGAGAGAGAGACACACACAGGCAGCGCGAGAGAGAGAGACACACACACAGGCAGCGCGAGAGAGAGAGAGACACACACACACAGGCAGCGCGAGAGAGAGAGAGACACACACACAGGCAGCGCGAGAGAGAGACACACACACACACAGGCAGCGCGAGAGAGAGACGCACACACACGGGCAGCGCGAGAGAGAGAGAGACACACACACAGGCAGCGCGAGAGAGAGAGAGAGAGGCACACACACAGGCAGCGCAAGAGAGAGACACACACACACAGGTAGCGCGAGAGAGACGCACACACACAGGCAGCGCGAGAGAGAGAGAGAGACACACACACAGGCAACGCGAGAGAGAGACGCACACACACAGGCAGCGCAAGAGAGAGAGAGCTGGATGCATAAGGTAGGAAGGCAGTTAAAGAATGCACTGGGCTTGATTTTGTTTTCACTTCTGTTTACAGCGATCGGTTCGTAGCGTGCATTGTTGCCATGTTACTTTTCTTGGTGGTTTATTAAATTACGGATTTTTTCAAATGTACATTTTTTTCCCTGTGCTTAAAACTCATTAAAAAAAAGTGTTTTTAGCCAGCGGTTGGTAGCGCTATAGCGCAAACTATTGCAGTGTTAGTTTTCTCTGTTGTTCAAGGTTTTCTCAGTGTTATTCAATGTTTTTACATTTAGTTTACTATTACGCGGTGCATTCTATGGTTTAATTAACTATATATGTGGTTAAAAACTTAAAAAAAAAATATATTTACATACACTTCGTATGGTCTGGAACGGATTAATTGTATTTACATACAATCCTGTGGGGGAAATTGCTTCGGTTCACGACCAAATCGGTTTACGAGCAGAGTTTTGGAATGAATTATGGTTGTGAACCGAGGTTCCACTGTACTGTAAATATATATGTGACAGTAAATGTGAACTTGAACTTGAAAGGCATCACTATCAGTCATTTCTTCATCCATTCATCTGCCTTCTTACGAAGTTAATCCAAATAAACATTTGCAAAAATCCTTAACCTATCCCAGCAGCACTGAGTGCAAGACCGAAACACCAAACATGCAGGGCACACTTATGCGCAAACCCACTCTCGCAGCAGTCTAATGTAAAATCATCGGTTAACTTAATCTACACATTTTAAGGAAGTGCCCAGAGAAAATACCTGTTGTGAGAAAGGCGCTATATAGCACCCGACCCGGCACAGACTCACACAGAGGCACATGTAAAATCCAACAAAAACTTTATTTTTCTTCAGCTGGAGGGCACGTCTTCTCCATGAACCCTCCAGCCACAACACAGTCCCAAAGCTCTTTAAACAAATCACCACAACACTCCCGTTTGGCACCACCACTCTTCCTTGGCAACCTCATCCTCTTCCTCCCGATTCTGGCTCCTGAGTGGTGGTTGCTGGTCCTTTTTATAGCCCACCCGGAAGTGCTCCATGTGCTTGATCACCTGTTTCTGATTGCACTTCCGGGCGGGGATGTATAGTTGTCCAGGCCGGCTCAGGGACCCATCCAGCACCCCCTGGCGGCCACCCCAGATCCCAACAGAGCTGTGGAGAACTTCATCTCCTATGGAGCCCTGTGGGAAACTGAGGCACCATTGTCAGCCAGGGAGGCTGCCACCAAGCGTCCTGGGGGAGGTACTGAGGAGCCCATGGTTGCTCCCTCAGAACATATGTAGAAGGGGTGTCCTGGCTGGGCCTGGGACCCGGCCACCTGCCACACTGTTCAAAAAATACCTGAGGTGAATGTGCAAACTTTATACTGTATGGACAGTCCCAACCTGGGATTTTATTTACCCAGGCGTGTAGAGCTTTGAGGCAGCAGCTATAATCGCTGCCCAATTTACACTAATCACTCTGTAAAAATATAGTGGCCATTTTATATATCAATATACTTCCAACATTTTAAAGAAAGAGTGCTAGGAAATTAAGCCCTGACCCGTAAACTCATTTGTTTAAGTAACTGGTTTTCAAGGACAGTAGCCCAAGTGATTCTGACATTTTATTACTGATATTCCTTTATTAGCGCACCTAATCACCTGACAAGTCAATCTTAAATGTAAATTAAGATGTTTTATTTCATCTTTTCTTTTGTGTTTGTGTTTATTTAACGTATCATTTGTTCTCATATAACTAATCTTTTTAAATTATACTTTTTAACATATGTTAATTCTTATCAAAATAGGATTAGGTTACACTCATAAGGTAACTCTCATTTCTTAATTTTCTGCTGATTAAATCTGAATATAAAACTAATCCGTAAGAGGAAATGAAGGCAGACCTTGGTTCATTAATTATGGATGCGTTTCTTTGAATTGCTTGATCTGGTTTAAAATGTTGGTATGTGATGAACTCTATCGACATATTATTTCTGAAGAAACAATATTATGTAGTTAGAGCTAGCGATAATACCTATTGGTCTGCACTGTGATAAATGGTAACATGCCCAGAATGTGATTTGCAGTTTTGTTTTTTATATGCCATGGTTTTGGTTGGATATTAAATAGACCTGCTGGATCAATCACAGAAAATGTTGAAAGTCTGCTAGTTACGCTAAGGTTCCAGGGAAGAGCTGTTTGTTTAAACAGGCAATGACACCATTAGTCACCAAAGGAGACCGAGAAAAGAGAGAAAATTAGAAAATCATAGCAACAAATGATTGCAAAAATTGACACAATTATTATAAAGCCTTATGAACAGCTTTGTCAGCATCTTTGTGCTCAAATAGCAAGTGTTGAGCCTTGATTTAAAAGCTGAGATCAGTAGTGTCTCCCTACTATTATCACATGGGTCATTCAGCTGATTGGAGGGGTTTACAACTGAAGGAACTCCATCTATAAAACACTCGGAGCCTATCTAATGTGAAGGACACTATATAGAAGTAGAAAACTGAAAACTGTAAAACTGAGCATTTTTATTTAATTGCCTACTTGTTCAGACACTTAATAAACCATAATTTCTTCTGGTAAGTTGTTAGAGGAACCTCCTACTATACACTCTATGTTAAAAGGCTCTTTGCTTCAGATTAGTGACAGAAAAAAGTTTTCTGAATCCCTTCTCACCAGGAAACTTTCCTCTTTACTATGCTAAATGGTGGGGAATGGAATAGCTCCACTACTGTGGCGTGAAATGAGCCGCTCTATTCGAAGAGTAATATGATCTGTCACAGACAGTTGGATTGAAGCAATGTGGTACAGGATTGCTTACTGTGATAAGGAGAAGAGCCTTTCTTTCTGTAAATGAAATATTTATGATAAAAAAGAGTATAACCATGCTGTTTTTTCTGGATTTTTTTTTGTTAACATCCTTGGTTTAAAATTAAATAGTATATTATAAAAAATATTGGATTAAAAACTCTTCAACTTATCTACCAAGGTCAGTCTTGCTAAACAATCTGAAGACTTACCATTTTTTCATTTGATCTTAAATTATTGCAAATGTATAGCATGTAATTGGAATCTTTAGAAAATCAGCTAAGCTTTGCCATTTTACTAACTCAGCAGCTGAACGTAAATGTGCTTAATTATAAGGCAAAAAACGAATACACCATAACAGAAATCCAGTCTATTAAACATAGGCAAGGCCTCAGTCCATTTCACTCATATTGCAATTGGCCGCCTAATTAAATATCCATCCATAATCCAAAGCTGGCATCAGAAGACAGTTAGCGGGTTGGCCATTGAGTTTTTCACGAGGGAGGTTGCAATAAAACATTTATAAAAATATGGCAAAGAGTGCATACATAAAACACTAGAGCCAAGAGAACCTTCTTCTACACAACATATGCTGTGGGTTATTGCAAACACATGAAAAGTGCTGCCAGTAAGAACTCGGCTTCAGGCACACAGAAAACACAACACACAGCTCTGAATATTTCATTCAGTGCAACGGAAGATCATAAAATACAACAAAAGTAAATATAAAAAATAAACATATGCATACAAATTCAAGAATCTATCATCTGTAGCACAGATAATTACTGCATTCTGCTAATAAAACTTATAAACTAACACCGTTAATGTACTGTCAACTTACTATTTAGTTTCCAAAACACTTTACCACACATAAACCAAAACTGTACCAAGGCTCATATGTTTTGCTTCCTGGTTAAAATCTTCTTCTTCTTTCGACTGCTCCCGTTAGGCATTGCCACACTGGATCATCTTCTTCCATATCTTTCTGCCCTCTGCATCTTGCTCTGTTACACCCATCACCTGCATGCCCTCTCTCACCACATTCATAAACCTTCTCTTAGGCCTTCCTGTTTTCCTCTTCCCTGGCAGCTCTATCCTTAGCATCCTTCTCCCAATATACCCAGCATCTCTCCTCTACACATGTCCAAACCAACGCAATCTCACCTCTCTGACTTTGTCTCCCAACCGTCCAACTTGAGCTGACCCTCTAATGTACTCATTTCTAATCCTATCCATTCTCGTCACACCCAGTGCAAACCTTAGCATCTTTAACTCTGCTACCTCCAGCTCTGTCTCCTGAGTTCTGGTCAGTGCCACCGTCTCCAACCCATATAACATAGCTGGTCCCACTACCATTCTGTAGACCTTCTCTTTCACTCTTGCTGATATACATCTGTCACAAATTACTCCTGACACTCTTCTCCACCCATTCCACCCTGCCTGCACTCTCTTTGTCACCTCTCTTCCACAATCCCCATTACTCTGTACATTTGATCCCAAGTATTTAAACTCATCCACCTTCGCCAACTCTACTCCCTGCATGCTCACCATTCCACTGACCTCCCTCTCATTTACACACATGTAATAATAATTCATTACATTTATATATATTTTGTCTTGTTCCTACTGACCTTCATTCCTCTCCTCTCTAGAGCATATCTCTACCTCTCCAGGGTCTCCTCAACCTGCTCCCTACTATCGCTACAGATCACAATTTCATCAGCAAACATCATAGTCCACGGGGACTCCTGTCTAATTTCGTCTCTCAACCTGTCCATCACCATTGCAAATAAGAAAGGGCTCAGAGCCGATCCCTGATGTAATCCCACCTCCAACTTGAATGCATCCGTCACTCCTACCGCAGACCTCACCATGGTCACACTTCCCTCATACATATCCTATACAACTCTTATGTACTTCTCTGCCACTCCCGACTTCCTCATACAATACCACAGCTCCTCTCGAGGCACCCTGTCATATGCTTTCTCCAGGTCCACAAAGACGCAATCCAACTCCTTCTGGCCTTCTCTAAACTTCTCCATCAACATCCTCAGAGCAAACATTGCATCTGTGGTGCTCTTTCTTGGCATGAAACCACACTGCTGCTCACTAATCATCACCTCACTTCATAACCTAGCTTCCACTACTCTTTCCCATAACTTCATGCTGTGGCTCATCAATTTTATTCCCCTGTACTTACTGCAGTCCTGCACATCCCCCTTATTCTTAAATATCAGCACCAGTACACTTCTTCTCCACTCCTCAGGCATCCTCCCACTTTCCAAGATTCCATTAAACAATCTGGTTAAAAACTCCACTGCCATCTCTCCTAAACACCTCCATGCTTCCACAGGTATGTCATCTGGACCAACGGCCTTTCCATTTTTCATCCTCTTTATAGCTGTCCTTACTTCCTCCTTGCTAATCCGTTGCACTTCCTGATTCACTATCCCCACATCATCCAGCCTCTTCTCTCTCATGTTCTCTTCATTCATCAGCCTCTCAAAGTACTCTTTCCATCTGCTCAACACACTCTCCTTGCTTGTAAGTACATTTCCATCTTTATCCTTTAACACCCTAACCTGCTGCACCATTTGATCCTTGGCTCTGCCCTCACTCTCTTCCTCTTCTTGATCTCCAACGTCATCCTACAGACCACCATCCTATGCTGCTTAACTACACTTTCCCCTGCCACCACTTTGCAGTCTTCAATCTCCATCAGATCAACTCTTCTGTATAGGATGTAATCTACCTGTGTGCATCTTCCTCCACTCTTGTACGTAACCCTATGTTCCTCCCTCTTCTTAAAATACGTATTCATCACAGCCATGTCCATCCTTTTGGCAAAATCCACTATCCTCTGGCCTTCCTCATTCCTCTCCTTGACACCATACCTAACTATCACCTCCTTGTCTCCTCTGTTCCCTTCACCAACATGCCCATTGAAATCCACTCATTTATTTAACAGTAGTTCAGTAGTTTAATATCTTAGAATCCGCCTTTATGTATGTGTATTTTAACCAGGAAGCAAAATACACATACATAAAGGCAGATGTTAAGATGTTAAACTACTGAACTACTGTTAACTAAATGAGTTTGAAATCTGAATCTATGGAAAAAGTGCACTATCAGTGAAAAGGTTTAGTACACCTCAGTTTTTCCAAAAGTTGCTTGAAGCTGTTGAGCTGTGAGGTGCCTAGCACACAACCTAGAGACCCACAGAAATATGTCTACTGATTGGGTTATGACTTTTGGTCTTCCAGATTTCTTCCTGTCAGAGTTTGTTCCAGTTTCCAGCTGGCCTTTGTGTTGTGTAGGACACCGTACTCACACATTGATTTTTTTTTTTAATTTCTCTAAATGAAAGGTCGACACTTCTAAGGATAATAGTGCTCTGTCTCATTTCATTTGTTAATTGCTGTGTTCTTGCCGTTATCACTGGAGTTTACAACTTTTTACAGTGTAACATTGTCCAGGTAGTACTACAGAGGGTGTATTAACACAGTCTGTTCCATCTCTGCTTTATGACAGACAGAGCATTTTAAGTATTCAACACAAGTTGGGACAACAGAGCAAATTGTTTGCTTCAACTTGCAAGGCTTAATTTACTTTAATTGCTGCAGAACATCAGTAGGTTGTAATCAATTAGTTGTTTACTGAAGAAGGCCAATTTGTAATATTATGATATTTCCTTTTTTTCCCAATTTTGCTACATTAAAATTTTAATTTAAACCTCTGACAGTTTATTGCTTACAGTTTATTGGGCGGAGTGGTTGCTCTGAGGCTAGGGATCTGCATTGACAATCAGAAGGTTGCCGATTCAAATCCTGTAAATGCCAGAAGTGATTCAGTTCTATTGGGCCCTTGCGCAAGGCCCTTAACCTGCAATTGCTCTCTCCTGGGTATGACGCTAAGCAAGCAGGTCCTCCGGGGACCTTGCAGGGAAAACTTGAGGCTTGGTGGCAGGATTTCAGAACAGGAGGTGGTTCATCATGTGGTGGGTGCAGCAATGCGCTGTATCAATTCTTCTCCTAATCTCTTTGTTGGGGGTCATATATGTCGGGACGTTGCTGGCCTTGCTGTTAACTAACCTGCTTAATTCAGTCCTAATTGGCAACTCTTTCAATTGAAGAGTAATAAGTTCAAGAAGCTGATCTCAAAGATGTGGTTAAAGAATCTGTACACTGCAAAGTGTGAAAAGTATTTTTGCCCACCAAGTACATAATAAGTGGTATTACTGTGTAACTAAAACAAAACTGTATGGCGCAGTGCTAACTGGTATGTGATCTACAGATAATATGAAAATTGAAAAAAAAAGTATTTTTCTGTCTATGTCTTCTTATTTAGAAAATTCAAATAGAGTAAATGTCTGAGAAGTTCAATTGCTTTCAGAAAACTTAAAAATCTGCAAAACAACCTAGATGGGGCTACTTGCCTCACTTCCAGACAGCCTGGACCCTTTAGCTATTCTGGGAAAAATGTGGATACTCCTTTTTGATTGTGTGAGCCTCTGTCAGCCCTGGATATTGCCCTCATTAAATTATCTTCCCTTGGTGCACTAGAAACCCTTGGCCTGACCCTGAGTATATTGGCACATCATATCACACATAGTGCCATTGTCCATGTTAAGATATCAGCTAGACCAGCTCAGTACTATTCAGCACACAGGGAACAATACCACCTTGGCTGAGGGGTGACTCATTGTAGAGCCTGATGGCTGAGTGTAGAAATGATCTGACACATTGTTCTTTAGAGCAATGCAATAGTCTTAGTCTTTTGCTAAAAGTGCTCCTCTGTTTGGCTAAAATATCAGACAGGGGAATGAGAATCTTTGTCCAGGACAGCAAGCAGCTTCCTTGGTGACCTCTGTTCTACCACTCCCTCAGTTGAGTCCAAGCTGACTCCCAAGATTTAACTTTTTAATCAGTTTATTTAGTCTTTTTAGTATCACCTTCACTAACGCCATTTCCCCATCACACTATCATGTAGAAAAATACACTGTCTATTACAGACTGGTAAAAATCATGTAAGAGTGTCCTACATACAAGATATTCAAGGCCACTGTGTCCTTTCTTTTATACAGTCTCTGTGTTATTACGCCACTCAAGTCTATTGTTCAGATGAACACTGAGGTATTATATGCCCTCACCACCTCTACCATCAATGAGAAACAGGGGAAGAGTGGCTTGGCGCTCCTAAAGTCTACGATTATAACTCCTTTGTCTTAATGATGCTGACGTGCAGGTGGTTCAATTTGCACCATTCAACAAAGGCCTTCACTAGTGTCCTATATTCATTCTCCTGCCCTCCGTCGATGCACTCAACTATAGCATATATCATTGGAAAATTTCAGCTGATGACTTGATTCAGAATTGTATCTGAAGTCTGAGGTGTACAGGGTAAACAAAAAGAGAGTCAGTATAGTACAGTTGCCTGTGGAACCCTGTGTGCTCCTCATGAATATATCAGATACAATTTTCCATCAAGAAATGCAAATATGACATTTTTCCCTGCAGGGCAGGTAATAGAATTCTCTTTTATAGGCCTGCTGTGTTTAGAACATTAAACGCAACATATTACAAACTGATACATTAGCTAATATAAAATTCCTCAACTCCCTTGATCCCATTCAAAATCACAGAGGGATGAAGTTTATCACAGCAACACCAAGCAAAAGACATGAACCATCCCTGGACCTGGTGTCACTCTGTCATAGGGACTTACACAGACCCACACGGAGCCAACATAATCATCTGTTAACATAACACGTTTGTCTTTGAGGTGTTAAGGAGATGAAAGACATGGGCGGAGTTTGACATTTTGCTTTGGGTGGGGCCAAATGAACCATATAAATAACTGCATTGTTTGAGTCTTAACTGTACTGCTATATATTTACCGTTAACATTAGCACATTCAAAATTTCAAAATGAAAAAAGTACATAAATACCGTTAACAATATTTAATGTAAATGACAGAAAATGTTGCCCTTTAAAGTTTGTTCATCTGTGTTTTGTAATTGTGACAAAATCAGCACTTATTTTAACAAGTTATAAAATGTACACATAGCATAACATTCTAGTGCAATTGGGGTACTTACAGTTAGGTCCATAAATATTTGGAAAGAGACAACTTTTTTCTAATTTTGGTTCTGTTACATTACCACAATGAATTTTAAATGAAACAGCTCAGATGCAGTTGAAGTGCAGACTTTCAGCTTTAATTCAGTGGGGTGAACAAAACGATTGCATAAAAATGTGAGGCAACTAAAGCATTTTTTAACACAATCCCTTCATTTCAGGGGCTCAAAAGTAATTGGACAAATTAAATAACTGGAAATAAAATGTTCATTTCTAATACTTGGTTGAAAACCCTTTGCTGACAATGACAGCCTGAAGTCTTGAACTCATGGACATCACCAGATGCTGGGTTTCCTCCTTTTTAATGCTCTGCCAGGCCTTTACTGCAGCGGCTTTCAGTTGCTGTTTGTTTGTGGGCCTTTCTGTCTGAAGTTTAGTCTTCAACAAGTGAAATGCATGCTCAATTGGGTTAAGATCAGGTGACTGACTTGGCCATTCAAGAATTTTCCACTTCTTTGCTTTAATAAACTCCTGGGTTGCTTTGGCTGTATGTTTTGGGTCATTGTCCATCTGTATCATGAAATGCCGCCCAATCAATTTGACTGCATTTAGCTGGATTTGAGCAGACAGTATGTCTCTGAACACCTCAGAATTCATTCGGCTGCTTCTATCCTGTGTCACATCATCAATAAACACTAGTGTCTCAGTGCCACTGGCAGCCATGCACGCCCAAGCCATCACACTGCCTCCACTGTCTTTTACAGATGATGTGGTATGCTTTGGATAATGAGCTGTTCCACACCTTCTCCATACTTTTTTCTTGCCGTCATTCTGGTAGAGGTTAATCTTGGTTTCATCTGTCCAAAGAATGTTTTTCCAGAACTGTGCTGGCTTTTTTAGATGTTCTTTAGCAAAGTCCAATCTAGCCTTTCTATTCTTGAGGCTTATGAGTGGCTTGCACCTTGCAGTGCACCCTCTCTATTTACTTTCATGCAGTCTTCTCTTTATGGTAGACTTGGATATCGATACGCCTACCCCCTGGAGAGTGTTGTTCACTTGGTTGGCTGTTGTGAAGGGGTTTCTCTTCACCATGGAAATGATTCTGCGATCATCCACCACTGTTGTCTTCCGTGGATGTCCAGGTCTTTTTGCGTTGCTGAGTTCACCAGTGCTTGCTTTCTTTCTCAGGATGTACCAAACTGTAGATTTTGCCACTCGTAATATTGTAGCAATTTCTCGCATGGGTTTTTTCTGTTTTCGCAGCTTAAGGATGGCTTCTTTCACCTGCATGGAGAGCTCCTTTGACTGCATGTTGTCTGTTCACAGCAAAATGTTCCACATGCAAGCACCACACCTCAAATCCACTCCAGGCCTTTTATCTGCTTAATTGATAATGACATAACGACGGACTTGCCCACACCTGCCCATGAAATAGCCTTTGAGACAATTGTCCAATTACTTTTGAGCCCCTGAAATGAAGAGATTGTGTTAAAAAAAATGCTGTAGTTGCCTCACATTTTTATGCAATTGTTTTGTTCACCCCACTGAATTAAAGCTGAAAGTCTGCACTTCAACTGCATCTGAGTTGTTTCATTTAAAATTCATTGTGGTAATGTACAAAACCAAAATTAGAAAAAAGTTGTCTCTGTCCAAATATTTATGGACCTAGCTGTATTTAACTGAATTGACTTATTTATTTCCTTCATTAAAGAGACATATATTACTTTTTTGGTTTTTAAATATTTTGTCTCGGAGTGAATATAATGTGTGTTGGTGTTGGAGAAAATCCAATTAAGTGGCTGGCGAATATGTAGCCAACTTCAGTCTTGTCCGTACAACAAAGTTAAAGAGTTCGGGCACCACCTTGGTAATCCCAAGTAAATGAAAATGTTGAAAATGATAAAGTTTACAACGAGTTGCAGAGTGCATCTTTTCAGACGGAAGCTCAGAATTGAACTGGAGCAAGATGGCCCATTCCAGGTTTATATGGTGACTCGGTAGGAAAGGGTGGATTAAGGAGAGAAGGAAACAGAAGTGATGTCAGCGATGGAGTGGCTGTCAGTCTTCCATTCTGCAGAGGAAGGATGAGACAAGACAGTAGTCCACAGTGCCAGCCCCTAGTTCAGAAGGTATTTACCATCACCAGAGGCTTATGCTGCCCCCCATTCACATGCTGAAGATAATGTTTATCATATTATAATGTTTGAAAAGGGAACTATATGTTGTGAACTCCAGTTATTTTCTTACTAAGTGATCACAGCTAGAATATTCTCTCACTGATTTTGTTAGAGTAATTATTACTCATCTTTGAGACAAGTGACTTTGCTTTAACCATTTTGTAAAAATCTAAGGGGTATGCGAAAACTAACAAATTCCTAATACAAGAAATTGTATAAGGTGAAATAAAGAACAAAAATTAAAAAATAGTCATGTTTGAATATGGACATAAAAAGTATAGAAAATTGTTTTAAAGTGAAATCTCCAATGGAAAACAGCAAGAGAAAAATTCAGTATAGTAATCAAGAAAAAAAGGTTGTTGTCTCTGCAAATGTTTAATTAAGTTGCTTTGTTGCCACTCATTTACTGCTTGCTTGGGAATCACAAAAAACATAACTGACTTTTTCTGAAGCATATGCTTTTACTGCCCTTGTGGGTGATTTAAAATAAGGTGTTCCAAAACGAAACAAGCCCTAAAATAATTGACATTTTCTGACAAGATCATTTGTGTCAAACCATGGCTACTTATAAGTGTTGAAACCTACCTGTTAGTCCCTAGTCACTTCCCAATAAAAAAATAAACACAGCCAGGAAGAGAATTTCTTCTGTACGGCTGATGTGGTGTAGCATGGCTATAAACAGAAGATCAAGCTTGCAGAGATGAATCCATTACCTATTCCCGGTAACCTCACAGAAAGAAACCAGAAATGGTTTGCAGCTACTAATAGTTTTCCTGGCTTTTGAGGTTACTGAAAATGTATTGGGATCACCTCTGTGGTTTCAATCTGCCTTGGTTAGCACCTTAAAATGATCTGATTATTATAATGATGGCCTTTGACACTCATCAGCTAAGGTTAGAACCAAGAAGATGCGGTGACACTCATTTTAAAAGGCTAACCTTTTTTATTTAAGTGTCAAGAGGCACAAAGCACTCAGGGTACAAAGTTCAATAGCCTGAGTCCAAACACTGGCAGAGAACAGCTACTAGAAAATCACTTTATCAAGCTTACAGACTAAAAGCTCAAGCCATAGTTTCTGAATGCTCCACTATGGTGCGTGCACTTTAAAATATTTCATTAATAGAGGCAGTCAAGCACACTTGTTGTTAAAATGCATTTATCATATGCTGGGTCAAGTCTAACCAATTTGCGTGTTGCACCTTAAGAAGGGTGAATGAGAGAAAGATGAAAGAGGAAAGCATCCCAAAATATGCATTAAAAACAGAAATAGAGGACAAGCTGCCTTTTCAGAAATGTTTTGTGGCCAAGTGGCTAAGCTGCTGACCTACTGTAAAATCCCCAATTGTGTCAATTCATTTCTCTTGCTTTTGACTCACTGAGTGTTGTTAAGTAAGTCACTTAGCAGAGCTGTATAACCCTTACATTTATGTTAGTGCAAAATATCTAGGCTTACAAAGTGAATGGTAGCGTTACTTAGGTTCAGTTTTGTGGTATGAGCGTACCACGGTGGAGACCAGTGTCGTGTTCATTTTTATCAGTCACCAAAAACAGCTAAGAAATGGGTGCATGTTTGAACTTATGCTGCCCCTACTAAAAATTGATTCAGAAAATTATTCAGTCAATCATGGCTGAAGCATTGATGCCCTGTGTAGTCCTCTTCATGGATGCATTTTCTGAGCTGTACTGTTCTAGTAGGATGGCCGTCAGCCCATCCAGTAGGAAGTCAACATCTTTAATAACGTCTTTATGCAGTCCTACCTTTTTAGCCTCAGTTAGTTCACTGGTTTTCTCCTCTGTAACATTATATTTTTCACCTACTCCTTTTGTTTCTCCTTCACTACACTGTCTCCTTACCCACCATTGCAGCCACTTTACTAATCCTTTTTTGTAGACTGTAGCCTTTCTTCCCTTTTTTTATATGTCAAGTTTGGCTCACCTGCTGGAAATGTTGGCTTTGTGCTGCGTGGCCCTTACAAAGAACGCCTGTTAGCAGGATATTCACAGACCCTGAGTTTGCTTTTCAAAGCAGTGATGCGAACTCCCTTTCTACAGGTTTTCAGGGAAGGTTTTCTTCTCATTGTTTATGGACTGAGGTCCATCTGCTGCTGTACCTGAACCCCTCATATTCCATTATTCATGAAACAAGCCTGTGTTTTCACCCTGGGATGGACTAGCACCCCGTCTAAGGGATTGTTTCTGCCTTGTGCCTTATGCTTGCTGGGATGTGCTCCGGCTTCATTGGGAGCCTGGTCAGGATAAAGTGGGTTTAGAAGATGAATTGGATGGATGGATGATGGGCCTGCAGTAAGATTATTTCTTAGTAGCATCATTTGTGCTTTATTCAATTTCACCAACAACAACAACATATATTTATATAACAAGTTTTCATATAAATGATGTAGCTCAAAATGTTTTATAAGATGAAGAAAGAAAAAAATATAAAAATAAGTATCCAACGTAATGGGCATGTCTATGAGATGTGTACCTCAAAAAAAAAAATAAAATAAAGTAACTCATACAAACATCATTTAGAGAGTTTGAGATATGAACCCAAGTCTCTGGAGGTATGAGGCAGTAGCAGACATAACAATACAATTGAACAGTATTATTAAGTGCTTCATTTGTATTGATATCATGTTTAAAATTGTATTTCAAATATAACCTTCAAAGGTAGCCCACTGGTAAATCTGATATTTGTATATTAATGGGTTTGCTGTCCTTCTTTATTTTAATAATCTAAGTAGACCTGCATGTATTTTTTAAAAGTTGTAGTCTGCTTCTAGTATGTGTATCATTTAAAATTGCTGAAGCAACAGTGAAGTGCCAAATCCCTAGAGATGCTCCCAAACTGTTGGCTAGTAAATGTTTTCCTGGTGTGTGCCTATTTTTGAAATTAACATCACATTTCCTGAAATACATCTTTTGTTTTTGAGTTCTTTTTGTGGTGGTCAAGGAAATGGGGAAGAATTTCACAGCACAGAAAATCTTAAAACTCAATCAAACCATCTCCAATAATTTAAAGCAGGGGTGTCAAACGTACGGCCTATGGGCCAAAACCGGCCTGCTAGGGGGTTCAATCCGGCCTGCTGGATGAATTTTGAAAGTAAAAAGATTCATAAAAGACACAAACTCGAAATTCGTAATAAAATGCAATTCCTAAATCGTCCGCTAGGGTGTTAGTCGGAGGAGAGGGGCGCACTGTTTTAATTAGAGTAAAAGAAGCGGCAACTCTGCCACTCAGTCTGAACAGCAGATGGTAGCAATGCGCCCTCTGCTAATTATGGTGTAGGCTATCTTGTTTTCTACTCACCTTGACACCCTCATTAGCCAAAATATCTTTGTCAAAAAGGAGAAAAGTGGATACCGAGTGTAGGGTATTCCAAGAGAAATGGACCGCTTCCTATTTATTAACAGAGATAAATGGAAAACCTGTATGCTTGGCGTGTAATCAACAAGTGTCTATGCTCAAGGAATATAATATTTGGCACCACTATGAGACTCATCATGGTGGAAAATACGACATCTTGCAAGGACGACTGAGGAGAGAGAAGATAAATGAATTGCTGGTGGGTCTGAGGAAACAGCAGTCAATTTTCACCCGGAGCCAAGAGGTCAGTGAAGCAAGAGTAAAAGCCACCTACTTAATGTGAATTTCCCATTGGGATTAATAAAGTATCTATCTATCTATCTATCTATCTATCTATCTAATTGCTAACGAAATAGCATTAGCATCAAAGCCATATTCCGACGGTGAGTTCGTTAAAAGATGCATGATGAAGGCTGCAGAACTCGTGTGTGCTGAGAAGCAACAAGTATTTGCCAACATTAGTCTGACGAGAAATACTATGGCAGAGAGGATATCAGAACTATTGGCTGATTTAGACAGGCAGTTGAAACACAAGGTCAAGTCATTTCTTGCATTTTCTGTTGCAATTGATGAGAGCACTAACATTACAGACGTTGCTCAACTGGCCATATTTATTTGTGGAGTTGATGAGACATTGACCGTCTCTGAGGAGTTCCTTGAGTTGGTGCCTATGAGTGACACCACAACAGCTGAGGACATTTTTGGCTCTGTGGTTGGCGCGCTGGACATAGTCAGGGTGGACTGGTCCCGCGCCATCAGCCTGGCTACAGATGGCGCGCCATTAATGATCAGAAGAAAAGCAGGTGTTGTGACAAAATTCAGAGAGAAAGTATAAGCCGCTAATGGAGGAGATGGTTTCTGGACATTTCACTGTATTTTGCACCAGGAGGCATTGTGTTGCAAGTTGTTAAAAATGGATCACGTCATGGAGGTAGTTGTCGAACTGTTAATTTCATCCGAGCCAGAGGCCTGAATCATCGTCAGTTTGACTGCCTTCTCAGTGACAATCACGTTACTAATACCCTGGAATACCACTCTGAAGTAAGATGGTTAAGCAGAGGTGCTGTGCTGAGGCATTTCTTTGATCTACGCGAGGAAATCGGACAGTTCATGGAGATAAAAGGAAATCCAGTGATGGAACTACAATGTCAGGAATGGCTGCAGGACCTTGCATTTCTGGTGGATATTACAGAGTACTTGAATATTCTGAACAAAATGTTGCAAGGCCGCAAAAAACTTGTCACACAGTTTTATGACAGCATATGTGCATTCAAGTTTAAGCTGACTTTGGGGGAGATACAGCTGTCAAGTGGTGACCCTGCACATTTCCCTTGCCTAAGAGAGTTATGTGCAACAGGCATTAATGCTGACATGAAACAATATAAAGACAAGATTGCAGGATTGCTGTGTGAGTTTGAGAAACGGTTTCAGATCTTTGGTGAACTTGAGACAGAATTTGCAGTTGTTCGCTCACCCTTCACAGTCAAAGCTTCTGATGTGCCTGTCGACATCCAACTAGAGATAATTGATTTGCAATGTGATGCAGATTTGAAGGGCAAGTTTGCCTCAGTGGGCTTGGACACATTTTATCAATATCTCTTGCCAGGGTACCCCAAATTAACAGCCCTGGTTGCAAAAATGTTGTGCATGTTTGGGACAACCTACCTTTGTGAACAAGTTTTCTCAGTAATGAACATCAATAAAAGAAAATTGTGCTCAAGGCTCACACACAAGCACTTAGATGACATTCTGAGATTGGCTGCTAGTCAGGATATGACACCTGATATTGATGCACTTGTGCAGACCAAAAGATGCCAAGTTTCAGGAGCAAAAACAAAGTAGTCTAGATGTGACGAACTCCTTTAAAATGTTGCTTCAGACACCGATTGCACTTAAAGAATACAGTTCTGTGAAAATGAATTCTTGCTGTAGAAATAGTTAAAAAATGTTCAATTTAATGTAAGTCAACAGCTTCACTACAAAAGAGTTTGGTTCGGTGGAATCCTATTGTTCATGCAATGTCATAAATTTTAAAATGTAGTACTATATTTTTCAGTTCCAAATTCCTTTGACTTAAACTTTGTTTGTATTTGTGCAAATAATTGTCTTAAGAAATCTGAGGTTGTTCATATTTTTTGGTATGTTGATATGTTTTCTAAAAGGATATTTCATTAAATATGAAGATTTTCTAATGTACAGTAATCCCTCACTTATCGCGGGAGATAGGTTCCAAGGCCGACCGCGATAACTGAATTTCCGCGAAGTAGGGACACTATATTTATTTAATTATTTAACGTGTATTTGGACGTTTTAAAACCCTCCCTGTATTGTTTACAACCCACCATTTACTCTATTAAAAACAGGGACAACTGCTAAGCAATATGAAATTGGTAGATAAGTTTACACTTACTGTATAGCGAAGTACACGTAGCAGCTTGTAGGCGGTCATGACGTCGTCGACCTTGTTGCAAAGATTCCTAAAGCAGATTCCATCCAGACTTGTACTGCCTTATCACGTCCACTTGCAACTCGTTTTGCACCCTGGTTAAAGGACACTGCGGCCGTAGATCTTATATGCTTTTCCTCCTTTTTAAATAAAAAGAATCGATGTTCTGCAGCGGTGTAGCTGTTCCCTTCCTTCAACATATCCAAAACTTTTACCTTTTCTGCAATCATTTGCATCTTCTGTTGGTGCTTGGACACGGCCCCTGAAGCATTAGCACGTTAATGATGAATGAGTGAGATGAGACTTCCTGGTTAATGCAACACTCCGTTGCTGAGCCAATCAGCAGCACACAGGAACTTAACTGCGTGCTCTGATTGGGTAGCTTCTCAGCCATCCGCCAATAGCATCTCTTGTATGAAATCAACTGGGCAAACCAACTGAGGAAGCAAGTAAAAAGACCCATTGTCCGCAGAAACCCGCGAAGCAGCGAAAAATCCGCGTTATGAATTTAGATATGCTTACATATAAAATCCGCGAAGTCGTGAATCCGCGAAAAGTGAACCGCGAAGTAGCGAGGGATTACTGTACCTGTACTTCTTTGCACGAAAACAAAGGGAAAAAACATGGACTTATTATTATTTATAGGTAATTATGTTATGATTGTACTGCTCCGGCCCACTTGACATCTAATTAGGGTTAGGGTTAGGGTTAGGGTTGAGTTTGAGTTTGAGTTTTTAAATGAGTTTGACACCCCTGATTTAAAGCAAAAATTAAGTATTCAGGTATTGAGGGTTACATAGTAACAGACAGCTAAAAACATTTAAAATAAACATTGCAATGGTTTTGTCAGATGGCTGTGACTTGGCTGATTTATCTTTTTTACAAAAACAATTGGTCCAGACTAGTTTAGTTAATCAAATACAACTAGTCATTTTTTGTTTTCCTCATTGTTTTATTTGTATCAATGTTTAACTCCATTCTCAAGCTGTTTCATCCATCGCATGCTGATAACTGTAAACTTGGAAGAATGCTACATTATACTAAGGGCCTTGTTTTGCATTTGTGTGGGCTTTTCATCCATACATTCTGCAGTGAACAAATTCAGGGCCATTTTGGGCTTATTCTGGCTTTGGCCTTACCATAAATTTGATGGGCTTTTTGTTGCTCAAATAGAGACTTTTGTGAGTACCAGGGACATAACATTTGAAGGTAAGGTTGTGTTTTGCATCCCATTATTTGTCGAATGATGAGATTCTTCCAAAACCAATGCAAGAATGTAGGGTGTGGGTGCTGCTTGCTGCCTGCTTTGGTGTTTGAAGGTGGGGCTTGGTTGGAGAGTCACGTGTTTAATTACATTTTATTTTTAAATTGTCTGCTATAATGCCCAGTATTAGAATAGATACTGTACTACATCATTATCACTACTGACACAAGTGACAGCTCCAAAGGCTACTAAGAGACCCTACACAGCTCCTCAAATATATTAGCTACCTTATTACTGTACTGTTGACAATGCATTTTCACATCAAACCAACAAAGATAACAAACAAAAAATAAATAAATAAATAATGAGGTGGCCAAAAAAAAAAAATAATGAGGTGGACTAACCTATTGTATATGATGCAGACTTTGAACCACAAACTCAAAGTCAAGCAAGTCAGCAATATTTTTGACAGCATCACTGACAGCTACACTGTAATTTATGAAAGCAAAATTTTTAAAAGCTATTTCTCAGCTGGAGATTCTGGGCTGGTTATTCTCTGTCTGAAGGCCATGTTTTTACACGTGAAGCACTGGCTTTCTCTTTCAGAGGACTATATTTTTCACTTAAAGTCAAATTCCACCAGCGCATAAAACAAGTAGTCTTGCCAGTGTAGGTGTTGTCAAAGCCATGAACTTGGAAATCACAACATGTCTGATTTGTCAGACCTTATGTCTTTTTTGAATAAAACTGATGGAATTGTGGGCAGCATGGTGACAGAGTGGCTTGTTCTGCTGCCTCATGGATCCACTCTAGAATCCTAGGTTAAAATTAAGTTTTAAGTCCTTAAGCTTGTTGTTTATGCATATTATATATATGCACAACTACAGACTGGGATATCCTGCAGGGATCTCATAGTGAGAACATTGAGGAAGTTGTTGACTGCACTACTGACTACATCAACTTCTGTATGGACATTGTAGTTCCAGTAAGAACAGTACGCTGCTATGCTAACAACAAGCCATGGATTACAAGTGACATCAAGGGCCTTTTGAATCAGAAGAAAAGGGCTTTTAAAGACGGTGATCAGCATGAGCTCAAGCGCGTGCAGAAGGAACTCCGAGTCCAACTCAGGGCGGCGAAGGAGCAGTACAGGAGAAAGCTGGAGCAGAAGTTGCTGAATAACAGCATGAAGGAAGTGTGGGATGGGATGAAGATCATCACTGGCTGCAGCTCGAAGCGGGGTACCACCATTGAGAGAGACGTGAAGAGAGCAAACCAAATGAACAACTTTTTTAACAGGTTTGACCACCCTAACCCACTCTCACTCTCACCTCGGAGTACTGCACCCTCCACACATCCTTCTGCTGATACCAGCATAGGAAAGACATCCCCACCCATAATTACAACAGCGCAAGTGAGCAGAGAGCTGAGGAGACTTCGTGCCAGCAAAGCAGCGGGTCCAGATGGAGTATCGCCACGACTGCTGAAGGTCTGTGCATCGGAGCTGGGGGGTCCTCTACAGCGCATCTTCAACCTGAGCCTGGAACAGGGGAGAGTCCCGAGGCTTTGGAAAATATCTTGTATCACCCCAGTCCCAAAGGTATCACGTCCTAGTGAGCTGAATGACTTTCGGCCTGTTGCTCTGACATCACATGTGATGAAGACCATGGAGAGGCTGCTGCTTCACCACCTTAGGCCACAGGTTCAACACGCCCTTGACCCTCTGCAGTTTGCATATCAGGAGAAGGTGGGAGCGGAAGATGCCATCATCTATATGCTACACCGATCCCTCTCTCACTTGGACAGAGGCAGTGGTGCTGTAAGAATTATGTTTCTAGACTTCTCTAGCGCCTTCAACACAATCCAACCTCTGCTCCTTAGGGACAAGCTGACAGAGATGGGATTAGATTCATACCTAGTGGCATGGATCGTGGACTATCTTAAAGACAGACCTCAGTATGTGCGTCTTGGGAACTGCACGTCTGACATTGTGGTCAGCAACACAGGAGCGCCACAAGGGACTGTACTTTCTCCGGTCCTGTTCAGCCTATATACATCGGACTTCCAATACAACTCGGAGTCCTGCCATGTGCAAAAGTTCGCTGATGACACTGCTATCGTGGGCTGTATCAGGAATGGGCTGGAGGAGGAGTATAGGGACCTAATCAATGACTTTGTTAAATGGTCCGACTCAAACCACCTACACCTGAACACCAGCAAAACCAAGGAGCTGGTGGTGGATTTTAGGAGGCCCAGACCCCTCATAGACCCAGTGATCATCAAAGGTGACTGTGTGCAGATGGTGCAGACCTATAAATATCTGGGAGTGCAGCTGGATGATAAATTAGACTGGACTGCCAATACTGATGCGCTGTGCAAGAAAGGACAAAACCGGTTATACTTCCTTAGAAGGCTGGCTTCCTTCAACATCTGCAATAAGATGCTGCAGATGTTCTATCAAACAGTTGTGGCGAGCGCCCTCTTCTACGCGGTGGTGTGCTGGGGAGGCAGCATTAAGAGGAAAGACGCCTCACGCCTGGACAAACTGGTGAGGAAGGCAGGCTCTATTGTTGGCATGGAGCTGGACAGTTTAACATCTGTGGCAGAGCGAAGGGCGCTCAGCAGACTCCTATCAATTATGGAGAATCCACTGCATCCACTAAATAATGTCATCTCCAGACAGAAGAGCAGCTTCAGTGACAGACTGCTGTCACTGTCCTGCTCCACAGACAGATTTAGGAGATCGTTCCTCCCCCAAACTATGCGACTCTTTAATTCCACCAGGGGGGGTAAACGTTAATATTTAACATTATACATAGTTATTGTCTGTTTTTTTCACCTGTATTATTATCATTCTTTAATTTAATATTATTTATTGTATCAGTATGCTGCTGCTGAAGAATGTGAATTTCCCATTGGGATTAATAAAGTATCTATCTATCTATCTATCTATCTATCTATCTATCTATCTATCTATCTATCTATCTATCTATCTATCTATCTATCTATCTATCTATCTATCTATCTATCTATCTATCTATCTATCTATCTATCTATCTATCTATCTATCTATCTATCTATCTATCTATCTATCTATTCTCCTGATGTGTGCATACTCTGCCATCCTCAAACACATGTAGGCTAAATTATTTGGTGATTCAATTAGGACCTGTGTGAATATAAGTGAGCCTTGCAATGGATTGGTGACCTGCGTGACCAGGGTTGGTTCCTGTCTTGAGCCTGTTAGTGAAAGAATTGACTCTACCTCTCCACAATGCAGAATTGCATTGAGAAGGTTGGGAAATGATATGTTATGATGTGGTTAGTAATTACACATAGCACATTGAATGAGAATTTAGTTGCGTCTAATATATGGCATGGATACAAGTTTTTTAAGAATATATTGGGACACCTAAATCGGGGCTTAAATAAACAAGTGTGGTAGGACATATGGTACATTTGGTCACATTAATTAAATGTTAAATGTAAGTTTGGAGATAAGTAAAATATATCCAATTTATATGTTTCATAAAAAACTTTGATAGAGCATATGAAAAGTTTTTGACGAGAACAGGCTGTTTAGGGCAACATATTCCTACTCAGCTTTTTCAAAATATTGTTGAGACTTGAAGATTCCTAAAGTACTACTACCTATGACACTGCTTGTTAACTTATTCAGTGAATCTGTGGTTCTCAATGTGAAGAAAAACTATTTAAAATCACTGCAGAATTTACTGTACCTTTAAGCAGCTTGTCATTGTTGAACACTCATTGGTTGTCCTCTACTATACTCACTCGTTTAATTTCTGTCTGCTAAAATGTCACATCTGGATATTGAGAGTAATTTAATGAACAATACTGCTTTTTTGGTAAATTGAATGTTTTTGGTTTGTTGGAGAATGGTGATTGCTACTATCATTATGTTGTTTTAGTTATAACAGCATCGGCCAACCAAGCTCCATTCTGCTGATGTTGTTATGGCAATAAAGTAAAGTATACAAACCCTTCAGTGTTTCCACAGGACTCATACTCTGCAGTCTTGGAGTCAATCTTTATGCTGTTCTTCTTGATTTATCTTACAATGTACATGTTGATTGGTTACCCCAGTCAAACTGCATGTATCACTGAATGTACAATATAATCTAAGTGATCTGAGGTCCACATTACATAAACAATTAAGGTGTATCACAGTTTCTCTCGGGTTATAATAAGATACTACATGAGGAGTTGTGATCTTTTCAATTTTACTATTAGCTATATCCCTCCTGGATTGTTTAAACAACCTACCTGTTTCATTCCCATCATATGTGAATATCTTAACATTACATATTTGTGCTATGCATTGAATTTCCATATATCCATCTATTTTGAATTAGTTCAAGGCTCCGAATCCAAAGTCACCTGTGACCATGGGTAAGAGTCATCTGTCTGCTGCGGAGAGAGTATCCACACTTATCCTCCTCCACAAGCACAATCTCCCTCTCTTTATCTAAACATATATATAAATAAATAAATAACTATATACTGTATATATACAGTATATATATATATACTGTATATTAACAGTATATATACACACACACTTAATTTAGTTTCTTCTGCTAACCTTGCTGCAAAATCAGTGTAAGAGCTGCAAGTACTTTTTATTGAACTTAGTGATTTGTGAGCCAATTTCTTGTTCAGTTCATTCTAGGTGCTGAACCTGCAGGAATAATTACTATAAGTGCCTCTCCTAAATTTGAGGAACAAATGGTTTCACCTTCACTGAACATTCCTTATCAATAAAAGACTGTTATACGTGTAAAACTCTGAAACTGTACTTTTACAGTACAGCAAAGTTCTGAGGCTAAAACCTTACCAATTTCCCTGAAGAATATTTCATACATGGCCAATTACTTGCTTGATGTCAAGTGATATTACAGAAGTGAGTGAGTGAAGTGATTACAGAGCTTTGCGAAGGATTAGCCTTGTCTCCCTTATTTTAATAGTCCAGCATGTGTCACCTATACAGTGTAGCAGACTTTTCCATGAGCTTTGCAGATTTGCCGTCTTTGTCCAAGAGTTATCGGAAGTCTCATAGAGCACAACATCACCCTTGTGAATTTACATCTTCCTTACATTTCATAATTAAAAGCCTTAATTTTCTGTCCCACTGATTTTAATTTTAGATGCAATTTAACTGTTCAGAATCAGCCATGATTTGCAGCTGGAATTAACAGTGGACCTTTCTGCCTTTGCCTTTTGTCACATTTTGGATTTACAGAACTATTTATGTGTTTTTTTTTTGTTTTTTTTGCGAGAATCAATTGTCAATAAGGGGTTTGAATTCCCTTCTTAATATAAAGCTATGGTGTCTGAGAGGCACAGTGTTATGCATTTCCACATTACTGTAAATAACATGTTTTGTTTGTAAATTTTTATTTTTCATCATTTGCATCTTTGGATGGCAGGTTAGTACTGCTGATGCGCAACTCAAGAATTATGGGTTAGAATCCTGGCTGGTTTATTTTCAATGTGAAGTTTTCACTAAGTAGTCTAGTTTTTTTTTTTTTTTTTTTTTTACCATGGCACAAAACTGAGTCCTAACTTGCTAGGGTAAGATCCATGATCCTCAACTGAATCAACCTGGTTTGGTGATGCATGGTTTTATAACCTTTCAACAAATAGGTATTTCTGTTTGAGCATTTACATCTTAAGCATGTAAAAATAAAAAAAAAGAGTTCTAAGATAGCAAGTGTGTTATACTTTTTAAATGTATGCACCATAACATAATATTCTCACACCTATTTAATCCAGTTCATTGTCACAGGGTGGCCACAACCTATCCCAGGAGCACTGAGGGCAAACCAGGAAAAAGCCCAGTGAAAGGCTCCAGTCCTTCTTAGCGCCCACTCACATCTTCAGGGATGAGGAAGGAAAACACATGCAGTTACAGAAAGAACATCAAAACTCCACATGTACAACAACCTGACATTATATTTGAATCCAGGACACTGGATCCATGAGGCAGCAGAGATACTTGCCATGCCTCCCTGATTTTAAATATTAAGAGTAAACTTTTGGGAAGGTTTTACACTTCGTACATATTATTTTGACAGGGTGGTCTACTAGCTACAACGTTAAACTTCAAGCACAAAGTTACCCTCTGCACACTCACAGTGATCAGGCTGGAGTTCTGGTCTTCAAGGGTGCAGCGATAACCACAGCACTTTTGAGAAACTGTCATATTCTCTAATCTTATTTTTGGTAGACCAATTTTTACCATTGAAATTTTTAGAAGATTTGCTCTAATTTCTTCTTTGGAACATGTTTCCTACTTATAGTGTATTTAGGCTTGCACAGCAAAATTGCTAGTGTTAAATTAAAATTTAATACGGGAATACAATTTCTACATATCCTTGTCTTCTTAGAGAGTCAAGGCTGGGGGGCTGTCAAGAGGCAGGGCCTGTTAAAGCCCATTGCGGCACTTCTTGTGTGATTTTGGGCTATACAAAAATAAATTGTATTGTATTGTATATGCCCTTTTTTTCAGGGCATTTTTAACATTATAAGAGATCATTTTAAACTGATGATTTTACTATATGCCCTTCTTTGCAAACACAGTTGTGTACAGTACGTGAGTGTAAAATTAGTTAAATTAGGAAATATCTAACGATTCAAGCCTACCAGCCTCATACCATCCATAATTCCAACCCCAAGTCAGCGACACGACAGCTAGCCGAGGCTTTCTTAGTTTCCTAATTGTATTCTTGCAGAGACTGTCACAGATTTCATTCATCAGGGAGCTAACATTCCTATTTGCTAGGCTCCTTTAAATGCAAATATCACTTTCATTTGATTTTAGTTTCAGAATCCCAGATAATGAAACATTTTATCTTTGTCAGCTTTCTAGGTTACCCAATTTAAAGGGTTATGTGTGTTTGCATTCCCTATTCGGTTAAAGCTTGGGTGCAGCTTACTATTATCATATGTTGGAAGAATGATAATATATTTCTGTACATCCAAATAAAAACTCAGCCTTGCCAAGTAATTTATGATGGTTTTATTATTTGATTCTTTTGGTGACTTTCATCACATTACAAACGTATGTGTAAATGAAACATAGAAATAATAAATCATGTCTATATATTAAGGTTTGTCTGTTTATTTTATACTCATTTGCAGCAGTCACCTATTTCTTTTTACGAGCAAAGAAAAAAAAAAAAACAAAACAGAAAGGCAACAAGAATGCAAGTCTCTTGTGATATAACAGAATGAACCAGGCACCAAAATGCATATTTTTTTTAAATAAGAAGTTCAGAACCGGAGGCAATGACCTCATGTCAGGCCTAGAGGGGCCTCTAATTGGAGATCTCTCAATGGAACTGCAGGTTCTACTAAACTACCTGCTTCATCCCCTCCTCAAAGGCTTCCTCCCTGTTAAAAAGCAATTGAACAGACCTCCTAGAGAAACTGTAACACGGCCTCTGCTAACTTCAGAGGTTTTCACAAAGAAAATAAACACACACAGAATAAGGAGTGTGCTGTTGTGAAGTATGGGAGATAAGCAGCCTGCTTGCAGTTAGCGTTCTGTAAAGTTGATGGCAGTGCTTTTTACAGAGAGAGTTTCATTTTATATCAGTGTTTCACTACAGAGAGTTACATTTTTTTCCAGGTTATCTGACTTATTCAGGAGGTTTGATTTGTTAGCCATTTTGGTGAGTGTTATGCATGATTTCTAAAAGTGGGCATCAAGGGTGGGGGGGGCAGGGGTGGTGTGAGTGAGATCAAATTAAAAAAATGAAGATTGTAAGATGAATTTTATAGTTTATACATGGGGTATGTAAAAGAACAGACAAATACAGTATGGAAAGACTACATTTATTCTTTTATGCTTTTTTGTTTATTAAAAGTCTTGAGATTTGTAAAAACTGCAAATGAGAATCTAGTTTTCTGCAACAAAACTACGTTATTTAAAAAAACAAAACAATTTATTCTAGTAAACGGATAATTAATTACCACATAGTAATTCTGTATCTCGATATTTGTTTTGAATAGACTGTAACAGTAGTGTAGTAGAGTATCTCTTGATATATGCCCCATCCAATAGATAGACAGATAGATACTTTATTAATCCCAAGGGGAAATTCACATACTCCAGCAGCAGCATACTAATAAAAAACAACATTAAATTAAAGAGTGATAAAAATGCAGGTAAAACAGACAGACAATAACTTTGTATAATGTTAACGTTTACCCCCCCGGGTAGAACTGAAGAGTCGCATAGTTTGGGGGAGGAACGATCTCCTCAGTCTGTCGGTGGAGCAGGACATTGACAGCAGTCTGTCGCTGAAGCTGCTCCTCTGTCTGGAGATGACACTGTTTAGTGGTTGCAGTGGATTCTCCATGGTTGACAGGAGCCTGCTCAGTGCCCATCGCTCTGCCACGGATGTCAAACTCTCCAGCTCCATGCCTACAATAGAGCCTGCCTTCCTCACCAGTTTGTCCAGTCGTGAGGCATCCTTCTTCTTTATGCTGCCTCCCCAGCACACCACCGCGTAGAAGAGGGCACTCGCCAATACACAGAGGTTCCAAGAAATCTTAAATAAATCCAAAATCAATGAGTTTATTATACACAAATAAGTAAAGAAGAGAAACAAGCAGATGTATGTCTCACAGACCCAGACTGGGTTTGAATCCCTGACCGATTGGGTTTTTTGCACATTCGTCTCATGTCTGTTAGAGTTGTTTTGTGTACCCTGTATACTGCAACAATGTATGAAAGAATGCTTGTTACAAAAATAAATTATAGAAATGGCTCATCCATTTAACCATCTTTAAGCTTTAAATATTAACATATCCTCTATGTCTCCCACAATTTGAGGCTTCATTACCACTGTTACTCTTGTGTCTCATCAATTCTCAACTTCTGACACATGCCTACTGGATACCCCTTGGTCACGACACAGGATTCTCAGACCTTGGAATCATTGAAACCTGGCAATATCTTTTTGGCGTGCTACAGTGGTGAGCAGGTTCTTCCATATTCCACAGACAGCTAATCTCCTGACACCTGCAAGCCTGAGAAAGAACAATGTTGGTGGCCAAAACCTTTGTTTTACTCTAGGGTATTCTTCACATTCACAAGTAATATTGATCTAAGATGGCTCCATTTCTAGCTTATATTAAATATTAATTGGACTACTGTAATTTCCAAATTCATACTTTTTTTTTGTGAATTTATTAAAGAGTTCTTTGTTGTTGAACCTACAGGTGAAAATGACCAGTGACTGAAGTAGCTCTGCTTCTTTAGAATCTACTACCATTTGCACATCCTAGACAAAAACTAATTAAAAATAAGATGGTGAATAAAAAGTAAAGACAAGGCTAAAAGTACAAAGTGTTGTGACCAGATGAAAGCTGGACAGTCCAGGCTTCCCTTTCTCAGGGTCCATTTTGTGAATTCCCAGCCATTGCCAAGTTAAGTAACTCACTTTATCTTTCCAATGAGTCCTTGCATTTTTTGACTGCTACTCACCAAATGTAGAGACCACCTCAACGGGCTCCTCTTGATTTAAAAGTGGCAGTGGTTGTACCCTGATGAACTTTTAAAATTGTCAATCTCACCACTCTGAGAGTGAGCCCTGCAATATTACTGAGGAGTTTACAGCCTGTGCCTTACACATTTTTCTACTGCACCTGTATGTTGTAGATGATATGACAGCAAATTGACTAATACTTCAAGAGCATTATCTGAGGAGTTTGTTACCTCTTCAACATTTTCTGATATAGTTCCTTTAGTAACATACTAATCTACCTCACTGTCTTCTCTCTCCCCTCCTAAGTGAGCATATCTCCAATTGTAGAAGCTGCCCCTCTTAATCTGACTCACACAATAGTTCAAACCAAAGGATATTTCACCCAAGAACTAGTTAAAATCACGTCCAACCTGCGGTCCTGCATAATATATTTATAAGTGAGATCAGAAATTTGAGAGACAAAGGGAATTTGCCTCGGACTTTTAAGCTGGACATTTGTAATGGTGTGGCTTGCTGGGCTCAAGGTTATTGCAAGCTGCCTATCAATAGCTTATGATGTCTGTGCTTTGACCCCTACTCTCAGGAACTTTTCAACTGACTTTTATGACTCATGTTTTAAGGCTGATGCCAATGTAGAGCTGAGTGGGTGCAAAAAGCGTGTTCAAATTGGTCTGGTTACATTTGGATGGAAGTACAGCAAGTACCAGTGGTGTGGACCATGGTGACCTGTTATATTGTGTGCTTCAGATTATATTATATTATACATCTTTTAGCAGTGACATACAAGTCTTTTTGTTAGACATCTGGGTGTAAAGTGCATATTTCTAGTTTTCAAAAGTATTCTTTTCTGATGAGTCACAAAAAGAAAAAAAAAGTAAAAGCTTTTACAGGGCATTACAGCTCACATACTGTACCTGTTCCTATCCATGCTTTTTACATTTTACAAAAGCTGAGGCAAAATGTAAGCAACTTCTCAGAACTATATTAGCCATCTTTGAGTGCATGTGCTATTTGGTTGCTTTTGCTGCTAAATCCCTCATTCAGTTTATTTTCTGTGCTTATTTACCTTGTTTGTGTGCTTATTTGTGGAGGTAATGCCAGATTCATGAGTACAGATCTTCAACTGTGTTTATGCTAAAAGGCTGCAATATTGCTTCCTCTGTCCAAGTGGTGTTTTAAATACTCTAAATGTGTAACTGTGATGCAATGTTGGAAAGAAAATTGCAAGTTTAATGCATTTTAATATTTCTTTCAAACTAGGAGAGCATAGTTTGTCCGAACAATATTTGTAGAATTTTATCTGTATGAATGGATTGAAGCAGTGGTGTAGCTAGGGGTGGGCAACACATTTTTTGGGGGCGGCTTTATTGGACAAAAGGCTCAGTACAATTCGTGTGTAAACAACAGGGTTTGGAAAAATATCACACATGAATTAAAAAAGTAAAATTCTGGGTTTTATCCACAAATGCTTCAAAAATAGTTTTCAGACTGTGCTTCTGTGACGGCATTAAACACAGTAGTTGAAATTTATGAGGCAATAACAAAAGTAAACAGAAACATTACACCGATAATAATTTCTAGGAAGGTAAACCAATTTACAATTAATAATTTTGTTTCGTTATCAATCCGACTGCGTTCTTGCTCTGCGCAGAAAACATCCCCACTTATCACTTGTACACTACACTGGTTCGGGTTTTCGCAGCGTAATTATATTAAACTAATAATTAAAACACAGTGTATCAGTGCGTATATACTAAATTCTTGTCATGTTGATGCTTATAAATTACTATATTTGAAAAGTTTCTCTATATATATGAATAAATCTTTGTAAAATATATCTTAGTTTTTCTCTATACGTCATTTTAAGTAAATAGGTTAACATATTCAGATATGTTGGAGGGCAGAAAATTGAAGCACTGCCCAGCGCGGCATGAACTCGAGCTACACCACTAAATTGAAGGTGTGCTTTGAAATGGTGCTGCATCACTGTGCTACCCTATTTCTTTTGTACCACATTTTCTAAACTTCAGAACAGTTATTAGGAATTTGACTTAAGAAGAGATGAGCTGCAATTAATTATAAAGTTTAGGTTAAATGTCTTTAAAACAGTATAGCGATTAGACAGAAAGTAGTACTAAGCACCGTTAAAGTAGATATGCAGTAGATATGACCCCCGGGCGGTACGGTGGCACAATGGGTAGCGCTGCTGCTTTGCAGTTAGGAGATCCATGTTCACTTCCCGGGTCCTCCCTGCGTGGAGTTTGCACGTTCTCCCTATGTCTGTGTGGGTTTCCTCTGGGTACTCCGGTTTCCTCCCACAGTCCAAAGACATGCAGGTTAGGTGCATTGGTGATCCTAAATTGTCCCTAGTGTGTGCTTGGTGTGTGTATGTGAGCGCATTCTGCAGTGGGCTGGCGCCCTGCTCGGGGTTTTTTTCCTGCCTTGCACCCTGTGTTGGCTGGGATTGGCTCCAGCAGACCCCCGTGACCCTGTAGTTAGGGTATAGTGGGTTGGATAATGGATGATGGATGGATGGATGGAAATTGACCCCCAGCACATGACTGGACCATGAGATGGATTGGCAAACTGCCCAACGCTGATTCTTACCTGATGCCCAGTAATGCTGGGTAAGGCTATCTCATCCATACCCCTGAATCAAATTAAGTTGATCTGAGAATGTGATGTGATAAATAATCGCTATACATTTTGCACGTTATGTATGTTTTATAATAACATTTCAGCAGCAAAGAATTCATGTATTTTTGAAAACGTTTCACAGACACTTGAAAATAATTAAAATGCAAGGGAATTCTTTGGTAAGTTACAGGACATAATTGAATCAAACAGCAGAATATTACAGTAAATGTCATTTGAAATAATGTTGAGAAATTTTCCCACCCTAAATAACCACAAAGTGATAGCTACTAGCGTTTCAACCGTAGTGAATGCTAGATCCACTCTATTTTTATGAGCAAATTTTCATACAGCATCTGTAGCTTATAAAAATAAGTGCTGGTAAAGTAAAAGTTTCTAAAGTATGTTAAATTCATTCATCCAATTTTCTGACACTGTCCATTCACAGGAAGGTCTGCAGCACTAAGATCAAGCAGGCCTCAGACCTGAATGCGAACCATCAACAAACACACCTACTCTCACCCAGGGACATATAGAGTCACCATTTAAATACAACATATAAAATGTTTTCCTTTTGGGATGAAACCATTTATCTGTAGACATTTTGCACAAACACAGAGACAATATACTGTAAATCCAACCCAGGATCTTGGAATTAGGGCTGTAATAATTGTGCCTTCTCAAAATGAACAGAATGCTTTATGTTGCTCACTGCTCGCTGTCACTAAGTGTGGGTCTCTTGTGTGTTTACGTGTAGTTTTTAACACCATTTACTCTAGTTTGTTACTTTTTTCCTCATTGTGCTCCTTACCACTTCTTCAAACCAACCAAATAGAATTTCCTATGTGTTCTGTGCTACTACTAAATAAACAAGATATATGATTAAGGGTTTGCATGCATATGCATCAATGTCAATTTTCTTGATTATGCACATAGTTTATCGTAAATAAATAACATTTTGAGATGATTAAGGCACTACAATGGCATGATTGTTTAATAAAAAAAGGTCTACAGAAGGGTGAAGGGTCTACAGTCACCTCTTGATGCTGAAAGCATGAATTACGTGGCAATAATTTCTCCGAGCTGACAAAAGACCCATGTTATTTGTATAGTCTGGGGCTGCCCCTGAGGGTTTCAGATTTCTTATTCAGGCTTCAGTGATAAAAACATTACACATATGCCTTTAACTTTACAGCTCACTGAATTACATCAATAATGTTTTGAAATTCAGAGCAAGACATACTAAAGATGAGTGAAAATAAAGGAAAATCAGCTTATCAGATATGAGACAGCTTTGTGTATAGAGCTATGAAAATTCTAGCAATTCATTAACATTTCTCTTGTATTAACTGGAGATATTATTGTGCTTGCAGAATCTCTCTTGAAGCAATATTATGCGCATTAACTAGATCCTTTATTAAGCTTACTGCCTTGTATCCATCTCGCTCCTTTTCTGATTCCCAGTGCTCAGCCAGGTGATGTCTCTATTGCGGTACCCCCTGCTCTTCTAATATAAGTCAAAGCACCTGTCTTCCATTCTTAAATAATTAGTCCCCTGTTGCTCCTGCACCTCTCAAATAAAATGACTTACAACACTAATTACCAATCAATTAAACAATTTAAATTCTTTTAAGCTGCTCTTCCCATCATCTCCCTCCTCCATGTTTTTGTTGTGTAATAAAAACTTATAAGAAGGCAATTGTGGAACTGATAATCTAAAATGAATTTCATTTAGATGTAGCGAAGGAATAATATGCATTTAGAAAATACAAAACTTATTATTTTATGGTGCCTTTGATTAATTCATTGCTTGGCGTATTAACAATTACGAATTGGTAACAGATAAACACATAAATTACATGCAGTTATACAGTTAAAAGTTAAAAATTCTAGGCATTCATTGTGCTTGGAAAAAATGTACAATATTGTTTAAAGGAAAATAATCCAATACTAAAAAATACAGTCCATAGTGAGAGAATCTCATTGTACCCATAAAGGTTTGTGATGATTATGTCTTTCACCAATGGGCCTTGATCATAAACCACTGAAATACAGTCAGTTTTTACACATTGTGCTTGCTCATCCATCCATCCATCCATTTGCTTTCCCCACTTTATTCAGTACAAGAAAGCCTGGTAGAATGCCAGCTTATCATAGGTCACACTCAGCTGCTGCCTTTATAAAACTACTTCATGTAATTAAGTCATATTATAGGAATATATGATAAATCTGTTGAAAAAAATAATGGTGGAAGCTAGGGGATGGCACATTCAGGATGAAAACCAGATCTAATGCCCAGTCCGCAATAAATGCTTTCCTGGTGCCAAATAAATAGCTCTTCCGTATTATCGCTTTTTGTTTTTTTTTTTTTAACCTGAATCCACCAACTAAATAGCAGGAAAAATTATAGTAAACTGTAGCCTTTTTCAAAGAGGATGCAAAATGAGAGGCAGACATCCCTAGAAAAAAAGACATAGTCACAATAGGTGAAGGGTTAATAGTTCAGGCAATCAGTCAAATAAATACAAAGCCGTGCACTTTTGTTCTGGATTAGAGTTGAATTTTGTAAAAGCCATCTTCTGGGAACCCCAGATCTTTTTCCTCCATTCTCCACAGTCCTGGATATCCCTTGGGGTGAGACCCATTCCTTTTATATAATCCAAGACCTCCTCCAACCACGTGTTAGTCTTATCCACTGGGTATGACGTTAAACTGCATCCAGCCCTGGAAGCAGTCCTCCATCTTGCAGGAAAATCATGGAGGTTGGTGGCAGGATTGGCACTCCAGCCACCGTAAAAAAAACTTCACACAGTTCTGAGATGACAGAAAGGACTCTTTTTTGCTCTCCGCGGGAGTAGCTCTGCTGCAGCCACCAATAGAAAGGCTGCTCGCATCATGAAGGGGATGGGGGAAAGCCCTCGGGAGCCCCATCCCTGGAATAGTCGAAACCCAATGGGGTCAGGTCTGTTGGGGATCAAAACAGGTGTGGTGCTGAGGCGTCGCCCGCTGCATGGCAGCAGTCGGGTGCCAATTTGAGGCAGCCCATACAGGTAGGCACATGGAACGTCTTGTCTCTCTGGCAAGATAATCGTCTTCCTCTGATGTTGTAGGAGCTGCGTAAACTCCGCATTTCAGTGGCGGCACTCTCCAAGGTGCGTAGACCAGGGACTGGTCAGATCTCTGTAGGTGGATACACCGTTTATTGTTCTGGTCGCTATGATGGTTGTCATACTCGGGGATTAGCTGTTGCTGTAGTGGATTGGCTTCTTCTGATGGTATCTGATGTCACTCCTTTCAACGAGCGTATTATGAGACTCAGATTACGGCACTCCCTGGGTGCCTTGTCTGTTGTCTCAGTGTATGCTCCGACCGCGGTGACTGATGTCTTGGTGAGGGAGACATTTTATTTGCAGCTTCGCTCAGTGGTTGATGGGTGCCCACGAGGTGACATTCCTCCAGTCATGGGTGACTTCAATGCAGCCACTGCCACTGACAGGGCTGGCTATGAGGATTGTCTCGGTCCCCATGGGTCTGGTGACCATGGAGAAAGTGGCTAGATGTTCCTTGACTTTGCAAAAGATCAGGGGCTGCGAATCATTGGATCCTGGTTCCAGTGCCCAGAACCGCATTGTTGGACTTGGTACTCCAATACTGGTGGTGCGGTGAAGGTGATTGATCACATCCTCGTGGTTAGACACTGGAGGCTTTTGCAAAACTGCAGGGTCTACAGAAGTGCCCAGTTTGTGAATTCTGACCACAGATTTGTTGTTGCTACTCTTAGGATCCTGCTTAGGTCTAGTAGGTTACCTCCTATTAGGAAAATGAGCCTGGACTTGGCCAGACTCCAAGATCAGGCTGTTTCTAATGAGTTTGCACGCAGTTTGTGTGAGGAACTTGCAGATTTGGGTGCAACTGCTGATCCTAATGTGATGTGGGAGACCTTCCGTGACAAGACCCTGAAGGTTGCTGAGGGTTGTGTTGGTGTTACCGGTGTTCCCAGAAGAAAGTGTTTCATCTCACAGGGCACCCTGGATATCATTGAGAGGAGTCGTAGCGCACAGCTCAATGGCAACTCTGGTCTGTACCGGGAACTGAGAAGGACAGATGCAAGGGCTCTGAGGGCAGAGAAAGAGGCGTTTGTTAGAGGAATCTGTGAGCAAGTGACATAATATCTGTGGTTTAGTGACCCACGTCCTGCTTACAGAGGAATCGAAGCATTACGCACATCTGAATCTGTTCCTCGGAGAGACGCAGACATGGCAGCTGATGAAACAGTCCTTACAGATGACACTGCAGTTGTGACCCGCTGGGCTGGCTACTTTGAGCAGTTGTTCAAAGCTAATCCTCTGGTTAGGACGTTGGATATCTCTGGGTCCACGTTCCTTGAGGTTGAGCCTCTAATTGTGAACCACCCAATCTCACTGAGATTGCACAGGTGGTGAACCAACTGAGGGGAGGAAAGGCTGCAGGGATCTGTGGTATCCAGGGTGAACTTCTCCAGGCAGGTGGTAAGGCTGTCCTCCTGGCATTGTAAGCAATCTTTGCTTCCATTTGGGAGACTGGCATCATTCCAACTGACTGGAAAAAGGGACTTGTCATCCCTATCTGGAAAGGGAAGGGTGATGGCCTGGATTGCAGCAACTACAGGGGGATAACACTGCTCTCTGTGCTGGGTAAGGTCCTTGCTAGGGTTGTCCTCAATAGGATCCATGATCACTTGCTCACCTACCAGCGACCGGAACAGTCTGGCTTTACACCTAAGAAGTCTACCATTGACCGCATTCTAGCACTGAGGGTTCTCATGGAGCGCACATGTGAATATCGACAGAGTTGCTTTGCAGCCTTTGTTGATTTTCGCAAAGCTTTTGACTCAGTTGATCGAGCTGCCCTGTGGGACATCCTGAGGGTTTGCGGGATTCCCTCAAGGTTGCTGGATATCATGGCCGGCCTGTACACTGGTACTGTGAGTGCTGTGCAGAGTGGAGGCAGAACCTCTGCATTTTTCCCAGTTGATTCTGGGGTTCGTCAGGGGTGTGTTCTTGCTGGGTGTTGGGCAAAGTCGTGGGGTCCAGCGGCTGTGGGGCATCTGTTGGTGAAGAAAGCTTCACAGATCTTGACTTTGCTGATGATGCTGTAATCTTCGCAGAGTCAATGGAGGCTCTGATCGGGGCACTTGAGAGACTGAGCAAGGAGTCTGAGTGTCTGGGCTTGTGAGTGTCCTGGATAAAAACCAAGATCCAGGCCTTTAATGAGCTCTTGGGCACAGCCATCAGCAGTGTGTCTGTTTGCGGAGAGAGTGTTGACCTTGTCGGGAAGTTTACTTACCTTGGCAGTGACATTTATGTCTCTGGTGACTCTTCCTATGAAGTCAGTAGACGGATTGGGAGAGCATGGGGGGTCATGAGGTCACTGGAAAGGGGTGTGTGATGCTCCCGATATCTATGCAAAAGGACAAAGGTCTAAGTCTTTAGAGTCCTGGTGCTTCCTGTCTTGCTATATGGTTGTGAGACATGGACGCTATCCAGTGACCTGAGACAAAGACTGGACTCCTTTGGTACTGTGTCTCTCCGGAAAATCCTTGGCTACCGTTGGTTTAACTTTGCGTCGAATGAGCGGTTGCTCATGGAGTCCCGAATGAGGCACATTACCTGCATTGTGAGGGAGCATCAGTTACGGCACTACAGCCATATGGCGTGTTTTCCCGAGGATGATCCAGCTCGTAAGATCCTCATTGTTGGGGACCCGAGTGGCTGGACCAGGCCAAGGGGTTGCCCATGTAACACCTGGCTGAGGCAGATAGAGGGTCATTTCCAGAGGGTGGGACTGAACCGCGTGTCTGCCTGGGGGGTTGCCAACCGGGATCCCGAGTTGTTTCGTTGTGAAGTGGGTGCGGCAACGCACTGTACTAGTGCATGCTCCCCAACTTGACTTGGTTCTGAAGACAATTATTAATTATTTTTTTAATCAGTTGATTTATGGATGATAATTAAATTCTTTTTAGCCTGGATATTCAGTGCTCATAAATAGTATTCAGCACTTTCAACGTTTTCACATTTTATTTTTATAAAACACTGAATCACTGTGGATTTCATTTGGCTTTTTTGATGCTGATCAAAAGAAAAAAGACTTCTTAATGTTAAAGTGGAAGCAGATCTTTGAAAACAGGTCTAAATTACAAATTTAAAACACAAATAAGTATTCACCAGCTTTAATGTAACACACCTTCGTCATGAAACCAATTTGTTTCTGAAGTGATATCATTAGTTAAATGGTGATCACCTGTCTGTAGTGAAATGGTTTCAGTTGACTGCTGTATAAATGTAACTACAGTAATCCCTCCTCCATCGCGGGTGTTGCGTTCCAGAGCCACCCGCGAAATAGGAAAATCCGCGAAGTAGAAACCATATGTTTATATGGTTATTTTTAGAATGTCATGCTTGGGTCACAGATTTGCGCAGAAACACAGGAGGTTGTAGAGAGACAGGAACGTTATTCAAACACTGCAAACAAACATTTGTCTCTTTTTCAAAAGTTTAAACTGTGCTCCATGACAAGACAGAGATGACAGTTCTGTCTCACAATTAAAAGAATGCAAACATATCTTCCTTTTCAAAGGAGTGCAAAGCAAGCAGTCAAAAAAAAAATCAATAGGGCTTTTTGGCTTTTAAGTATGCGAAGCACCGCCGGTACAAAGCTGTCGAAGGCGGCAGCTCACACCCCCTCCGTCAGGAGCAGACAAAGAGAGAGAGAGAGAGAGAGAGAGCCACAGAAAAACAAACAGTCAAAAATCAATACGTGCCCTTTGAGCTTTTAAGTATGCGAAGCTCCGTGCAGCCTGTCCTTCAGGAAGCAGCTGCACACAGCCCCCCTGCTCACACCCCCCTACGTCAGCGCAAGAGAGAGAGAGAGAGAGAGAAAGTAAGCTGGGTAGCTTCTCAGCCATCTGCCAATAGCGTTCCTTGTATGAAATCAACTGGGCAAACCAACTGAGGAAGCATGTACCAGAAATTAAAAGACCCATTGTCCGCAGAAACCCGCGAAGCAGCGAAAAATCCGCGATATACATTTAAATATGCTTACATATAAAATCCGCGATGGAGTGAAGCCGCAAAAGGCGAAGCGCGATATAGCGAGGGATCACTGTACATCTGGAAGATCCAGCGGATTGTGACTCAGTGATAGATAGATAGATAGATAGATAGATAGATAGATAGATAGATAGATAGATAGATAGATAGATAGATAGATAGATAGATAGATAGATAGATAGATAGATAGATAGATACTTTATTAATCCCAAGGGGAAATTCAGACGAACCTACACAATGAAGACAAAAGAACACTCCAAGCAACTCCTAATGGGAAGACTTTAGCACAGCAGTGCATCTGCCTAGAGCAGGCTGTCCACAAAAACTGAGTGACGTTGCAAGAAGAAGAGTGAAGTGAGAGAAGCCACCAGAAGACCAATGATAGCTGTGAAGGAGCTGCAAGGTTCAGTGATTGATATTTTAGAGGCTGTGCAGACAACATCTGTTGCCCCAGTGCTTTGGTAGTTGCAGCCTTAAAGGAGAATGGCAAAGAGCTGGAAATGTTAAAAAAAAACATGCACACATGACATCACAGCAGAGGACACATGAGAGACTCTGAAGACAGCTGGAAGAAGGTTATATGGCCTGACGAGACCAAAACTGATCTTTTTGGGGTTGCTCCTCTGCAGCAGGTTCTGGAATACCTTTGAGGGTAGAGGGTAAAATGGACAGAGCAAAATAAAGGGAAATCCTGGAGATAAACCTGATACTGTCAGCAAGAAACCTTCATGTTAGGAGAAGATTTATTTTCCAGCAAGATGGTGACACCAAGCATAAAGCCAAAGCTACACAGGAATGTATTAAAAACAACAATGTTTATGTCCTTGAGTGGCTGAGTTAGAATGCAGACCTCAATTCTATTGAGAATTTGTAACAGGACTTGATAAAGGCTGTTAATTCACGATGCCGATGAAAACTGACAGCTTGAGCAATTTTGCAAAAAAGAATGGGAAAACAATTGCTGTTTGTGGATGTGCAAAGCTGATAGAGCCCTGTGGACACAAACTGTAGGCTGTCATGACTGCCAAAGGAGCATCTATTAAATACTGACTTGAAGGTGGGGAATATTTATGTGATCAATTATTTTGTGACATATTTTGACATTAAAGAGTGTTTTTCTGTTGATCAGTTTAAAAAACACATATTAAATTCACTATGATTCAATGTTTTATAATAATAAAATATAAAAACTTTACACAGGGTGAATACGTTTCCTACACACTATACTTTCCTAGTGTGAATTTTTCTAGTTATGCTCTGGTTAATTTTTAAGTTAGTTTACGATTAAGTAAAGAAGACAGTTTATAACATAAGATTAGCTTTATTTCTTGTGAGCATTTGTGACAAATAGAAATATTTTGAAGAGGAAGAGCCAGTTTATTTTTGGCAAGCTGTGTGAATGGCCAGGTTGAGACAAATGTTTCATGTTGTTGCTAACACATGAAGATGGCTGCTTTAGGTTAATTCACTAATGTCAGGAAAAGTTAAAAAAAAATCCATTTTGCTTTAAAAATTTGACAGTCACTTCTTTTTGAGTAGGAATGTGATGTGATTTTGTTTCTACGAAAAAGGTCATTTAGATGGGGAATCATTTAAAGCATTGATCAAGGGGCTTTATGAACAGTTGTAACACAATAACTTCAACAAAGAAAAATATACCTGCTGTAGATGTAGTCAAGGGATTGAAAGATAAATTAGTCTCAGAATAGGTAAAACTGCAAGGAAAATGGTAGTGAGAATATTAGAAATGACAGGAATTCATGAAATGACAAAAAGGAATAACTCACCATAAAGTCTTTAGAAGTGGTTGGGATTATCCAGTGTTGTGGAGTGAAATGATGTTTGCAGGATGCCAGGATGGATGAGGTGCCAACTGGGCAACAAAACCCTTTTAATTCAGCAAGAAAAAAACAGAAAATAACAAAAAATATGCACTTCTCTGTGCAGATTTCTAAAGAGATAATAGTCATCTTATTTGGACAGTTAGGAAAGAAAATGGGCTTCAGTCAACATGAGCCAGGTCCACATCAAAATGTGACGCCATTTTCTTTGGTCACTCGGTGCCCTCAAGGGGTGGTTTCTCCAGCCGATGAGGGAAGAAAGAGACAAGTCTGCTAGCAGCAACGCCCCCTCTCATCCTGGGGTGGTATTACTTACTTTAGGTGACCCCGGAAGGTGACACTGTAGCAGGCATGCATGTCACACACCCCCCCCCCCCCCCCCTTCAACTCGGCTTCAGAGGACTGGGTGGACCTTACCAAGAGGTCATAGACCTGGGAGAGTGCATCAGTGTTGGCATGAATGGAGCCCTTTCAGTGAAGAACCATGAATTTATACGTTTGTAAAGTGAGAAACCAGTGGGTGACCCGGGCGTTGGAGTCTTTATGGGAGGACAACCACTCTAGAGGGGCGTGGTTGGTCAGCAAAGTAAATTCACTTCCCAGGAGTTAATACCACAACTATGTAATTACCCATTTGATGATGAGGGATTCCCTTTGCAACACCACATGCATCATCTCCTGGTCCATCAGTTTCCAGCTAAGTGATTGGCTCCATCAATTCCAGTCCAGAGTCTGAGGCATCAGTCTGGAGAACAAAGGTCGAGAGATGTTAGGTGAAACAAGTACAGGAGCCATCATCTAGGCTGACTTTAACTCACAGAATACAGCCTCAGTAGAAGAAGTCCACATTGCTTCTCCGTAAGAGTGACTAAGGGTGCACCCTCTCAGAGATATAGGGTACAAACGTTTAGTGTTACCCAGCAAGACCGAAGAATACTTGCACATGCCTTTTTGTTTGAAGTCTGGGCCAGTCAAAAATGGCAGCCACTTTGGACCACTGAGGTTTCACCTGCCCTCCACACACCATGTAGCCTAAGTATTTAGCCTCAGTCAACCCGAAATAACACTTTTTGGGATTGATTCTGAGACCAGCATTACAGATGGAGTGGAGGACAGATGAAATCTGTTGGAGGTGTTCCTCCCAGGTGCCAGAATATATGACTATGTCATCAAGGTAGGTGGTACTATTAACATTGTGGAACCATAGCAATCTATCCCCCAGTTGCTTGAAGGTTGCAGGGGCACTGCGCAGTCCAAATGGGAGGACACGGTATTGCCAGTGGCCACTACAGGTGCTAAGCGCATTTTTCTTTTTTGCCAAGTCTGTGAAGGGAATCTATCAATAGCCCTTTGTCATATTGAGGGTAGACAGATATCAAGCGCTCCGCAGACGTTCAAAGAGGTTGTCTACCCTCGGCATAAGATACCCATTGAAATGGGAGACTTGGTTTAGGCGATGAAATTCATTGCAGAATCACCACGAGCAGACAGGTTTGGGGACCAATAAAATGTTACTGGACCATGGGCTATGGCTCCACCTCATTTCTTCTTCCTTCGGGGATCCTGCAAAGGGATTTCCAGACTACAACCCCTGGCGGGATGCCAATGTCATGAGTGATCAGCTCAGTGTGCCCCAGGTAGATGTCTGCCACTCCCGTGACAGAGGTAATTGCGTCCCCTAGTTCTTTTCTCATCCTGGAAAGGAGATCGTCTCCAAAGTTTAACTGTTTAGCATCTGTGAATAGTGATAGGGTGGAAGTAGCCATTCCATCACTGATCTCTCTATCTTGCCAAGGTTTAACGAGGTTAACGTTATATACATTGGGTCACCGATTTGGTTGGTACACCAAATACTCTATTTAACAGGGTCCTTTCGTTCTCTCACCTATTAGGGACCCTGTCAGTGAGCAAGGAGTTTAGAACAGGTTGTGGAGAAGAGAAGCATTACCCTGTCTCCAGTTTGGAATTCACAGAGAGTCGAGCCGCAATTATATACCTGTGCCTGAGATCTATGAGCCCTTTCCAGATGTTCCCGCACCAGTGGTCGGAGCTTTTCAAAGCAGCTGAGGAGGTCGGAAACATACTCAAGGACATTACAGGAGGAAGGAGGGGTCTCCACCTCCCAGCCCTCTTTAATCAGGTCCAGCAGGCCATGGGGCTGCTGACTGTGTAGGAGCTTGAATGGGGAAACCCTGTTGAAGCTTGTGGTACCTTCCAGAAGGGGAAGAGGAGGAGGGCTAGGATCTGGTCCCAATCCCAGCCGTCTACCTGCACCACCCTCCTTAGCATCTGTTTGAGCGCATAGTTAAAGCACTCGACTAAACATTGCGTTTGGAGGTGGTAGACGGAGGTTTTGATGGGGGTGATGCAAAGTAGTTTGGCGACCTCCTTGAATGTCCTTGACATGAAAGGTGTCCATTGGTCCATGAGGACCTCTTTGGGGATGTCAACTTATCCAAAGACACCATGCAGTTAACTTCGTAGTAGCTGCCCATAGTGGGTGGCGTAATCCACTAGGACGAGGATTTATTTGTGTTTCTCGAGCCGAAGGGATGAGTGGACTGACAAGAGGCATGCAGTGTTGCCTGGATGTTTCAGTCATTTGACAATCTGGGCAAGACCTGCAAAAGGAGCACACCTCCTCTTGTATTCCTGGCCAATAAAGGCATGCAGCAGTCTGCTGTTGGGCCTCAAATATGTGAGAGTGAGCCAGGTTGCATTTCTCATGGTGACACACAAATGTGGGACAAGGAGCTGACACCTTATTTCACCCTGTGCTTCCGTCACCTGATACAACAGATCTTTGTTTAAGACAAATAGGGGCTTAGGCAATGGGGACATGCCGGTAGGATGCCCGTTTACTTCGGCAATTAGATTCCTTGCAAACCTCAGCAAATTGTCATTCCACTGCTCAAGTTTAAATGAAGTGGACAGACAGCAAAAGCGAATTTGCAGGGAGGCAAGGCGATGTGGAGAGGTTAGAGGTTGTCAATGTAGAAATATCTTTGCTGGCATTCATATAATCTATCACGTCATATTTTGTCACCAGGCCCTTATCTACTCGCTTTCATGGTAGGGTGTCAGGTTTCAGGGGTTGTGGTCCATCTAGGGCCAGGCTCACTGGGATTCTTCAGCTGCAGCTGGTCCTGATTACCTTTCCTTCGGGGCCAGTCTCTTCCTAGTACCACGGCGTAAGGCAAATGAGGAGCAAAGATCATTCTCAGCGTGTGTAGCTCACTGTGCAGACATAGACAACACACTGTGGTGGGATAGACTGTTGGAAAACGGTGGATACAGGTAAGAATGGCCCAGGCTCCATCATATTTTGTGATGAGATGTAACAGCAAGTAATGATGGTAATGTTACTGCCAGTATCATAGAGTGCTTGCACCTTATGTCCATTTAGATGAGCTGCACCTGAGAAAGGAACAACGAGAGGGCTAGTTGCTTTACAATACCCGTCTCCGAGGGCCCATCCACACTCCATAGCCTCATCTTAGTGTGGGTAATTGGTGACTATATGGCACACCTCACCACACTGGTAAGAGTGTATGATGCCGGGGGAGTGGTTCCTTCTCCGGGGAGCTGGTTCCACCTCTTTTTGTGTTGTGTCAGCTTTCTAAGGTCGAGTTGTTCATCCATGTTGTTGGCCATCTCTCTTCTTGGTTTGGGAAGTGCTGCGATGTTGCTCGATGATGGTCCTCTAGGTCAGCCCAGGACTGTCTCCACAAGGGTCAAGCCAAATTTTCAGGCAGGGCATTGAGTAAAAAGTCCATGGCAAGTGTTTGCACTACTTGGTCTGTGGTGTTCTCACTGGGCTTAAGCCAATGAACCAATATTTCCCTCTTTAGGGTTTTATAGTTAGATGCAGCTTGCTCTTCCAAATTGTAGTATGCACACTGTGCTTTGCCCTATAAAAATGGGGTGATTAAATGTGCCCAATTGTATTGTGCCCAGTGTTGGTGCGTGGCTGTTGTGTCATCCTGTGGCTTCATCGGGACAAGCAATTGTGCTGGCACTTGATGCCTAGGAAAAAAGGGACCTTCTGTGGCTTCATATCGAGTGTCCACCTCTGCCAATTCAGTTTGTTGGTTGGCCACTTGTGTATTCAGTTGGTTGACTTGTTCATCCAATTACTGATGCAGGTTCTTTGGGTCCAACATTCTGTCCCAAAGAATCCTGCAGGACAAAAGGATGGTTGGGGTGCCAATTGAGCAACAGATCCCTCTTAATTCAGCAAGAAAAACAGAAAATAACTAAAAATATGCACTTCACTGTGCAGATTTCTAAAGAAATAATAGTTGTCTTATTAGGACGGTCAGGAAGGCAAATGGGCTTCAGTCATCACAAGCCAGGTCCACATGAAAATGCAACGCCATTCTCTGTAGCTGCTCTGACTTTATATTCTGTGGACCAGAAGGGACAGTTTCTCCAGAATGTGAGGGAAGAAGGAGACAAGTCTGTTAGTGGCAGCACCCCCTGTCATCCTGGCATGGTGTTACAGATTAGCCTGGAAGGTGACCATGTGTTGCATGTGTGTGACACCAGGCTCAGACAAGGTTGGGGCTACAAAAAAAAACAGACAGAAACAAAAAGACACAATACAGTGAAAGGAAGAAGAATATAAAGAATGTTTATTGGTGAGTTAAGAGCACTGCCAGGATGAATATGACCTACATGCACTAGCTGAATGCAGAATATCAAATGATGGGACATTTTGCAGTGTGGTGCCTTATGTGAAGAGTGTAAGTGCTAAAAGTAGGTAGATAGATGAAGAAGTAAAAACAAGCATAATGTTTCTTTATTGGGTTCTGAGAAATTGAATCTGAAATAGGTAGACCTAATTTGGAAAGGAAAATTCCCAGACTGAAAATGGTAACATTGTCAGAGACAAGCTATAAAAGGTTTCTTAAGAAAAATAATTGAAAATGACAGATTTACCAGTCCTGGGTATGTGTATTGCAGTGCATAGGCAAGCTAAAAATGTATCCTCAACTTAAGAAAAAACGTACATGGCAGTAATAATAATAAGGGTACAAAAATGCCCCTTCAGACCTATCAAATTCACATTTGCGGGTCATAGCATTAGATGTTCAGCAAAGATCAAGAGAGGTTCCTGGTCATTCAGGACTTGAAGGGGACACTGAATTTTACAGAATTAGAATTGAATTGCAGTAATGATCAATCACTTGCATGAGTACTTGTATCATTGTTCTTTGATGCTACAGCAAATAATACACCACTCATTTGTTGTTTTTTGGTTGTGAGAAGATAAGGTTATAAGAAGTTGAAGAGACAAGTTAGTTTTGTCACCAGTGTTTTAAAATATGGAGTGGCCAACATGCATGAGTGCTGAAACTGTCAGTTATGGGATTATTGGTGGACAAGAAGAACAGTAAGATGTGTCCCTCAGTCTACTATTTTCACTGGCTCTCCTAGCTGAAAGGCATTTCTAAACAGAAGAAGAGAGTCAACTACTGGTGTGGGCCAACCATGCTTAAGGCTTACATTTATCAGTATATATCATGTGGCTAACTACTGTTATATAATGAGCAATTCAGTTCTTGTAAGTCTCAGAAAAAAAAGGATGGATGACTTCTGTAACAACAGAAAAACAAAAGTACGACAGGTTAGATTAAGTGTTGTAGTCTCTAACTGTGAAAATCTGTAGGAATTTTCCATCTCCTGCCTCTGATTGATCTTATTGGGAAAGACTGTTGTGTAGATTCCTTTTGACACACAGGTTGTACATTGGCCTTTGAAAAAGAGGTTGATACTGTATTTCAGATATCTGTTGAAGAACTCAGATGTGTGTTGTGGTATAAACTGCAGCAGATGGAACAAGCAACAGAATAAGATGAGGAGGTACTACTAGTGATAAAATACCCATACCAAGGATGAACAAGAAAAATGAGGGTAGAGTCAAGCAATGTGATAGCATCCTTCAGAATAAAAAAATAAGCTAATTGAACTCAGAGAATTGCTCCATCACAGTTAGAAATTTAGCTTCTTCCAGGTCAGCATGAGACTTCAAGTACTTTCAACTTCTCATGAGGATCAATAGCGGTTGCAGAGCACAACAGTATAGGAAAGACTGTCTGATGTTTATTGATAACTGCTAATGTAATTGGCATAATGCACAATTTTTCACATGAAGAGTCCAACTCTATGTATCTTTTTATGTTAATAGTTTCATATTAAAACAAAACAATTAATACAACAAAAAGTACTGTAGGTAACTTTAGAAGAGGGAACAGGCTAAATGAGGAGCACAAACGGTATGTCAAGTGCCATATGCCTTGAGATGTCACATGCTCTCTGGAGAATGCCATTGGTAATTTAGCTTTTACCACAGAAGGTTTAGTCTTGTGGTATGTAGTTGAGATTTAATCAGTTTGGGAGTATGGAGACATGTTATTGAGGTTATACCTGACAGTTTACCACTGCAAATTGCAGAATATTTAAGGAGACCTATTGATGACCAACCATTACTTTCCACGTGCTTGTGAAGGTGATTGCATAGACCTCAATGAAAATTCAGCAACTAGTACTAATAGTAATCCTAATAATTCTATCCTGATAGTAGCTGGATGGCATAGTTCAGCACCAACTTCAAAAAGAAAGCAATGATATACATGATAATGAAAAAAGAGACACAGAGGATCACAAATGTTTAAAGCAATAGTGCTGAGTTAAAAATGGTCATGTCTTTAAATTCTATATCTACACTCAGAACTCTGTACTTGTTACTACTGGTCCACTAAAGAGTAGCCTCTTCCTGTTTCTGGTTGGTTTTTATGATGGCAGGAGTGGGAGAGCAGGAGTCAGAAGAGGCCTTTCTGGGCATTTTTTGAGATGTATCCCTCTGATTTGTGGGTAAAGAGGAACAGTGGTAAATCGTTGTGCCACTCCCAAATCCTTCCCCTCATGCACACTTAAAGTGCTTCTGTGTTATTTTGTAGACTTAATGTACATAATTGACAGAATGTATCTTTATTATGAGACTACTTCCAAAACACCTGATCTGACTTGAAGATTATAGCAAAATTGAATAGTGCCGCAAGTATCCTTAAGCTTCTATTACATTACCAATATATATCATGAGGCTAACTATTACTGTATAATAAGCAATTCAGTTCTTGTAAATTTCAGAATGGATGACTCCTATAACAACAGAAAATCAAAGTACGACATGTGTTGTGCAAGTCCTAAAGAAAGAGGAAAAGTTAAACTTGGTAGTAGCCAAAACAAGGGTAAGACTGAAATAAATGACATCAATATGTGCATGTGACACATAGTTCATCAATGAGCTTATTTGCCACCAGCTTGGTTAGCTTCACAGAGCCAGAATGTATAATATACTGTATACGTCCATAAACAACCATGTGTGAGTTTTCCTTAAAACAGGGTATGGATGATTGCAGCTTACTGAGTGTCACATTACTAAAACATTCATGAAGCGGCACTCAAAGTTTGGGCAGTGATTTTGAACTGCAAAGAGCAATGGTGCTGTCATTAACTTGACCTGGCAGAGCGCAAGCTTCTGATTATGATAAATTGTCTCCTAAAAAGACCCTGATTAAACACATAAACACAGCTACATTTGTGAAAATATGAGCTGCAAAATATGGGATAAAAGCAAACAGTATGTTACACTGCCATTAAGAGAGCTGATAACAGAGGAGATGCACATTTTGGTACTCGAAACATCCAAATCAGTAAATGTGCCTAATGACAGTGGCACAATTCCAGCAGAAATATGGATGAGACTACACGGAATTCACTTTCTGACTGCATGTCTTAACAAATAACTAAAGGAGATTGACCTTACTGCCAAACATGCCTTGCCAGAATATAGCCACAACAATTTAACACGTAATACATACATAGACCACATTGTTTATCTAATCTCTGTTTTCTGTTGTTGTGCCATATAGTGACTCAATAGTCAAGATGACAAAAATATATTGTAGCCAACAGAAGCACTTATCAATCGCATGGGGACAAGTACCTGCAATTGGTGTATGTCTGTGTATGTGTCTATCTCTCCTATCACTACACACATTACAATGTACAAATTAATCATTAAGCTTCAGTTACTTTGGGCTGCTAATCTCCTGAATTGATAATAGCAATTTTACCTTTCTGTTTTCTCTTAGTGTCAAGTCTTTTGTTCAGTTTATTTTGCTCTCTTGTTGTCTATACATAATTATTTCACGTACTCCTCTAACACACGCTGCAACCCCGAATGTATACAGTGAGTGGACTGGAGGAAAATTGGAAGTGGGTTTTTAGGAAGAAACCATCTGGGAAGAATGTTTCAGTGGTGGATTTTGCTGCCATTCACTACAGACTTTTAGCGTGCTGTCTCTGGTCTTGCTCGAGACTCATGTCTGACCACACAAGACAAACTGCAAAGAAAACCCACTCACCTCAAAAGATTAAGTTAGAATTGCATGAGTCATAAAATAAAAGTGAGCGAATCCTAAAATAAAAGGTGTAAACAAACTAAAGTGTAAGTGACAAAAAAAGCTTAATGAATCTCATGAGCTGTGAGTGTTGGTGTGGCAGAAAGACACCAGCATCACTGTAAATGGAGTCAATTCAATTTTCCTTGCATTCTTGTAATAAGAGTAATCTTAAATTATGCTTCCTTTTTTCCTGCCATCTCCTGTAGGCAGTTCTTTAATGCAATTATGTGATTTAATCTGTGTGAGGTGGTGTATTAGGAGGCAGTGAATAATACTGGGTGAAAGGTAAAACAAAATGGTTGATCTCTGTATGTGCTTCCTTGACAGTGCCCTAAAATATTCCCACCCCATTACAACAGGAAGCTAATTGCTCTCCTTTAACCAGCGCAATGATCAGACACCTGCCTAATATTTGTCATTTTGACATTTTTTCTTGACATAGTCCGTGCCTGCTGTTATTAATTTCTCGTGCTTCAAATACTGTTTTAGCAAAGGCTGCCTCTCACAGAGTCGTTCTGTGGAGTGCAGAAGAGCTTAGAATCCAGCAGCAAGAAGCCATCGTTAACAACTTAAATATCCACTTCTTACTCTTTCTTAAAAGGTTTTCTGGGAGGGAGAGCCTCAAAGCAAGGAAGAGATTGTGATGACACTTCCACTAAAGAAAATAAAGGAATTCTTTTAGCTTTGCTTTTGTTTCTACTAAACAGACTATGGCTGTTTCTCTCAGATGAAGTCTGGTCTGTGATTGTGCTCTAGTCTTTCACATGCATTGATTACATTGAGTATCTGTCAGTGACATGAAAGAATCTGCAACGTTTAACTCCTTCCTACGAACAACATTCCTGCTTTGTTATATTGTAATTCTCAGCAAACAAAATTTGTGACTAATTTACCGGATGAACAGACTGAAAAATGGACACATTGCTATGATGATTTTCAAAAAAAGGATCTGACTTTCATTTTTATGTAACATAGCAGTTCAATTCAGGACCTAATTTATCACTTGTGCATATGCACAGATTTTTGCATATCTTATGCCTTCCCACTTTTTTAATTGTAAGTATGACATTTATCAATATGAATCATTAAAATGAAAAATTGTGCAAATGTATGCAAAACATTTACTATGGCAATGCATTTTTTTGTATAAAAAGTATAACTCATCTGTAAGATCTTTTGAAAGAGGAAATGAATGAAACTACACACCCTTAACCCTGTGTACATCAGTTATATAGTCATTGTATAATAATGTTGGTTTGCAAATAAATTGGTGTATCTTCACCCAGGACACTGCAAATGGATATTTTCAATTTTGTGCTGCTCTTGTCTGAAATTTACAGTAAATGACTGGCGACTCAGGCACTTGAAAAGCACTTCACATTACAAGATGTTTTAAGTAAAATTAAAATAAATTGCTTTATTTACAGTTTGCTTTTGGAGTCCTTTTTAGTACCAGTTATTTTTTATTTAAATCTATCCATCTGCATTAAAGTCACTCAATCTAATTCAGGGTCATGTGTAATGGAGCCAATATCAGAGGCATCCATCATAAGGCTGAAGCCAAATCTGGATGGTGTTTCAATATTGATAACTGATCTGACAACAAAGAAAATGCAGATAATGACTATAATTCTGTTTTCACAAAGAAATACAGTCCCATTTTCCCGCATTCTGCATTAAATACACATCATTTCAATTTGTATAAAAATTCTCTCATTTTCCAAGACTTTGGGTGTATTGTTTTCACATATGGACTGCTTCTCATTATTGTTCAAAATTTCATACACAGTCTTAGAATTATATTTTTTAAATTACCGGTACTCATGTAAAGTTTGCTTATTTTTTCCAGAAAAATAAAGCCGTTATTCAATTGCAAAAATAGTAAAAGTTAGAAAAGTAATAACACAGTATAAGAAAAAACGTTTCCATTTTTATCGTCAGAATTGTTTAATTATTACTAATGAATGAGCAAAGGATGTTCAGGACAACTAGATTAGATCAGATTAGATGTGTAAGGCTTTACAGAACATTTTGTTGTGGGAGAATACAGAAACTGTCAAAGTCCTTTGAGCAACAGACCTGTATTAAAGGGTCATTGCTTTCTGTGCAAAATATATTGCTTGTTGTGATCGTGTTAGAAAAGAGATTAGTGATTTAAAATGAAATGCTTTCAAAAGGGAACAACCAAACACACAGTCTTAAAGCTAGCCAGTATTGCAGCATGATTAGGACAAAGCCAAAAATGCTTAAATCCAAAACAGATTCCTAAATTTAAAGTCTATGAACCAAAATAAATTGTAGCCTAATTGATTACTTCAATACTTTGTGTTTATAGAGGTGCTTTTACTTGCTTTTATCTTTGGTGTTGGGTCAAAGTTCAAACGTTTGTGGTCTTTGGTTTCCACCATCTTTTATAGTTGCAGTGTGATGACATCAGACGTTTTAACTCCGATGGGTCATATAATACTGATAGGCATTGTTATTGTCAGCAATGTAAAAATCACAAGAAAAAGGACATCTCCCATTAAAAAAACAGCCAGAAAACTGCAGTATGGTGATATACATACCTTTACTATAATGATAAAACTAACAATTAAACCAAACGTCCCCAAAAATTATTCTAATTCAAACAATATGTTGCCAAACTTGATCTTCACAGTTCTCAAGCAGTTCTGCACTACTTATCAACCTGGAAAGTGATATGTAATGGGAAAACTGTTCCAAAATTATTGATTTTCCATTATTGTCTTTCATTGTCTATCACATTTCCTTTACCAGATCTTGAGCTAGTTTTTGTCTTTCCCATCTGCACCCTTTTCCAAGCATTTTTCAGTGTCCCTTAAAGCAGAAGTAAGCAGCAGGATTGCTAAGGCTACAGCTGCCATGGACAGATTAACCTCCTAAACGCTAGACCTGAGTGTCACTCGGGCTGTATAAATAATGCTAAAAGCGTTAGTCCCAAGGGTTACTCAAGCAATGGTATAGACAATGTGTCATGTAAGACCCAAGGATTACTTGGGCTGTAAAAGTGCCAACAGTGCTAGTGCCATGCATTACTTGGGCAAGGGTATAGGAATGTCTTGCATAAGCGTCAGACCCAAACATTACCCAGGCAACGTTGTAGACGCATCTTCTCATGGCCTCATAATGGTGTCTAGTAATAAACGCCTCTCATCAGCAGTGATGGCGAAGTGAATCTGTCTTCAGGCAGTGAAATTGAAAAGGTCAGTGAAACTGAAAGTGATTCTAGGAATCTGAAAGAGATACATTACTTGCACATGTGCATTTTGCTGTTCATATTGTTATTTTTATTATTTGTATCATTACAAAGATAAAAATGTCATTTTTGAAGCCAAAAAATGAAATTCTTTTTACATGTTTTTTTGAGAAAAAAATGTACCGCTAAGGAGGGTCTACAGGTGAGGCTGCGGAACAACATCCATCCAACTTAACACACCAAAATGGAGGTATGCCAGGCCTGTGTGCTCAACTCACATCTATATGGCAGCAAAACGTGGACAGTCCAGGGCAAAAGGTTCCACCTATATTGCCTCAAGTGCATCTTACACATTACTTCGGAGGACTGGTGAGCAACACAAAGATCTTGCCTGCTTCCCAATCATGTTCACCTTACTCACTGAGAGATGCATCAGAAGGCTGGGCCATGCACACCAAAAGAAATCTGGCTGCATTCCCAAAGATGTGTTGCGTAGCAAATAAGGCAAGGGCACTCATTCAGCTGGGTGACCTTACCTCTGCTTCAAAAACATCTGCAAGCTGACACGAAAGTGCCTAACATTACTTCAACAACTGGGATAGCATAGCAGACAACCTCACATTATGAAAGGCCACGGTGAATACAGTAATCCCACGCTATATTGCGGTTCAGCTATCGCGCCCCCACTACAACGCGGATTTATTAATATTATTATTATTACTAGGGGGCTCTGCCCCCTGCTCGCTTCCCTCACCCACCCCCGGGTTTGGTTTACCGGATAAACAATTTAAAGAGATTGTTATTTTCATGCGCGCTAAGGAGAAGTGGACAGATTAGCTACTGGCTTTGTGCTGCTTCTGCCAAGATGCCTGTTCTGCTTGTTGCTCTGCGCGTCGATTATTTCAAAGCCTGTACAGCAGCTGTCCTTCTGTCTCACTGCCTTGTCTTGTGTGACGTTAAAATGTCTCTCGCGGAATGTCAAATTGTTTTCTGAGAAGATCATGGTCTTTCTATATCACTGAAGGTCTGGAACATAACTTCTGCGATAGGCGGAGGATTACTGTAGTGGAATACAGAGGGCAAAGCAGAAAAGGAAAGAAGAAGAAAGATACGTTATTTCAAGCACCAACCTTGTTCACTTGTTGTTGCTTCACAAGAGACTGCCAAACTACAGTGGGGCTAGTCAGTCACTCAAAGAGATATCTCAGCAAATTACCTCTTTTTTTGTTGCTGCTTTACATTGTCTTTCAAGACACATGGATATTGACAAGAAATGTTATTTCTTTCATTTCTGTTCATCGTTCTTTTTGTACATCTGCACAGTACTTGTTCTCCTTCTCTTCCCCAGTCCGATTCCACTTTCTTTAACATCTTAACCTTGGATACCACAAACACTTCTTATCATGTCCATTCAAACATTTTTCCCTTTATCCTGGTCTACTGTAAGACTTCTTTTACTATATTAAATATTTCCTATTCCTTTTGTGTTACTTTTTCAGTATTTTCCACACATGGCCATTTCTGTTAAAACATTTATGCTTTTACTCTTCTGTCCCCAACGTGTGTGGCTCAGAGTGGTGGCTCTGAGGCTAGGGATCTGCACTGGCAATCGGAAGGTTGCCGGTTCGAATCCCGTAAATGCCAAAAGGGACTCTGCTCTGTTGGGCCCTTAAGCAAGGCCCTTAACCTGCAATTGCTAAGCGCTTTGAGTAGTGAGAAAAGCGCTATATAAATGCAAAAAATTATAATTAAAATTATTATTATTATTATTTGTAATTTAACATCTCAAAATAGTGGACTATTGATTCTTTTTCTCTTTACTTCACTCTTTGGCATATTGGGGTTTCACTTGTCTTCTTTTTTATGATCATGTAAGCCATTAATGCATTATAAGCACTGTAAACAAACTGTTGTGCTCCATGTGCTCGTCAAACTGGGAGCCACGTTGGAGTTGGTCAGATACCTTCATTACGACATGTCAAGGCAAAAGGGCTGTGGACATGGAGGCAATATGCAATGAATGTCTTTGGAACATCAGAATGGGACCCATGTTTTCTTGCTTTTATAAAAGATTAAAAATAGCTATAAAAATGGAGCCAGTCTTGCAGGCCCAAATGCTTTTTACTTTTCTGTATACAATGAATCCACCTCCTATCTTATTACTGAATAGTTAAAGGCAATTGTCTCAGTGTAGTCTGCTGCTTTATGTTATTTTGTGATTCAAATGTACAAATACAATTTTGTGTGAAAAAGTGTTACAATGTGTGCAGTATCCTTCACCTTGTAGTTTTTCACTACATGAAGGCCTCTGCTTCATGTTGACTGCCATTGGCACTTATTTTATTTTCTCATAAGTTCCTCTGCTCAGCTTGATTTGTCTTTACTACATGTTGGAATTCATATTTACTGGCTTTGAAATTACTCTAGTCTTCTGCCTAATAAACTTTTTTTTCTTTTCCTTTTTGTTCTTTTGTTTTGTTTTGGCTGCATTGAACCTGAGTTGCTTGTGGTAGTATGTGGTAATATTGATCTTTAGTTTGATTAATAGATTTTATATCTATTTTAGAATATGTGGCCTACATCTACTATTCAATAAGTATGCATCGTAAATTGTTACAAGATGAATGTTATACCTTCTTTCTTTTTTGTAAATAAAACCTAGCTTTGCAGCACTCTTAGCTGCAGCATGAAAGATACCTTCTAAATTACTACTGTGTATTACTTAAGTACATGAAAAAATGAGTCATGAGCTTATTTTGTTTAGTTTACATAAAGTTAAATGTTAATTGTAAATCATTCCTTTGCGTAGTTATATTTGGTTTTCTTTTACAATTATTTTTGTTTAATTATATGTGTATAGTAATGACAAATATTTGATTCTTATTCAAAGCTTTCTTTATCATTATCCAACTTTTTTAATTGACTTTGAGAAATCACAAAGACATGGTTGTTGGTCAAGAAGGCAGGTAAACATGTCTCAGGTAAAATACAAATTAACTTTATTAGAGGCGAAGGAAACAAAATAACAAGAAAAAAGAGACATCCATTTATTAATGAGCATATGAGGGAAACATTTAATGAGCAACCAAGTCCACCTATCATAATTAGTTTGCACAGAAGATAACCTCAATGTAAATTATATAGATGCAGAAATTTATTTTCATTAAAACGTGTTTGTAAGAATATAGCAGATCATTTCTCATAAGAGTACACATAGTTTCATTAACAATAGTTCTTTAGATCTTTTGAGGTTATTTTAATTTTTCTGAGTTTTAATTTTTAATATAATTGCAATAATTTAAATAGACGTTAGGTAGGGTATAGTCCATGATGGCTCAGTGTCATTGTGGTCAGAGCTGCTTCCATGGATACATCATCCAGAGTTTGAATTCACACCTGATCAGTGTCTGTGTGGCATTAGGAAGAGCTCTTCAGTCCACATGATTTTCCTTTTAGTTACACCATAATTCCTTCTTTATCACCAAAAATATTTGTGATGGTGTAAAAGAAACACAAACAACATCATAAAGGGTTGGGGCACTGACAAGTGATCCCTGTATAACTCATGACAAAACAATAGACATGAGTAAACAAGCAGATGTGAAAATGTCTATCCAGACACAAGTGCAATACTAGACTGCCTCAAGATGGCAGTCAAGCCGGTTATGACGTGGAAGGGCTCTAGTAGCCAGAATCCTGGAAGTGACGTCAATATGTTTTCAAATGTCTAATCTACAGACAGAAGAAGAGGAGAAACATTAAGTGACAGTGCCAACCCTCAACTTGTGGTGGAGTTACCATTTGATGAGCCCTAAAGTTGGCTCACAAGCACACGTGTGTGACACATATAGATTTGTGATTTTACATGTTGAGCCTTCTGAAGCTCCAAACAAGTCTGGTAGCATCATTGGGCCACTATTTTTTGACTTTTTCCCTGTTATTTACATACAAAAATACATCAAGTTCAAAATAGCAATGCAAAAAATGGTTTTATGTATGCTTTGAGCTGCTATGAATGAAGGTAAATGGGAGCTCTAAAACTGTCTGTTCAGCTCTACATGGAAACCACATATCTAGACTGATGATTTTAAATTAGCCTCATTTGAGTTTCAGAGGATGTGCGGGCAAAGGGGCACTGTGACGGAATGGCACCACATATTTTTAATCAATGCTCCATTGATAGCCTTCAGCCACCTTTGCTCTAATTTGGGTTAAACAAGTTTCAGAATATTATTAACTGTATAATAAAACACTACTGTCTGTTTTTATGTTTCTGGTCCCTTCAAACAATGTGATTGACCAGTTTGGCTTTGTTGCCTCAGTGGTAGGGGTACCAATTTCAATTCCTGATTGTGACCTTTTTTATATTAAAAAAAAGAAATAACATGGAACATTTCAGTATTAAGAAAGCCAATAAGTTACTGAGCTAAGTACTAACGAGGTGCAACCCATTTCTCCCTTAAGAATGGGAAGTATTTACAGAATTACAAATGATGCTTTCAAAATTTTACAGGAACATGATCAAGAAAGGTTGAGACACACATTGATACTGAGGAAAGACATAGAAGGAAGGCTGGGGGTACACATGGACAAGAGAGGCTGAGGATACAGAGGAAAGGTGTAGGAGGAATGTTGAAGGAACATGTAGGGCAATAGAGGTTGAGGCACATAAAGATACTGAGGAGCAACACAGGAGGAGCACTACAGGACCACTTAGGCCAAGAAAGGTTTTCACACAACAATACCAAGACAAGGCTCAGGAATAGATGTTAGAAAAACTCGGCATTTATCTCCCTTAGCTAGTGTTTGCACATGGTTAGCTATGTGTGGCTCTATTAACAGTTAAGAGAAGAGAAGATCTGAAGGTGATGATAGCTGGAGAGAAAAGTAATAGTGCTACAAGATACGTAGTGCATAGAGTTTCAAATAGAAAAGGGAGTGGGGGGATAGGATGGGGTAGGAGATGTGATAGCAGTCCATTTTGGAGTCACTTCTGTTATAGTTGTACATAGATTAATCTGGTATAACAGTTGTATTTCATTATATTGTTTGATACAAAAAAATAAAAAAAAATTGAATTATTTTTTATTATTTAAATTACACTTTTTTAAAAAAAAAAGTAAATTATATTTTACTAAATATATCCATGTTAATCATTTAAAACTTAATTATATTTACAATAATTATATTGTTTGACAAAGAAAATAAATAAAAACAGAATTACAGGTAAAATTCTGTTACAACGAACTTCCAGGGACCTAAAAAATATTTTGTTGTAATGAGATTCTGTATTTGTTGCTATAGTGCTTTCTTTAACTTGCGTCCAGGTGTCTGCAATCATATCAATATCTTCTTTTGCGTTAATTCTAATCTTCTCCTATCTGACGAGAATGTTTCTCAGCATTTCCATAGCATACACTTTCAGGGTGCGAATGATGCCCAAATCCAATGGCTGAAGCACTGCTGTGCAATTGAGTGGGAGGAATTCAACGCGCACAATATATAAATGCAGAAGCATGTTGTGGGCATATTGTGAGGTTTCTGAACTCTTTTGGGATCCCCCCAATCTCCCCACCCTGGGATCCCCCTCACCCAACGGGAACGTCACGCTGAAGTGCATCCCGAAGCGTGATTGCTGCATCTGTGGAAGATTGTTTGTCTGTTGCCGGGGCAGGGGAACTGCAGGCTCACAGCGGTGCAGTGAGGCGCCACAGAAGCGAATCAGGAACAGCACGGTTATTTATTGTAGCGTGGTCTGACACTCTCCTATACACAGACACAGCAGTCAGGCAGGGTCATGGCCAGGTTAGTGGCCAAGTAATCCTGTTCCCTGCATTTACAATGTTCCTTTGCATCACCCATCGAGTTTGCTTTGGCAGAGAGACACAGCAGAGCTGTGAGCCTGCTGTTGCCCCGGCAACATATAAACAGTCTTCCACAGACGTGGTAATCGCACTTCCGGACCTGCTTCGACGTGTTGTCCAGTTGTGGGAGATCCCAAGAGAGTTTAGAAACCTCACATTTTCTTGAATGAGTGTCGCATTAATAGGAATGTTTCTTAAACAAGCATCACTTAACCACATAAAAATGTCTTTTTCAACATCTTCAAATGCAGCCGTTCACATACATTTGCAACCCAAGATTTATCTCCTTTTTTTTGCTCGGCCTTTCAAGACAGTTGACAGTGTCAATGGCGAAATTCTGAAGTACCTGGCAATGTCTTTTTTTCTTTTTGCCGCAATCGAGAGCTGCAAAAATGTATAGTTTTTTTTTTCTAATATGAGCTGTTATCGTTATTTCATGTCTGCCATTTCTATAGGAGGGTGACAATGAGTTAAATTCCAATGGATGTTTTTCAAATGTTGATGAGCAATAAGCAAAAGGTATCACTGAAAACCACTGAAAACAAAAACAGTTAAAAAAAAAACAAAACAGTACGAGGAAAGTTCGAAGAAAGAATTTTTTTTTACAATGTTTCTTTTTGGGGATCATTGTGCACAACTGAGCTGCGGCCACAGAACTAACTGCTCTGTGGATGATTCATTCAAGCATTTCAAGGTCTTTTGGGCACTTCGTTGTAATGAAAGTATCTGCTGAATGTACTTCGTAGTAACAAGATTTCTATATAGTCGTGTCTTATGGGGAAACTGTTGGGACCATAAAAATACTTTGTTGTAATGAAAATTTAATTGTAAAGATATTCGTTGTAATGGAATTTTACCTGTATTTATTTTTTTAATATTTAAATTACACTTTTTAGAAATTTGTTATTAACTACAGTAAATGATATTTTGCTAAGTATCCATGTTACTCATTTAAAACTTAATTAAATTAAACATTTAATTATTTTTTACATATATCATTCTTACTGTATCAAATATTTTTGCTTTCATTTTATAACCTTCCACAGGTAAACATAGCTAGTATTATATAATTTTTCATGTTTAGAATATTTGCTCTTTTTAACATAATCATCCATCCATCCATTTCCCAACCCGCTGAATCCGAACACAGGGTCACGGGGGTCTGCTGGAGCCAGTCCAAGCCAACACAGGGCACAAGGCAGGAACCAATCCCGGGCAGGGTGCCAACCCACCGCAGGACACACACAAACACACCCACACACCAAGCACACACTAGGGCCAATTTAGAATCACCAATCCACCTAACCTGCATGTCTTTGGACTGTGGGAGGAAACTGGAGCACCCGGAGGAAACCCACACAGACATGGGGAGAACATGCAAACTCCACGCAGGGAGGACCCGGGAAGCGAACCCAGGTCCCCCAACTGCGAGGCAGCAGCGATACCCACTGCGCCACCGTACCGCCCCACATAATCATTTAATATAGAAATATTTGTTTTAAAATGTTAATGTTCTGCAGCTTCTCCCTAAAATGCTACTTTAAGAGTTGTATTATTGTTCCTTATTTTCATATGACTTTATCTGAGAATTGTTAACTGTGGCTGGAGTACACAGACTTGAAGAGCTTGGAACCAAATAACATTAAGTGCTTTTATGAATGTTAATTTTACTCACTTCTCAAATGTTCTGCTGTCTTTTTGTCTTATTTATATGAAAGCAGTCCACCTTCAGGAATGATTGTTGTCATTTATATGTGTGCTAATTTTCATTAGTCCTTTCTTCTTTGGAGTGGTTGGTAGCTCTGTAATATAGAAGCATATCATGTAGTCTAAATATTATTACTTAGACATATGAGTTAAACATCATCCTAACTTTTGTTCCCTTATTAGACCTCTGAGATGGAATGTGAGATTAAAAAAAATGTTTTTTTTTTTCGATTACGTCAAGCTGAAATGAAAATTAAGGGAGAGTACATTTAATACTGAAGCCAGGAAAGATCTCTACATTCAGAGAGTTGTGAGAATTTAGATCAAACAAACTACTGAACCATGTAGATGTACCGAAAACCTTGACAACCTTATAGAAGTATCTGGGTGAAATATTGAGACAGCTTAGCTATTAGCTAAACAAATGAGCTTGATTGTTGTAATAGTCTCTAATGTTTGGCAGACTCTTATAATCCTGGTGGGTTATTTAACTTTAAATTGATGTACTTTTAGGCTTCTGACAGTTTAAAGGTAGTGGGGATCTCTGTCACTCTGATGGAGAATTAATTTCCAGGGTTCAGACAGCACATACCACTCTCTGGTTTTTCATGATTTCCACATTGAACATTTGACTTTGTGGATATCACTCTCGCTCTCATTCTTGCTCCCTCTGACCCATGATAAACCCCATATTGTTCCCTACTTCTGTAATCTGTTTGCCACCGAAAAAACTTGAGTGTTTTACTGTAAGACAAACAAAAAACTATTGTATGACTTTTGTCACTGTAGTAAGTTTGGTAGTTTCACTGGAGAGTACCTCTTGCCCTATTTCCAAACTCAAAATAATGTCAAGAAAACAAAGATGTTTTTAATATATGATGTATTATATTCACAACTATCTCTCAAGGCAGAGATTATTTTAGAGTACAGTGGAACCTCGGTTCACGAACATCTCGGTACACGTACAACTTGGTTTACGACCAAAAAGTTCGCCAAACTTTTGCCTCGGTTCACGACCACACACTCAGTATACGAACAAGCCAGGTTCCCTTTCGGTTTGTACATGTTCAGTCTCTCCCTGTGCATTTCCTGTGCAGCGAGCAAGAGAGAGAGCGCGCGACACACACACACACACACACACGCACGCACACACACGCACACACACAGGCAGTGCGAGACAGAGAGAGCCGCGCACACACACAGGACATGCGAGAGAGGCGCATGCACACAAACAGGAGCGCTCTAGAGAGACACACACACAGGCGCTCCAGGCTTGCAAAAGAGAGATGCACGCACACACACACGGGTGCGGGAGAGAGAGGCGCACACACACAGGAGCGCGCTAGAGAGACACACACACACAGGCGCTCCAGGCTCGCAAAAGAGAGACGCACGCATACACACACAGGCGCGAGAGAGAGAGCGAGCGAGGGACGCATAAGGTAGAGAAGGCTTGTTTTTGTTTTCAGTTCTGTTTACAGTGATCGGTTCGTAGCCTGCATTGTTGCAATGTTACTTTTCTTGGTGGTTTATTAAATTACGGATTTTTCAAATGTTCATTTTTTCCCCTGTGCTTAAAACTCATTAAAAAAGTGTTTTTAGGGAGCGGTTCCTAGCACTATAGCGCGAACTATTGCAATGTTAGTTTTCTCTGTTGTTCAAAGGTTTTCTCAGTGTTATTCAATGTTTTTACATTTAGTTTACCATTACGCTGTGCATTCTATGGTGTAATTAACTATATTTGTGCTTAAAAACTAAAAAATATATATATTTACATACAGTTCGTACGGTCTGGAACAGATTAATTGCATTTACATACAATCCTATGGGAGAAATTGCTTCGGTTCACGACCAACTCGGTTTACGACCAGAGTTTTGGAACGAATTATGGTCGTGAACCGAGGTTCCACTGTATATGCAAAGTACAAGAAAAATGAACATGAATCAGCCAAAAACCTGCTATCCTCTCATCTCACAGTTCCGGAGCAGCGCTCTCCCTCATCCCTCTTACTCCCAAATAGTGAACCATTGCTCAGTTCAACTGGAGCTCCAAAGGAGTTTTACTGTCTCTTTTTAGTTCTTCTTGTCATGTCACTTACTCTGTTACCATCGGAGAATATTCTTTCAGGGAATCCAGAGCAAATGCATAGCTTGCTTCTTCTTCTCAGCCCATGTTTGCCTACTTTGGTGAGGAGAGGAATTATTTATCTGCAAGTGAAGGTTTTCTCTTTGGTTCTTGAGGAGTCTTTTCTGTACCTGCTCTATGTCTGACTGATCAACCCCCTGAAACCTATACATTACCAAAATTTACTGTTAAAGGGAAATTGAATTATGAACTGAAGCATCTGGTTAAAATCAGTAAATCAGGAGAGGGTATATCAATAGTGTCTGATGATAACTGGCAGCTGCAAGGATTCCTCAAGTCAGATGCTAAAGTATTAGTTTACTAGAAGAGTAATGTGTTGTTTCTTTTTTTGTTCATTAATAGTAATCTGCATGAAATGATTGAATGTTAGATAATGGGGTCTTGGCAAGGATTTTCTACAATCGATGCTTAGCTGTTTGTCTAAGGGCAAACAGACTACTATGCTGCATTCCCTCAGTTTTTTTACTTTTGACTTCTCAGTTCAATGAACAACATTTCCCTGGCTCCTTTCAACAAATTGAAAGGAAATTGAACTACTGAAGATTTTGTATATTTTAGATGAACGGTTAAGTAGCTTCCTTATGTCTACTTTGTAAAATCTATTTTGACTATTATGTTGATCAGCAGGTAAATTTGTAGGGGAACAAAAGAAACTGAGCAAGCACAAAATTAAATTCCTTTATCAAACTTCGTTAAAATCATATCCATTGTCTGACGTGATACTGATTGCATCTCGTTGCTACTCGTGTAGTGCCTTTGTTAATACACCAGTGAATTACACTGGATGAAATTGACTTAACTCTGTAGGTACTCACCAGAGGTAATTGTGGAGCCTTGGAAATTAAATGGATACAATTTAATATAGATTTTCAAGAAATCAATTAGTCTTTGGCAGTGCAATCTGAAATAAAAGAGAGCATTTTTTTCTACTTTTGGGACCTTTTCCCCATGTGAATATTTGCATGAAGAAGCTTAATCGGATTTTTGCAGGGATCTCACAATTAAGCATAATTATAATTAAAAATTTACTGTGTAGGATAGAGAATTCAATTGTTTGCTACATTATCTGTGTGATCCTGGAGTAGTTTGATTTAAATTTATTGTTTCATTCCCTACTGGACAAGACAGAGAGAGAAGAGAGAAAAGAATTAACAAAGCAATATATTATATGTGATTTTCTACATGAGGATATTGATCACAACAGCACCACTGTTAAAATACAGTATAGTTAGATATTGGTTTATTTTTCTGTGGTCCTGATACCTTGTGATGACATTGTCTACATACAGCATGTCATAATATATATGAAGTAATGTGAATGCCTCTGCATGGTAAATGGAAACTCTTATTTAAGCAAAGCTAGAAAGAGTAGACTGTGGTACATTATTACATGCTAAACAGGGCTGTGCACTTACAATTTCACTGTAGCTGAACTCTTCTGAAATATGTGCTGAGCTGACAGAGACCTAATAAAGCAGCTTTACTGTGGCTGTACACTTACTGTATTCAGCCATGGCATTTTTTTCTATTTTTTAAACTCTTTTTCCTTCTTTTGCTTAAATGTTATTGCTTATAGAACCGTATTAAATTTGAATTAATTGTTATTACATTTTTTGCAGGCATTTGATGTCCACAGAATACTTTTACTATGCTTTTCTGGATATATTACCCATAAAATGGACTAACACTTTGTCAACAACTGTTTCTTGACAATGGCCCAGTGCTACTGAGACCATCTTTAGCCCACACCAGGAGCATGATTTGGATTGGACTAGATTATAATTTCAGTGGGTTTGAAAGAGTATGCATGAATGTGTATTGGTGTGACCTTAAATGCAAACTATTACTCTTTCCTTAATATACGAAAAAAACTGAACTATCATTATCATGATATGCCCAAGCTTATGCTGGCACCAGTAGTTCCTAAGGAAGTCTAATTTTGTATGGTTTGCTGAAATATGATGACAACAACAATAACAACATACAGTACTGTTTACTTACGGTCTGCTTACTTCCACCTATGTAATATTAATCGCATCCGCCCCTCCCTCACTCCCCATACCACTGCCATTCTTGTTCACAGTCTTTTTACTTCTCGGCTGGACTACTGCAATTCACTCCTCTTTGGTCTCTCTAATAAATCTCTCCAAAAGCTTCAGCTAGTCCAGAATTTTGCAGCATGCATCATTACTCGAACCACCTCTATTCACCATATTACTCCAGTCTTGCAGCAGCTTCATTGGCTCCCGATTAAGTTTTGAATTGATTTTAAAATTCTGCTCTTAACATTTAAGGCCATTCATAACCTCACCCCTCCATATCTGTCCAACCTTCTCCATGTTGCCATTGCCTCCCGTTACCTTACATCCTCTTCCTCCATCCAGCTGACCGTCCCTCTCGCCCGTCTAACCACCATGGGGAGCAGAGCATTCAGCCATTCTGCTCCCAAGCTGTGGAACTCACTACCTACTGATCTTAGAAATACCAAATCATTTTCATCCTTCAAATGTAAACTTAAAACACATTTGTTTAAAATGGCTTTTTCTTTACAGTATGATTACAGTGGCTTTGTTTGATTTTATTTTTTATATTTTCTGATGTTTTAAGTTGTTTATAATGTGTCTTTTATTTATTTATTTATTTATTTATTGTTTGTTCAGTGTCCTTGAGTTCTCAGAAAGGCACCTTGTATAAATAAAATGTATTATTATTATTAGTAGTACCTTGCAAACAACTGAGTAACTTGCAACTTTGTTGTTCTTCATTTATGATCAACACAGAATGATTTTTTTCTAATGCATTTGCTATCATTAAGCCTTTTAGAGATTATTTTAATACCCTTTGTTTTGAGGGGAATTGTTTTTTTCTAAAGCCTGTTTCACATATGAGTTGGAGATATTTATTAACTGATATAAATTAGTGATACTGTATGATTTCAGATTTGATATTCACAAAATATCAATAAATCCTGAAAGTTTGAAAATCATAAAATCAGTGCCTCTAACATTGATACTTTTGAATAGTATTCAGAGTAGATAAGACAAAGGATTTATTATAGTTTTTCATACTTTCACTCAATGCTGTTTGGTAAACCTTTGTGGAAGTAAAAAACTCCCTCCGAGGAAGACAGGACAAGTTCTATCAATTAGATTTTTATTCAGTCACAGATGAGTACGTGGATTCTACGTTGCAAGGCAGAAGAGCAAAATTAGATTTTTGTCCATTGGTTTTTATACCTTTTTCTTCCTTCCCCTTATTTCTTTAAAGATTAACATAATATCGTTTATGTAAGCATTTTATATAAGTATGCTAATGGGCCATCTGTTCTTATTTTTTTTTCACTTGTCAGATAGACCCTAAAGAAGGAAAGGTCAGCTCTCTTGTGTCAAATAGACGCGTTCCTAAGAAACTGGAAATTGTCTTTGGCCAGCTTGCTGGACCCTGTCTTTTGACAGACGCCTGTATGAATAATCTGCTGTTATAGAAAAACAGCTCTGTCAACTATTAACTCTTAGTAGCTTGCAAGCAATTTTTCTGTCACACCTTCAATTTAAATTACTGTTCTTTCTCGTCTTATAAAATAACAGCATATGTGCTATTATTAAGCAAAGGTGAGTTTCATTATGCTTTATTTTGTGTAAAGTAAGTAGGCCGTTTATGAATTTAGAGAAGTCCTACAGAATTAATCTGGTCTTGTAAACTTGCACCAAGCATATTCTTTTTAACGCCTGTAAGTGCCTCTAATATGTGATTTATGAAAAATATAAAACCATCAAATATAGCTTAAACTAAGGAAATGATGGCTGTATATTAATGACCAGTTTCAGTAAGAAAACAAATGTTCAGACTTTGTGTTTAAAATAATGTCTATATATAACTAATGGCGACATGTTTAATAGATGTCATATAGGATTCATTGGTGTAAAGGAGTTATTGAGATTTTAATAT